>NW_016807064.1:899319-945038 GCF_001698545.2 Rhinopithecus bieti
TAAACCAGGAATAGTTTCAGAAGGAATGGTACCAGCTCCTCCTTGTACCTCTGGTAGAATTCAGCTGTGAATCCATCTGGTCCTGGACTTTTTTTGGTTGGTAGGCTATTAATTATTGCCTCAATTTCAGAGCCTGCTATTGGTCTATTCAGAGATTCAACTTCTTCCTGGTTTAGTCTTGAGAGAGTGTAAGTGTCCAGGACCTCCAAAAAATCAATGAATCCAGGAGCTGGTTTTTTGAAAATATCAACAAAATTGATAGACCAATAGCAAGACTAATAAAGAAGAAAAGAGAGAAGAATCAAATAGATGCAATAAAAAATGATAAAGGTGATATCACCACTGACTCCACAGAAATACAAATTACCATCAAAGAATACTATAAACAACTCTATGCAAATAAACTAGAAAACCTAGAAGAAATTGTTTCTCTTTTTAAAAAGTATTAACCGACTGGTAGCAGTGGCTCACATCTGTAATTCCAGCACTTTGGGAGGCTGAGGCATGTGAATCATGAGGTTAGGAGTTTGAGACCAGCCTGGCCAGCATGGTAAAACGCCATCTCTACTAAAAATGCAAAAAATTAGCTGGGTGTAGTGGCAGCACCCGTAATTCCAGCTACTTGGGAGGCTGAAGCAGAGGAGTTGCTTGAACCTGGGAGTTGGAGGTTGCAGGGAGCTGAGATGTGCCTCAGCACTCCAGCCCTGTCTACAGAGTGAGATTCTGTCTCAAAAAACAAAAACACGTGTTAACCAACATTTACAACCTGTTTTTGTTTCTCAATTGGAAATATTTAGGTCTTAAATTGCATCATTTACTGTATAACACATATGTACAGCTCTCCTTTACAGAGCGTACATGCTGCATTTATGTTGTTCTACCATGAAGCGAGCTATTCTATGTTTCCCTATACACATACATGGTTATTTGTGAATAGACCATTTTAGGTAAGAAACTATTATTTATAGAACTTTACAGCATAAAGAATTTTTCGTTTTGATTACTTTGTGTTATATTGAGAAAACCTAATGCATAAAGGTGTTGATGTTATTTTATGTATTCAATACCTATTATGTCTAGTAGGTATTTTAACTAATCAGACCAAAAAGGAAGGAGTAGTAGTTGAGGATCTAAGTCCTGGGAGCTTGTTCTAACTAATAAGATCACAAATTATGGAAAACGTTTTTTAGTCTTGGAAGAAAGTCTATACCAAAGTTCTTGAACTCATAATTGTTGAAATAAATTTATTGTTTTAATAGCTCAATTCTTCTGACTTTCCTGTATTGGTGTTCCCTCTCATGTGTTATAACTTCACTATGGGTAGGATGCTCTGTTGCTCTGCTTGACTCTGGGTTCTCCATGTAACTTGCTTTAACCAATGGAATGAGGTATAAGTGATGGTATAACTGCTGCAAGTCCAGTACTCATCAACCTTGTGTATTTCTGCTTGTACTCTAGACAAGTGGTTCTCAACTAGGGGCAGTTTTTTCCCTAGGGGAATTTGGCAATATCTAGGAGCATTTTTGGCCACAACTTCTACTGGCTCCCAGTGGGTACTCGTCCAGGATCCTGTGGAACATCATATGATGGAATAACTCTCTACAACAAAAAATACTCAACCTAAAACATCAGTAGAGTTTGAAAAACTGCTCTTTACAGACTCTGTCATCATCACCAGAAGGATATGCCTGGGCTACCCCTCATTTTTTAGGGGGAGGAAGAGAGCTGCATGGAGTAACACTAATCTGCAGAAACATGAGTAAGCCCAGTCAAGATCAACCAACACCAAGTGTTGTGACTCATGAGATTTAATAATAAATAATCTTCAGTTTAATAACTAAGTCTTAAGGTGGATTATTTTGCAGCAATACCTAACTGATAGAACCTTGTAACAGAGGAAAGCTGAATATTCGATGGCAGAGTCAGTCAACGTACTACCATGCTAACCCATTACTCAACAAAAGATAAAAGTTAATCTGTTGCTTCCTACACACCACCAATGGAAGACTTTTTTTTTAACGTTTTCTTTGAAATTAAGTGCAGTTTTAAGGTTTGTGTAGTGAATCTGTTTCATATATGGAAGATAAAGAATTATCATATATTAGCATAGATAAGAACATCTCTTCTAATTAAACCAAGAACTTGCTAGTAAGGATAATATATAAAAATTTTAATTAAATCCACATTTATTACATGCTACAGTGCCTGGCATCATCATGAACACTGTAATTGTAAAGAAAAATGAAACATGGCCCCTGCTCACTATAAGCTTCCCATACAGCTGGAATATTCAAATTACTTGGCTTCATTCAAGTATTTTTCACTAGTGGAGATTTTATCATTGTTTTAGAAGAGCATCTACCTTAAAACAAACAAATATGTTTTTGGAAGCAGAATTATAGCTGGAAATATTAATTGTTATATTTTCTGTGTTTTTGTTCCTCCTTTCTACTCTCTAGTGGTAGTGGGGTAGGGGAGGGCAATCTTTGTTTTCTCAAGCCAATATTGAAATAGAAAAAAGACTCAAAAAGATACACATCCAAGCACAAGTCAGAAAGACACACATAAGTATTTATGGAGTCATACTTTTGGTAATCAAAGACTAGAAAGACAATGGTAGTGGGGAAGGTGGAACTATTCCAGAAAAGAGAAACAGGGCTTGATTTCTCAAAGGGGAAGAAAGGGCTGAATTTTCCTCTTACAAGCACTGGGATTAACGATGAAGGGGCTCATTACTGGTTCTTCTCCAATATATATTTTACCTCCTTTCCAGTGACTCACTGCCAATGGACATCCAAAGTTCCTGGTTCTAGATACTGGTGTTTCACAGAATAAAAATTAGAGGACTTGGACTTGGACTCCTTTTATGGAGATGGGGATGAAAAAAAATCTCATTTGCATTTTTCTTATGACCAGGTACAGCTGGGGAGACAATAACACTGCATTTTTTTTATAGTAGCAATGCAAATGTAATCATATTTTTCTTGCTATGTTTAGCCTACTTTCTATTTTTACCTGTGACACATTTGTATACATATTTCATGCTAATTAAATATTTAAAACTTTCTCATTACCTTTTCATTTTGAATTATTCTTCTTCAATTGCATATATAGCTAAGTTTGTGATTTTGCCTACCAATGTCTAAAATATGAAATCCTAGAAAAGTGCTTTTCTTGTATCCATAGTTATCTAACATATTTTCATAGCAGTAAGGCAGATTCTTGTGGTAGCTTGGTTCCTATACCTTCCATAACACAAGGCCTGAACATGGCTTTTAGCAGATGGAGTACATGTTATTTTCACTTGTGGCAACATTAAACCTGGTAGGGGTCTGCCCATGATGCCCACCTCTTGATTTTCAAGTCTATTTTAATGCTCTGTGGAAAAAGGATGGATTTACTCCCTCCCCACAAATTTGGTTCAGATATCAAGACATGATCACACACAAACACACATACACACACACACGTGTGCACGCACACACACACAAACACACACACACAGCATGAAAAGTCTTATTTGTTGTATAAGGCTAGCTTCCCAACCTGGTCCAAACATGGCCTAAATGAACAGGGAAAGGAGTCTTGAATGGGAGTTGTTATGGTTGTCAGAGAGTGTGATTGGGGTTAAGGTTCCCACACACAGCAGGGTTTGTGTGGAGTGAACCTCCACTGGCCTCAAAGGAAGAAGGATCCAGGCTTTTCAGCTGACCCAGATGCAAGCAGAAGGGAAAGAGGAGAGGTAAAGCATGCCTCCAATCAAATATCAAAAATGAACTGAGACTGTTGATTACCCTGGTTCTATGTGATGCTCTCCCCTTGAGTGTGGGTGAGAACTGTGACCTGTAAATGTCGTGATTACATTATATTATGTGGTAAAGGTGGTGGGATGTTATTCCTGTGATTATAATATGATGTATATACCTATGTAACTCCAAGCAGACTTTGTCTTTTCTCTTGCTGCCCTGAAAGCAGCAAGCCTCTCTGTTGTGAGCTGCCTATGGAGAAGGACACATGGCCAGGAACTGTGGGCAGCCTCTAGGAGTTGAGGGCTCCATTCTTTGAAATTGGAAGAATGAAGCCCTCAGATAAGAAGACTCTAGCCCAGCTGCAACCTTAATTGCAGTCTGGGAGATCCTGAAGTAAGAACCCACTGAAGCTCCTGATCCATAGGAACTGTGGTATAATTAATGTATGTTGTTTTAAGTTGTTAAGTGTGCTGTAAAATGTTATGCAGCAATAGATAATATATCAAATGATGACAATTTTTTTTCTAGTCCTCTCCCTTTATCTTTTGCTATGAGGAAAATATATCTGATTTGTAAAAAAGGTATTTCATAGGAATATCTTTTCATTTTGTTTGGGTAGATGGCAAATAGAGTCAGAAGTGGAAGTCCTTAAACACAGCAGTGAGTTTCTGGATGAAATTCAAGGAAAAGTACGTAAGAATGGGAGAAATTAGAAACCTATGTAAATAAGCATAACATCAGAAGTGATGTCAAGTAGCATTCTACAATGGCAAAAGCACAAGATAGATACCATGAAAGGAAAATCAATAAGATGTCTTAGGTAATTAGATGTAGACATAAAGTAGGTGAAGGAATCAAATATAATTCAGATATTTTTGATTCAGCATGATGTGGAAAGTAACTAAACTATTGACAGAAATTGGCAAATCAGAGAGAGAGTTTAATGTGAGGAGATTACTTTTACATTAAGTATGTTGAATTTAAATTGACCAGAAACAGAGTTGAGGTCCAAGACTGACATACATTGACACAACAGACATGCATTGACCCCTTCCAGGCATCTAGTTTTGTAAGAAGCCCGGGGCATAAAACTGATGAGTAAGCTGTGTTCTCAGCTTTTGAGATGCTTGCACTCTCGTTCAGGCAGACACATACCAGGAGTGCATTCATACAGAATACAGATTCTAAGATAGAGGTAAAATCAACATGCTGGGAAGCAAAAAAGGTTGAACACCTCTTTATCATCCTTCAAGGCTCAGATAAGGTAGAACTATTACCTGAGTGGAGCCTTCCCTGACCACTGTCTTCTCTGTCCCTTGTTTGTCTCTGCAAAGCTCTATTATAGCACCTGCCCTTTTCTAATGCAATTGTTTGTCAGCATGACTGGTGTTTTTCTTACTAGTTTGTGAGTTCTTTGAGAGCCGATCAGGCTCTTTTTTTCTCATCTCTGTATTCCTGGTGCCCAGAATGGCACATGTCACATGTTACATACTCAAGAAATGCGTATCGTGTGCATTATAAACTGGTGGGGGTAATTCACTTGATTAACGTATGATTTACATAAGGGAGAGAGGTTCTGTTTAGAGAAAAAGCTGGAGCCTGAGGACTACATCTTCAGGTAACATCTTCAATAGTCTGTTCATAAAACACATCGGGACCTCCCATTGCATGCATTTTCACAAGCCCATTTAGTTTTGTCTTTTATAAAAGGGGCTTTAAATGTGTCGAGAGTGAAATGGGCACTTTTTATCAAAGGGTGTTTATTACCAGCTTTGGAGGTGGGCACTTACAACCCTCCACACTTTAGATGTCTTCATAACTCAGACAGATATTTGGCCTACTGCCTTGCAACCTGGAGGGGTTGCCCCTGCTATATCAAGTAGACAAGGTTTCAATGCCTTGGACTGCCATGCAGTATGTGAGGCGTTGTGGAAATCAAGCTACATGCCAAATAAAATTTGAGAAAAACATCTCACATACCTCAGAGTAAGCAGAGTAGAGACTATTGCTTACCAGGGAAAAATAATTACTTTTATCGATTGGAAGGTCCCTTAAGGCTTCATCTTTGTTCTTTCTTTACAAATGGAAACTAACTTCTGAAGTTTTATATTGCCTTCTTTTCCTAAATCCCAGAAGACAAATTTTTTGAATTAAAAAAAAAAGTTTCATTTAGCTATCCTACCACCAAAAATGTGTTTCAGAATTTGGATTTATTATTACAGATTTTTTTAAATGAGGTGACATGTGTAAGATAGCAATATCAATGCATACTAATTTCTGTCTCTCTTTCTAAATTCTGCTTAAAAGGACCAGAAAGTCATCTAAAACAATAACATGTTTTTCTGCAACTAATAAGATGTAGGAAAGACATCACCAACCCCACTGTTTCATCTGTCACTGCATCACATTTTAGTGCATTGATACATGACTGGGGTTTGTAATAATCACCCCAAGTGATTATTACTCTGAGCAGCAATACCTTCCCATTTTCTTTCCAGAGACTGGCTCATGCATACACGCGTGACAAATCCTGACCACTGAAACAAGAAGGAAAGATTGCTAGAATGTTTCTGGGCATCTTGCTTGTCTTTAGTAAAGAAACAGGAATGATAAACTACTTTTTGATTTTGGAGGACATTCTACAGTCTTAAAGTAATGCCTGGCACTATTGAAATCAGCCAGAGCATGAAGCTGCCACCCTTAAAGAATAGCACAGCCCAAAACATGATGGAGAAGAGCAACTGGTATTCTTACATCCAAACTTGGCATTCCCCTACCTCTGGAATTCTAATTATGTGAGATACATGTATTTTCTTATTTAAGCCAATTTGAAATAGCATTTTGTTACTTATGTGGAAGCCTTCCTAAGTGATACAGAATGTGGGAAAATGAAGGAGAGTGCTCAAGGGAACATACCCTAAAAGGTGTACTTGCTGAGTGGAGAAAGTAGAGGGGAGAAGGGAGAATTCCCTACTCTAAAAGACCCACCTATTCTAGGCTAGGAAGTGGGTGACCATCAGTGAAGCATCTGCCAACATTCTTTTAAACTGTTGCCTATTGTACATTGGGACTTAGATCATTTTCTACACAGATTCTAGTGTTAGGAAAGCCACAGGGAAAGTATGAAATATTGAAATGATGTGATGTGCCCAATGCTACTGACAAATTCCTAAAAGAAAAAATTTAGCTGAATATGGTCAAATCAAATGCACATAGGAGAGAAGCATGACTTATGTGACTTTAAGAAAAGTTTTATCTTTGAGCTATAACCAAGTCCATTGATGGGTAGAATAGCCAAATTCTCTATTCCTAGCTAAAGTTAATTTAAATGTCAACAGAGAGACAGCAATTTTGCAGGTTACCATAGTGGAATTCATTCAAGTCCCTCCTATTAGTCATTCTTTTGTGGAAAAGAGGCCAATCCTAAGAAAAAGATTAGATTATTCCTGGTGCCTCTCTACCAAAGACAATAATTTCACATTCCTTCAGGGCGGAGGCTACTTATCTGGGGCCAACAGAGAAGGGAAGGACACAGAAGTGTATAGCCAGAAACAGACATTTACGTATTCAAAGATCACATGTAAATTAAGGTCTTTAATTGTGGACTTGAAGCAAAAATGCCTGAAACCTAATAAATTTTTATGAGAACTGCATTTTCCTGTGGAAGTATTCTTGCCATAAAAATTTCAGCAACTTAAAATGGTCTGTTGAAGCTTTTCTCTACAAGGTCTGTCTTCACACCACTTGTCTCAGGTATGATCATAGGGAAAAATGTACAAGGATTTACATGCATAGAACAGAATAATGCTGCCAGGTTGGCTGATTAAAAAACATAGTATTGGCTGGGCGTGGTTGGTCAAGCCTGTAATCGCAGTGCTTTGGGAAGCCAAGGCGGGCAGATCACGAGGTCAAGAGATCGAGACCACCCTGGCCAACATGGTGAAATCTCGTCTCTACTAAAAATACAAAAAAATTAGCTGGGTGTGGTGGTGCACATCTATAGTCCCAGCTACTCGGGAGGCTGAAGCAGGAGGATCGTATGAAACTGGGAAGTGGAGGTTGCAGTGAACTGAGATCATGCCACTGCACTCCAGTCTAGCCATAGGGGGATACTCTGTCTAAAAAAACAAACAAACAACACACACACACACAACAAACAAACAAACAAACAAAAAGCGATATTATTTTCCTGGGGAATTAAATCTTCTCTTGTCTCTCCAACAGAATATACATAGTGTGGGCTAATGACTCTCAAGTTTAATTTCTCATTCTTCCTTTATTGCAATTGGAATTTTATTAATATTATTATCATGTTCCTTCTGCCCTTTATGTACCAGTGATTTTAAGGGTAGATGCCTCATCTTTTAACCTTAGGTTGCCAGGAGCAATATCTGAACCTGATGGAGAGGACTACATAGGAAGTCAGGAACTTCACACTTGGATCTGGATACAGAAGAGATTTTGGTCTTTCTTCAGGAAAGATATGAATGCGTTTGTGTAGATGTTACAACTCCTAAAAATATTTGTAGATATCGGTTAGCTAAAGAGGTGAACTAATGGTAATCATAGGTGCTTCTCAATATCCTTCTACCCTCAAATGATTAACACAAAACAATCATGGTACTCTAATTTCTTTTATCAATTCTAGGCAAAGAAAATTCAATGGAATTTTGCTTTTGTGCTTCTGGAGAATGGTTGTCTCCTTCCTCAAAAGACACAAAATATGATATGGCTTCATTGCTGACTCTAGAAGTTACAGCTCTGGTTATAATGTTAGGAATTTCTGCAGCTACCTTGCTACGTGTTGAGGATCACTCCAGCACAAAGACAAGGGCAGTCCTAACAAGAATGACAGAAGCATAAAGCTGGAGCCCTGATGTAGAGTATCTCCCTGACTCTATGCTCTATTAGACTCCATGTTGTAAAATAATACATTCCATAATTGCTTAGTTCATTTTGAGTTGGGTGTTCTCTCACTTGGAGTCCAAAAATGCTAGCCTATAAGTAGTTTCTCTATCTATAGGCTGTCTTGATTTCCTTACTACAATGGGACAATGGTGTTACTACAATGGTGTTTGATTTGATCTACACATATCCATGGGGTGTACATCAGGGATGGGGTTGCTGGATTTAGCAAAGAAAAATACAGGATACTTAGTTAATCTGGATTTCAGATAAACATATATTTCATAAGACATACTTATGATGAAAGTCAAATTGAATTTGACATCTATGTGTTGCCTGGCAACCCTAACAAGGATATCTTGGTGATAAGGTATAAATGGATATTTTTGATGTTCCAGGCTATTCTGGTTACTTACCAGAAAAGGGATCACATTGTTTATGGAGACATTATGGGTGAAGGGGGTCAGGTTTCCTTAGCACTCCTGTTTATATTTGGGCTAGAGAATTTAGATTATGTGTCAACAAACTTTTGCTGTAAAGGGCTAGATAATAAATATTTTAGGCTTTGCGGGCCTTATGGTTTCTGTTGCAACTAGTCATTTCTGTATTACAGCTTGAAAGCTGTCATAGACAATACATAAATGAATAAGCATGGCTGTGTTCCAATACCACTTTATTCACAAAAACAGATGGTGGGCCAGATTTGGCTGTAGTTTGCTGATCCCTGATCTAGACCATTCAATAGGAATTGGTAATGAGACATGGCTTCAGTTTGCAATTTCAGAATATCTCCTTAATACTTCGTCTCTGATCCTACAATGTGCTAGACTGAGTTGTTCTGTTGAAGGATTTGTATAAAGTCCAGGATAATTTTCATAGTGTGTAATGGTTCCCATATGACAACAGCTGAATTCAATAGAAATTTTCTTTTAAATAGAGAAATAAAGAATGGAACTAGAGGGAAATGGTAGATGGCAAATGAACTCGTAGGGATCACAACATAATGGACATAAACCGTTGTCCTAGTTTCAAAGGGATCATGCCTCCCTGGAATACATTTACTGCAAGCAATACAAGAATATTTTAGATTAAAAACAAAATACCAACCATATGAATTGTAGCAGGTCATAAGAACAGGGAAATATGAGCAAAGTTTGTTTGTGAATGAGTAGCATATTCAGGTGCTATATATCAGAAGCTTTAAATTCCAATTTATGATGCAAAAGATTAACTGAAGATATATCTCTAGAGCACAGACAAAAAGTATAAACAGATCAGAATAAATATAGAGACAATGAGGCAAAGGTAATAAATGTTTTCAAGAGAAACAGAACTTATGAGCAGAATACATAATACAAAAAATAGCAGAAATTGTTTCTGAACTAAAAATAACATAGTTACAGAAATTTATGAAAACTCTATTATCTAGCTATACTCAGGTAGTGTTTAAAATATAATCATTCAAGTAAATTAAAATGAGTTCAACTTCTATAGACATTAGACTTCTTTTACAAGGTTAGCTTCCAGAAAATAATAAAATAAAATGTAGCACTCACACTGTCTTTGCATAACCAAATTAATTTTCATGTGTAAAATGTATAGCAGAATTGTTTTAGGTGTTTATAGAAATAAAAGTAGATTTGCTATGAAGTTATGCTTCCAAAACGATGACTTTCAATTATTAAATCAAAGTTCATCTATAAATTGGGGAAAGTATCTATTATATTAGACATTTTGTAAAAACTAACTGATAAAATGTATGTGAAAGCATTTGGCTCAATGCTCAATTTCAACAGAATAAATGCTCAATAAACATTAAAAAAAGTTTAGTATCTAAGAATAGGGATAAAAAAGAATCTAAGAATTATAGAATCTAAGAATCATAGGTAAAAGGGACTTATTATAAATATCTAAGACAAAATACACATTGGTACTATATCTATTTCTATTCTGAGTACTATCTAAGACCAAAGATACACACAAGCATTATATAGATATTAGCTCGTACCATTTCTTCTATATAGATAAGGTTGGGGTTCAAATTGAATTTATAAAATTAAGTGAAGAAGAATCGTATGTTGGAAAGAATTTAAAACTACATGCCTTACATTCTTGAATTACCATTACAGAAGAGTTGCAAGAATTGCAGCTATATTATGTGACATAGGACAAAAAGACGATGAATAAAAAGATACAGAGGATTCACATGTGGTGTTTTTTTAACTAACTGGAAACAAAAAATCCTTGTTTTATTTTGAAAATTAGATACATATGATTTTGATCATTTGAACATATAAGATAGTCACTAATAAAATTAAAATCTGAATGTATACCATCTTAATTATCACAGAAGTTATACACAAAATAAATTTAATTTAATGGCCCCCCAAAATAAAATAGAATGGAAAAAAATGTTCCTTAAACAAGAAATACAGGAAGACAGTAATATTCAAACCAAAATGAGCTCTTTCAACCTACTTGTTTTCCAAATTACATGTGAGAAGTGTCATAAAAGAGGACTCTGATTCATTGTGTATTTTGGCTTAGTCCTAAAATACAATGTAACCCTGATCCTCTCCTCACACATCCTTTGGTCTTGTTCTTCTTTTTCTCCATCCATGTCTACCTCACCCTTCATATCTGCTTCATACTGTTGCCTTCTTTGTACCGGTCTCAGCTGCTGGAGACAGAAGCCATGACAAGGGCAATGTATTAAATAGTACTTCCTCAAGCTGCAGTACTGTGTGGCCTTACCTGAGATCCTTCTGACCTGTGTGGTGGTCCCAATAGCAGTCTTCTTACTTACTTCCTGGGAGTCAAAATATCATTAAAACTTATTAAACTAGTATAAAATAAGACTCATTATGAGACAACACTCATGAATTAAAGAATAAAACTTGATTATATCCTGTTAATTAAAATGTATGTTGCAGTGCCATTGAAAATAAAGATCTGGGTTATGATATATTCAAGAAAATACAGACAGAGAGTGAAGGTGTCAATAATAATACCAAATATATTTTCCAAGGCCAAAACATTAACATTAAATAGGATATTCACTCTATATCAATAATTCATCATGAAGGTTGAACAAAAATAACTTTAGTATATCACACAACATATTAAAATGCTATATAAATTACATAAAATACAACATAAAACAGGTAGAAATATAGGGAAGAATAAACACTGCAGGTCAAGTTGCTAAAAAAACGTTTTAGGAACACGGTAGATATGAATCATAAATTACTAAAAATATCCTCAGTAATGCTCCTATGTGGAAACTGCCCTGGAGCTTTAAGTTGATGATGATGAAAATGATAATAGCAATAAATAAATAATTTAATCTCAATTATACATATCAGGAATTGTGCTAGATTTCTAAAAATGTCATCTTAATTTACTGTCACAATAGCCTGTCAAGGTAGGTATCACATCCATTTAAAATGTGAGCAATCTGAGATTGTGAAAGGTTAAAGTAACTTGTCCAAGGTCAAGATACTCTTTCTAAGAAGTGGGCAAAATTTAAAATTGCATTTGTCTGATTCTAGAGCTAATGCTTTTTCTACCATGCAGGATGCTTCTTATGGTCAAAGACATTCATCTTCCTGATAGGAATGAAATGGAAGGGTCCAAAAACAGCAGTACGGTAATGGCTAGCTCTTCACTGAAAATTACACAATAACAAAAGTCTTGTTTATGAACTCTTTATAATATTATCTTTATTATTTCTATAAAAGCAGAATAGCATGTGTATATGTGATTTAATTCTAACTGTGCAAATAAAACCATTAAAACCACTGTTTGCAGTTTTTAACATTAAATAGGTTGTATTTTTGACAATTAACCATCAGGATCTACCCACTTAGTGTTTGAAAGCATTTTGGCACACCCTAGGGAACTTCAGATAGGAGGATTTGGGGCACAAAGAGTGTAACTTACAGAAGAGTGGGTAATCCCCCGACTCATGGAAAAGCACTATCAAAAAGATTTTCGAAAACTGGAAGACATCCTACCCTTAATTTTTTTGTTTCATATAATGAATATTATCATTAACAATATTATTGAATAAAACGAATTGTTTTATGAAGACAACTTTGTAACAAATCTTGCTATAAAACAAATACTGCTTTTTATGCTTAGATGCCTTAATTTAATTTAATTTTTGTATTCCCATAGGCTTTTGGGGAACAGGTGGTATTTGGTTACATGAGTAAGTGGTGATTTGTGAGATTTTGGTGCACCCATCACCCGATCAGTATACACTGAACCCAGTTTGTAGTCTTTTATCCCTCACCCGCTTCCTACCCTTTCCACCTGGGTCCCCAAAGTCCATTGTGTCATTCTTATGCCTTTGCATCCTCATAGCTTAGTTTCCACTTATGAGTGAGAACACATGATGTTTGGTTTTCCATTCCTGAGTTACTTCACTTACAATAATAGTCTCTATATCATCCAGGTTTCTGCGAATGCCATTAATTTATTCCTTTTTATGTCTGAGTAGTATTCCATTGTGTGTGTACATGTATATACACATATATACACATATATATGTGTATATACAACACATATATATACATATATGTGTGATAACTGTGATAGATAGATAGATAGATAGATAGATAGATAGATAGGTAGATAGATATAGGTATATCACAATTTCTTTATCCACTCATTGATTGCTGGGCATTTGGGTTGATTCCAAATTTTTGCAATTGTGAATTGTGCTGCTATAAACATGCATGCTCATGTATTTTTCCATATGACTTCTTTTCCTCTGGATAGATACCCAGAAGTGGGATTGCTGCATCAAATGGTATTTCTACTTTTAGTTCTTTAAGGAATTTCCACGCTGTTTTCCATAGTGGTTGTACTAGTTTACATTCATTCCCACCAGCAGAGTAGAAGTGTTCCCTTTCCACCGCATCCACGCCAATATCTATTATTTTTATTTTTTGATCATGGCCATTCTTGTGGGAGTATACAATATATCTTTATGCTTAGATGTCTAAAAAGTAAAATATCTTTTATGTAAGCCACTATTCATCATTTTTTTTGTGAAGACAGTTTGAAAAGAAATATAAAACTATAAAACAAATTATTTCATTGTCAGAAGTTAGTTGACATATTACCATTATGGTGAATTAACTCTCAACATTTTAGTGTAGTTTGTTTTGTAGAATTTGACCTTATTCACCTTTCACTGAGCTAATTGGGTGTTGGATCTTCTTGCACGTATTTATTTAGCACAGAGGAGGGATTAGAATTCTGATTTTGCCATTAAATACATGGCTACTCATATTTATCTAAATTGACCTAGTTGCAAGAAGAAATATTCTATATTAGCCTTTATTTCTTTTCCTAACAGAAGCTTCTATTCCCTTCCCCTCTAATTGGATAAATAACTGTGATTTTACAATCAGTTAGTAGTCTTTTCCCTGCACAGAGAGGGCTGGAAGCATCCTAACATCACATCAGAAATTTTTGTTTGAAGTCTGGCATTTTAATTTAATGAAAGATATGTCAATGTGGAGAATCCTGCATCAAGTTTTATATTAAAAGGCAGAGGGAGCCTTTTCTGTCCAACTAGAATGCTCATGTATTGCTTTTCACTGTGTGTGGCTGCACCTCTCAGAGCATGTTGAACTAGCCATCTGGGACTAAGCAAATCTCTGTAACATATATAAAGCCTTCCTTTCTTACTGATTCTGATACAGTATAGTTAGTGTTCATGGCTGCTAGATAAATGATTTGCAAAATCAATGAAAGCGTTACAGGGCCAGAGCTGGCATGCATTTCCCCTAATGACTTTGAAGCATGTTGCCTTCCAAATGAAGTCACCTTCCCTGCAGACCCAGCCACAGCTCTTGCTCCAGACATCCCAGAGGCCAATGATTCTGATTAGCCAGTGATGCACAAAATGTCATACAACCTCTGTTTATGAAAGCTGTCAACTCATGTAGCCTTTATGAGTACTCTCCATAGTTAATTAATCAGAGATTGCAGTTCTGCTGAAGTACCACATGTTTAACATCCCTAGTTTTTATAAAACGAGAGACTGATTCAGGGTTTATTTTTAATTTTGAAAAAATACTCAACACATCACTTAAGGAAAAGAGCAGACACAATATGAACAATAGGCCAACCACCCAGAGTGAAGTAATTTAATTATGGGATAAACCTGGATAGTAAGGTTTCTAGGAATAGACTAGTTACAATGGTTCTCCCTGAAAGCAATTCTTCGTTTAGTCTTTTCAAATCTTCTAGAATAGTGGGCCAATACCACTGAATAAACAGTGAGACTGTGTATTGTATTGAAGTGACCTAATCCATGAGTTTCCTGTTTTATTTCAGCCAACAGTAGAGCTCATGGTTTGATGTGCCAGCTAGCAAAATGACAAAGCCTGTCATAACAAAGAGAGGATAAAGGTAAGCTCTTCCAGGACCTTCTGAGCTAAAAATAATAAATTGTTGATCTTTCTTTGAATTTGATATAGAAACATTGATCTCCAACCAGTCCTTGCTTGTTTGTGTTTGTTTTTGTTTTGTTGTTGTTGTTGTTTTGGTTTTTTTGTGTGTGAAAATGTCTGAGAAACACAGCAAAACAGGTACTATTTAGGCCTGGGTCAGAGTTTGATATTCACAATTCTCATATGTTATTTAAGTTGGATATTTTTGTGTTCTGTTGTTTCCAGAAGTGATACTTGAGCACTGTAGCTAAGCTACTATGTTTGAAAGGCCAAGACTTCAGAAACATTCTGAAAAGAAACAAACGAGAAAGCCAGGATATATTGAGAGAGTATGGATTACATCAGATAGGCACTGGTGTGTGTGAGGCACAGGGCTTGCAGGTTGAGGACACCTCAACTTACCAGCTGCTCTGAATATTTTCTTTCAAATGGATCTGTAGAATCTGTTGTGTGGATGCAGTAAATGCAGTGAAGGAGAAACAAAGAGTCTACAACTACAAAATTATTTTCTGCTACAACATCCATGTGCATGCACACACACATCCATGTGCATGCACACACACATCCATGTGCATGCGCACACACATACACTGAGGAGCAGTGTCTATGCGTCTCTTCAATTCAGTTTTTTTCTAACTATTCTAATTCACTATTTCTCACCTGGCCTGTTTCACCAGACTTTAAATTATTTCCCAGCTCCTAGTACATTGTGTAAAGTGTATTACCATTAGACACAAATATATTTATGTCACTTCTTGGAATCTTTAAAACAAAACCCACATTAATAACTAGGGTATATTTAAGCCAGACAGGAATTTCTTGTGCCTCTACCATGTTAATAATTTGGCATTCTGTTAAAGCTATAGACTTTCATTCAGTCATTTAGATATGAGTCTGAGCATTCCGTGAGAAAGGGGGAGAAGGAAGCACTCAGTCTCCTTCTATTTATCATGCAGAATTCAGCTGTGGCCCCAAACGGGCATACCTTGTTCTATCAACTTATTAATGAAAGTGAAAGAAACAAGACACCAAAATCTCCACATTGCAGTCATCTTTTTATATGAGACCCCAATACAGGCAGACTAACATAGGGCCAATGAATAGATATTGTATAGGAGAGAGAATTAGCTAGAAGGGCACATGAAACTTCCTAGGAGATGGAGATATTTTATATCTTGTTTGTTATCAGGGATGATTCCACAGGTATATACAATTAGCAAAATTTATCCAAGTGAACACTTAAGATTTATGCGCTTTATTTTATGCTAATTTTATCTCAGTAAAAAGAGGCAGTTTAGAGTCATCTGTAGTTGCCTAAGCATTCTCCTCTGTATCATTCTCTGTTCCAAGTAGCTAATCGGTTTTCTTTGCTAACGCATTCAGAACTTGTTCTGGAGAATCCTGGTAAATGTACTTTTTTCAACATCTTTACCTTTTTAATTATTTACTAGCATTCAATGATCTTTCACAGCTCCTTATAAGCAAATGCTCTGAGAAACTACCCCATTGGTGCAGTCCTAATTTTCGCTCTGAATTTGAAGATATTGACAAATTTATCCCAGCCCATCACTGTAGCTTCATCTTTCACACTGTTTACTACAAAGCTCATATTCATTTCAGCCACAAAGAACTGTTGATACTTCCTGGAAATAGCTTATAATTTAAACTTGCATACCTTATTTCTTTCACTTATACTGTTTTGGGGATTCATCCGTGTTGTTGTATGTGACAGATATTTAGTCATTTTAGTGTTGAATAGTATTTCATTTTGTGTGATTCCATGACAATTTGTGTTGCATAGCGGTGATGGAGCATGACTACCTGGATTTGCATCTTTTCTTTATCATTCGCCTATGTGCCTCAGTCTCCATTTATGTAAATTGGGAATAATAATAGGACCTATCTCATAAGGTTTTATGCATATTAAATGACTGTGTGGCCCAGAATGTAGCCTGACACATAGTGTAATATCAATGTTAATTATTCATGTTTTAGTATTATTACTTGTGCTTCCATGCCATTATACTTATTATTCCTTTCCCTTGGCTCGAATTCTCTGCCTCTTGATTATAGAGTCATCCTTCAAAATCTAGCTGTATTTTCACTCCTCAACTCCCCAAGAAGAGTTAATTAATCATTGCATCTTATAAGCTTTCATAACATTTCATGCATAAATGTGTTAGAGTGTTTTCTTATTGCTATTGTAATTATTAGTTTATCTATCCATCTCCCACACTAATTATGAGACTCTCTGTAACAGGAAAGAAATCCTATTCATATTTTTTCCTCCATAAACTAGCTCACAATTCTCAATAAATGATGAGCTAATAAATCAGAAGATGCATGAATAATTTGAGACTTAGTCTAGTTTAATAATTCAATTCAACAGCATTCATTGCACACTGTGAATCAGACCTTGAAGATACACAGATGGGCAAAGAGCAGTTCCAGCTCATGAGGGACATGCTATTCAGAATGGCAGATGTAGCCATGAACAAACAATAACTACTTGATTCATTTTAGAGGAAGTGATTGGGGTGTACCATTTCAAATACAGTGTGGATGCAATACAATGTTTGGCTCTAGACCTGTTAATTGGCTTTTCCTCAAATTGATAGGTTGTTTTTTTTAAACACAAACAGAGAAAAATGCACAGGAAGGCCCCACAGACACCCTATCCACTGTATAACAAACTTATGCCCCTTGCTTTTTCACATTGCCCAGCTTTCCAACACCTGTGCTCTGCTGGGAAGGAGGGGTGAAAAGAAGGAGGAGCTGGATATGAATGCAAGGAAACCCAAGCAGAGCAGGTGGCGGCCAGCTGAATGGAGACTGAAAGGTAAATTGTGGGGGCCCGCAGAGTGACAGACCAGCAGCTACCTGGGTTTTAGAATAGAAACGATATAAAATGTGATGAGATTTGCATTTATATCAAGGGAAAAAGCAGTCCAGTCTATGTAGGACAGTCTGCTTAGGAGCAAACCCCTAACTAAAAGTGTTTTTAGCTAGGCTGACATATGTGCAAAAGTGGCACCCAGGTCAAATTTGGAGATGTTGATAAGTTAATTTTTCATTGCATTAACAGACACTTATTGAGCAAACACTAGGTCCTACATTGTGCTGGCCTTAAGGAAACAAAGGTGAATAAGGAGATTTCCTGACCAATATATACATACACATGTATTATACACATACGTGTTTTTTCCTTTAATTTTTAGTGATATGTGGTAATTGCACATATTTATGAGGTACAGAATGATATTTCAATCCACGCGTACAGTGCGTAAGGATTAAATCAGGGTAGTAAGCATATTCATCACCTCTAATTTTGATCATTTCTTTATGTTGTGGGCATTCTAGTTTTTTGAAAATGTAAGCTATATTGTTAACCATATTCACCCTACCATGCTAGAGAACACTAAAACTTACTCCTCTTATATTACTGTAACTTCATATTCATTAATGAATCTCTTCTTATCCTCCCCACTCCTTCACACCTTGAGGGACCTTTATTTACCTTCTACTTGTATGAGATTAACTTTTTTGGCTTTTAGCTCCCACATTTGAGTGAGAATGTGGAGTATTTAGTTTTCTGTGCCTGATTTATTTCACCTAACATATCGTCCTCCAGGCACATCCATGTTGCTGTAAATAATAGTATTTCATTATGTATATATACCACATTTTCTTTATTTATTCATCTGTTGATGGACTCCTGAGTTGATTCTATGCCTTTGCTATTGTGAATAGTGCTGCAATAAACAAGATGGTACAGGTATCCCTTTGATATATTGATTTTCTTTTCTTTGGACAAATACCCAGAAGTGAGATTGTTGAGTCATATTGTAGTTCTATTTTAGTTTTTTTTTGAGAAATCTATATACTGTTATTCATAATGACTGTACTAATTTACATTCCATCCAACAATGTACAAGCTTTCTCTTTTCTTTGCATTCACACCACCATTTGCTATTTTTGTTGTCTTTTTGATGATAAGATTCTTAACTTGGTGAGATGGTTTCTCATTGGCATTTTGATTTGCATTTTCCTGATAATTGGTGATGTTGAGCATCTTTTCATATACTCATCAGCCATTTGTATGTCTTCTTTTGAGAAATATCCATTCAGATCCTTTGCTCATATTTTAGATTTTTTTTTGCTGTTGAGTTGTTTTAGTTTCTTGTGTATTCCAGATATGCTTATACGTGTTTTATTTCCTCATTCATACATTATAAATGTTCATGAGCTTTTAAGGAAACAAACACTATGTTAAGCATAATTCTAGCAATTTGAAATGTAATAATACGAAAAGGTGTGTTCTAAAATTGAGGAAATATGTTCTACAGTATACTACACATTATACATACCTAAAGCATGTATAACATGTTTATATAATGTATAAAGCGTTCAAACAAATGATATTTGAATGACACTTAAGTGCTCAGTGTTTTCCACACCTGATCTTATTTACACCCTCACCACAATGATATTATAGTGGATAACACATATTAAGCATATACAATGGACTGAAATTTTATGTGAGTCTTACCAACAACTCTACCAGGTAGGTGTTAATATTGTAGATGAGAAAATGAAGGCAAACTCCCCAAGCTCATTGAAATACTTGCCAATGGCCATATACAATGAATGGCTAAGCCAGGATATTGACCCAGACAGGATCCGTGTATTTTTGCTCTAGTCATTAGACATAGTACTTCTTAAAGGTGGATTTTATCCCTGTTTCACAAATGGAGAAACCAGAGGTCAGAGAGGGTGTGTATGTTGTCTGCCACTATAATGTTCATAAGAAGTTAAACCTGAATTTTGACCCAAATTTGTGAATTCTAGTACCTGCACTTTTAAAATGTGAAGGTACTTTTAAAATATGAAGTAATACATTTGCTTATTTACTCATTCACAAAAGCTTTATTGAGTGAGTATATAAATAAAGCTTTTGTGAATGAATAAATAAGCAAACGTGTTACTATACAATCATTTTTCTTTTAAATATTGGCAATATGCCATCTTTACATAATGCCTTTCTGTGGTGCATCTCCAGGGCTGTACTATATTGGTCTGGGGATGCATTTGGCTGTGAAAATTTTGCATGATACCTCTTAAATCATATTCGAGGCAATTTACAGGAAATCCCAGCTCTGAAACACATTGCCCCTTAACACTAAGCTACATGTCATTAGTATGAACCAGTAGGTTTAGCTCGTATAGACAAATCTGTAACATTTTAGCCTTCAGCGTACAATGCATTTTAATGTACTTCACAAATTATTACCACAAAGCACATTTAATTTGCACTTTTAAATGGGTTACAAGGACATTCTTGTTTGAGAATATTTGCTAATGGCAATTTTGTTGGGTGTAGAAATTAACACTCACTTTCCAGCTACAGAAGACTCCCAAGCTATAAAAATGCAACTAGAGCAGTATTTTCTAAAGTAACAATGTTACATTTTAAAGTAACACTAAAATTATTATTAAGAATATCTTCTGACCTTGAAAAGTTAAACTCCTTGCTTATTTTATTATCATCTTACTACCGGAATAACTTGGTTTCGTCTGAAGAACCTTAATTTCCATCTTTCACAGACATTTTTTCTGAAAGTCAGAAGGAAATACACTTTTCACATGTAATTAACAAAGAGAGTATTTCTTAGTACTATAACAAAACATCTTGAGAGGAAATAGGAAAATTTCAAAATAATTTAAAATTGTAATGTTTTATTGTATATCATCTAAGCTGTTTTAAGGGATTCATTTTATGTTTTAGGCAAAGGGTTATACAGAGTTAATGCCTTCTATTTTTGCTTTCTCTGGAATTTATGAGATGATATATTGCCTTCTTACTGCTGTTGCCACAAACTAAGTGTTACAACACTGTAACACAGCACTGAAACACACACACACACACACACACACTCCTTATCTTACAGTGCTGGAGGTCAGAAATCTTCACTGAGCTATAATTGAGGAGTTGGCCATGTTTCTGCTGAAAGCTTTTAGGGAAAATTTATCTTTTTTCCAGTTTCTGGAGGCCACCTGCCTTCCTTGGTTCATGGCCTCTTCGTCCATCTTCAATCAGCAGGGTGGCAATTTCAGATCTATCTCTGACACTGCTGCCTCCCTCTTCCACTTATAAAAACTTTAATGATCACATTGTACCCATTCTGATAAGCTAGAATACTCTCCCTATATCAAGACTCTTAATCACATCTATAAGGAAGTCTTTTTTGCTTTGTAAGGTAATATATTCACAGGTTTTGAGGATTAGGACAAAGACATTTTTGTGGGATCATCATTCTGCCTATCACAAGAGCTTAGGAGCAAATATTTGCAATTTCTCTTTTCTTACAATATGAAGCAGGCTATATGATGGACAAAGGATTATTGCATATACAGGGTGTGTCAGAATATTAAGTGTTGGTAAAATTCATTTGTGAGTTTGTTCTCTTATGACTGTAAATTTTGGAATCAAATGACTGGAAGCTTTTCTCACATGTGAAGCCAAAGCTATTATTTGTCAGAATTCCTCATCAACCAGATATTTTTATAGCACTTTAGCTGAGGATACCAGATAAATGAGCAACTTCCTTTTTAGTCATTTGATATTAATGTTTCAGGCATTTTTTAGTTTTTCATAAATAGCGTGAGTGCATGAAACATCTCTAATGAAAATTCAAATCTATTTAACAAAGGCCTGTATACACGTATACATATATTTAATAAAGGCCTTATATAATATATATATGAGATAGAACCAGGGGAACACCAGCAGGGAAGGGCAAAGTTATGCAATATCTATAAAACACAGAAATATTAGTGTCTCTAGGAACATGGAGAAATTTAAAAAATTTTGACCCCTAGTGTATCTTTAAGAAGAATTTCAAGCATATAAGAATGTTAAACACATATTATATAGTATATTTTTAAAAATCGCAGTAAAAGACATTTTTAACTTATAACAAACTCCAGTCGTGAAGAGGATTGCAGGCTTTTCCATACTCAGTGAGAAGGAAGGACGACTACAGTGAATGAGGCTAGCCTTGTGTGTGTGAATGAGGGAGAGGACAGGAGTCACGACACAACATGTTTGGTCTTCCTTTATTTAGTGTTTTGTTTGGCTTCCTCTTAATGAGCATAGTCAGAAACACTAGATTATGTCAAAGGACATGTGAAACATGTGTTCTCAATATCGTTACTGTTTTCCTATACCACTAAAAATAAGAAATGCATTCTTTGTTCTTCTGAGAAAGTTGGCAGATATCTTGCCAAAAATGCATTCATATAAATGCATTCATAAAAATCATCAGATAGGTATATTGCCTTTTTTTCTTTTTTTGAGATGTCAGTGTCGCCTAGGCTGGAGTGCAGCGGCGTAATCTCGGCTCACTGAAACCTCTGCCTCCTGGGTTCAAGTGATTTTCGTGCCTTAGACTCCCGAGTAGCTGGGATTACAGGGATGTGCCACTATGTCTGGCTAATTTTTGTGTTTTTAGTAGAGATAGGTTTTCACCATGTTGGCCATGCTTGTCTCGAACTCCTGTCCTCAAGTCATCAGCTGGCCTTGGCCTTCCAAAGTTCTGGGATTACAGGCATGAGTCACCATGCCCTACCTTGCTTTTTATTATTTTCATTTCTTTAATGATTTTACTAGGACCACAGAAAATCAGAGAATCAATATTTTCCTCATATGGTTCTGTAAAGACCCATGATGAGATATTTTGTTTTAAAATGCAAAACAAAAGACCAAACCAAAAGAAAACAAAATCAAAACACTTCCGCCTTGATTGACCAGAATACATTTTATGGTAGATAAAAACTGTACAGGAAGAGGATATCAAGTACAGCCTGGGAATAATATGAAAAATCAAAGCACAAGACATGAGCATCATAGAAAATAAATTTTAAAGAATAATGAATGTCAGATAATTAATATTCATTAATCCCACAGACATCAGAAATGATTTATTTTGCATATGTGGCCTCAGTGATGTTTATGTATTTCTAAATTTTGTAATTCAATGTGCAAATTAGGAGGCAATATAATGTGTTTAATTACAAAGAATCAGAACATTACTTTCTTTGGACAATATAGTTTCAGAATAGCACAATGGAGCTTCTGTACTAACACAAGATCAAAGGACCAAAATAATAATGTGCTGCCTCCATAGAGGGCTACCCTGGAAGGGTGCTATAGAGTCTAGAATATCAGAGAAGGCGAGGGAACACAGGACTGCAAGACACATGAGTGTTTAAAGTGGGACCCAATGGAGAGAATATTAAACTATTAACCTAGAATGTGCTTGAGTTTATTTTCAAAAGATTCTGCACAGTTTCGCTTGTCTATTTTGTTTCTCTTGGAAAAGCATGCATTCTTATTCTTGAACTACTGGTCAGGCATTTCTGAATAATGTCTGCAAGCAGTGACATAGTGGTAAACTAGCTGTCTGGTAACACAAACACACACACACACATGCTCTGACACACACACACACACACCCCAAAACATAATTAAATCTGATTTGTAGCTTTTGCTAGTTTATACAGTGGGAATTCTTCCACCACCGTGGCTGATTTCCAGCTAACAACATAGTATCATTGAATACAGGGTTTTGGAGGAGATGCACAGAACTGCCCCTAGCCAGCTTTAGCACCCCATTGTTTGGAATTCTAATGGTGTTGCTTTCTGACATATGTCTGCAAAGTTGTTATTTGCATTATAATTGGAATGACTTTTTCTCTCACTTTGTGGATTTCTTGAAACCTTAGAGTGGGGTGGAGCAGTAGTAAGCATATGATGGGCAGTCATATAAGTCTAGAAGTCGATTTCATGTTTAAAATATTAAAGTGAAACAAAATTTGCTACATTCTGTATTAGTATGGTGCCTTCAACAAGAAGAGCCTAACATGGAATTAGAAGTACAAGAGACTTTAGAGGGGGAAACACCTCTAGAATAAAGAGGGAGTGAGTAAAGTGAGTAAAGTGGATATGGACAGCCTTCAGACCATACTACAAGGCCGACATCTGAATAGGGTAAGAAGGTGGGAAGAAGAATTGGGTAAAAAGAGCCTCAGACTGCAACATAGCTTTGAGAAATCCTTGGCCAGGTGCCCTGTGGGGAGCCCAAACCGAAGATTAATTATTAAGGGAGTCCCACTGTAGGCTGAAATGACTGATCTCTAGTACCTACTCTCAGTTCAGTCTGGCTGGGAACAACCAAAGGATATGGCAGCTTATTTGGCAGATACTTGCAATAGGCTCCTTTTGTAGGGACATCTAACTGACTTTCCTCCATGGATGACATACTTTCTTTTTCCTCTAGAATTATAAGAAATTATAAGCTTCATGTGGCAGGAAATTTTACCTGCTTTTTTCACTGATATGCACCTAGAATAATAGCTGGCATATAGTGAATGGTTCATAAACATTCACTAAGTTAATTAACTGTAGCTCATATTGGTATAGCCCTAGTCATTCATTCATACAGATGTTTATATACAATTATTGAGGATCATCACATTATTATTGAGCCATTGTATTCTAGAGTTAAAACATGTTTACTCACCTGGAAACACTAACTTATAGCTTCTTAAAATAATAGTGACATTATTATAGTGCCACTGCAATGTTGTTTAAAGACTATAATGGGGTTATGAAGAACGTTTTGTAGAATGACAGAGAAAGAGAAGTTAGAAAAGACTTCCCATTAGAAGACTTCCCTTGTCTGATTTTGAATTATTCAATAATCTCAAGAGATTTAGTTAAATGAATATTGGTTTTTTTTTCTGAAATGAAGGAAAGAAATCCAGTTTAACATATTGTGCAAATGACCAGAAGTCCAGCTAATCAAGTTTATGAACCTCTTAGAGTACAACTAAAACAGAGCCAAAAATTAGTCACTAATATGTAACCCGGTAAGGGGTCTAAAAGACCCCAAAGTGTCCAAAGGACACTTACAAGAGTCTATTTCTACTGACTCAGATAACCTATGTTTGCTAAAGTTATCCCTCAGTTAGCCAGCTAAGGGAAAGAATTTGTGTGTCTATAATTCTATGGAGAGAAAAGAAGTAAGGGAAAATAAAAGGGAGGCATCTCATGCCACATATAATTTTCGGTCCCCTCAGCTACAAAGAGGTATATTTTAAGGATTGTTTTTTATGTTTCAAATACAAATGCTACTATAGTGTTAATGAATGTCTTGATTCTTCCTGTGCCTTTTGTCCTCCACTCCTACACACTCCTGAGTGTTAAGGTCTTTTGTAACGACACTGAGAGGCAGGAAGCTGAGCTTTCATCTGGACCCAGCAGTGCACACAACAACTCAAGACCAGACTCACCACAGCATCTAGAGGTTTCTATTCAATAGAGGAAGAGATGTTATTGTAACAGGCTATTGGCATGTTCCTCTTTATTTTACAAATGTTTCCATTCATTTATTTATTCAAGCAGTATTCTATATGTATAACTTCTAGATTGACAGAAAGTAGAATGCTGTAAGTTATAAAGGAAATATATATATTTTAAAGCTGACATTGAATGTTTTATGATCAGAAACAAGGTATTTTGAAATTAGAGTGGCTACAGGTAAGAAAAATGACAAGGGCAAGGCCATGGGAGTGTGCAACTGAAAAGGAGTAGAGTCAGTGGATATGAAGTCGTTGAAGAACTGAGAGGCTAAGGAGTTGTATGATTGTCCACCTGAGTGCTGGATTCTCCATGATGATGGGAGAACTTGGAATAGACATGAAGTGTGTAAGTAAGGGGTTGCAGTTTGCCTGAATGAAGAGTATAAGTGACAGTTCTGTGGATGAGAGAAACAAGAAGGGGAGGGGATGGTATTTCCAGATATGCCCTTCAAAAATGATTTCTTTAGAGCATCAGGGAGTGATGATCAGGAATAGTGTTTGAGATTGGGGGGGATCTGGATCATACCTCCTGACTCTCAAAAGTAAAAGAACAACCAACCACCACACGAAAGTACTGCAAAGAAAACGTATCTTACGGCTAGATATCAAAGAAAGGCTGGGAGGCAGTATGATTGAAATAGCCTAACCTCAGTTGCTAAAGATCCAAGGTGAGTTAGCACTGAAGATAAAGGAAAAATTCAATTTTATTTAGTATTGTTTTTATTCACATTTTCGTCGGCCCTCACTGAAGCCTGGTATTTGGAAATGTTCAAGATCCATTATAGATTGCTGCCATCCTTATATTGGAGGGTGGACTCATTTTGCCTTCCTCCTTATCCATGAACACTGAGGGCAAAAAATAGCATATGTCAGGCAGAGATAGAACAGCAGTCCTAATGGGAACAATAAACTCATTTCTTGTTTCTGTTATTACAGTTCCACAGATCTGTTTCAGACAGATATTTGTATTTTCTGTTTGTTTTAAGAAGAATGTGAACATGATATAAATTTGGTCAAGTGTAACAATGATACACTTTGTGAAACAATTGCTCTCTGCATTGGTAATGCAAAGGAGTTGTAAAAACCCTCTGCGGATCTGTTTTAGATGTTAAAGTGACTGTTCCTTCATTTTGTCATTTGCTAGCACATGGGAAACTGTTCCCAAGTTATGTTTGAGGAAAAGTTTGAAATGGGCACATGTTTTAACTACCATTTTCCTCAAATAACTGAACAGTCTTTTCTTTATACCTTTCCCATCTTTGGGCGCCACTGTCTCTCCAGGCACTACCCTGTCTCTTTACAGCTGCCCTCAGAAATGCCTAATCCTACTGCGATGAGCCACCCAGTACTTCACATTAAAGCAATGTCCTCTTCCTCTCCATTCAACTGAAATCTTACCTTTACAGCATCCCATTTTTCGAATATGTACTTACATTCTCCTCAGAGAGCTTTTAGCCCAAGTATCTAAACTGAAAGGATTTTCCAGCAATCAAAATACTGGGGGAACAGGAAACGATTTCTTAAATTAGAACATGCCAACAATTGCTTATGACATCTACTGCAACTTCAAATTTTCATTACAAAGATTTGTCCTTCTTAAAGAGAACAAAGCCTCTAAATTTCGTAATTGCAGAATTATTGACCGAGCTCAGAGATCCATCAAGAAATCGAAAAAAATATTTGCTAAAATCTGTTAGACAAAATAGGCAATTCTGGGTTCATACAAATTGGTCAAGGTTTGCGCACCAGAAAAAACCTTGGATATAAGATCCAGTCAGCTGCTTGTCTCAGTTATGAGATGCAGAGTTCTTGTAACCATGGAGACAGCAGAAAGAAGAGAAGGTCATGTCACTATCCTTGAGGATTTCAGACACAAAAGAAATGAATCAGAATGCAAAACCTTGCTCACAACCATCAGCACCAAGTCCATAGGCATCCAGTCCAAACTCTATACTAAATGAAGTCAAACCTGGGCACCGAGATGATTTCTCAGGACACATCCAAGGTACAGAAACAGTTGGCTACCAACTTGACATGTCTCTGTTTATTTTCTTAATAAACATGTTCTTTCCTCTAAAATTTACTTTCTTCAACTAGATGTGGTGGTATATATTTCTCTGAAGTAGTGTGGGTATTAAATAAAAAGTTCAATAAATATAGTTCAATTAGCAGGTTGGTATTAAAATCAAGAACAGCCACATAATTCATTTTTACATAAATTTATTTGCCTTTTATTAATTTATTACCTTTTCAACTAATTTTTATTAGGGGCTAAGCATGTGTCAGGCTTTGATAACAATAGTAAATAATATGTGGTTCTTACCCTTAAAAATTCTAAAATTGAACTTATCCATGAGTGAAGGCCCTAATTGCATCATAAAAGAGATGTTACACAATCCTGTATGCTGTCAATATACACTTGACCAGTTGAGTTTAGATAGATGCTTTGCAACTGAACTTATTGTAGGCGGTTTAGGTGTTTCTAAGAAAATAATAATGCCTTTTTTATACTTGTTGAAAAAACTCAATAACTTTTGGAAATGAGATTAGGACCTCAAGAAAGTTTATTTCTTGTCATCCTTTATAATAAATGGTAAATAGTAAAATTTAGCAACACAGCCATAACTGTGGTATCCATAACTATGCAACTCATTCAAGGCATTTGGCCTATGTCTTTGCCCATTTGCGCAGCTATGGCAAAATAGCTTAAACTGAGTGGCTTATAAGTAACAGTAATTTATTTCTGAGAGTTCCGGAGACTGGAACATCTAAGATCAGGGTGCTGGCAGATTTTGTGTCTGGTGGGTCCCCACTACCCGGTTCATAGAGAGTCATCTTCTCATAGTGTCCTCACATGGTGAAAAGGGTCAAAGGCTCTCTGGAGACTCTTTTATAAGGTCACTGATTTCATTCACGAGAGCTTCATACTCACGGCCTAATCACCCACTAATGGCCCCACCTCCATTCCATCACCTTAGTGGTCAAGATTTCAACATGAGAATTTTGGATGAACACAAGCATTCACACCACAGCAGCTTAGAAATGATTCAGACTAAGAAAAGATGGTGGTTGTGTAGTATTTTCACTCAGCCTCTTTGCTAGGCGTAACTTGAGGGAGGAATTTGATATTATTTTGAAGATGAAACTTAACGTTCACTTTCATGAATCAGTTAAAGTATTAAGTATTGTGAGACCAGAAATGCTTTGATACAAGAAAATCTGCTGCAAAGAACTCTTTCTAAAAGTAATTTTTTGAGGTGACTGTTGAAATCATCCAAATGTGTGTCCTTTGGGATAGTCAAAGCTATGGATTGAATTGTGTTTTTCCCCAAATTTGTATGTTAAAATCCTAACTCTTAAACCTTAGAATGTGACTTTATTTGGAAATAGAGTGATTGCAGATATCACTGTTTAAGATGAGGTCATTAGGATGGATCCTAATCCAATTTGACTGGTGCCCTCATAACAGGAGAGAAAAAACAGGGGAGAAATTTGGACACAAATACACACACATGGATAACACCAGGTGAAGATGAAGGCAGGGATAGGCAAAGAATGAAGCCAAAGAATGACAAACATTGCCAGCAAACTACCAGAAACTGGGATGAAGGCATGGGGAAGATTTTCTCTCACAGCCTTCAGAAGGAATAAACCTGGATACACCTTGATCTTGGACTTCTAGTTCCCAGAAATGTGAGACAATACATTTCTGTTGTATAAGCCACCTAGTATGTGCACTTTGTTATAGCAGTCCTAGCAAACTAATATACCCAGTTTAGAAAGCTTCATACTCATTGATTCACTCTATTGGAATAGCCATGGCACTGAAAACGTTGCAGTATTTCCTCAAGAATGCTTATACGCAAGGAGCTTAGGACAGGCTGGGACACAGTTTAGGACACTTATTATCTTATTCCCCTAAGGTAATGATCAGTATAAGGAAAACAAACAAATAAACAAAGCAGCTTAAACATACATCTAGAAAGTGAAATGATATCATAATATAGTTTTTTCACTTAAAACATATATTGACAGTATCTTAAAAAAGTATTGAAAAAAACATACTTATTTGACCTCCTGATAGAGGAAATATCAAGACAATAAAATATAACACAGGAGAATTCAGCAGTGCTGTATAATTCCACAACCACGATTTCACTAGGAAAGGAAAGCATAGCACATATAACACTCAGAAGATAAAGAAAATGATGTTTATAATTTTTTTTCTCATGTTTTAATCTCTATACCAATAATGGTACAGCATGTGGAGAACTGCAAGGGTCAGGGAAGGTGGAAAAAGAAACAAGGAAATACATTTGAGGTCAATAAAGGTGATTCTTTGCAAGGTCACTATCCAGCCTTCTAGAAAATCAAGCCAGCAGAATTCTCTTTGATCTGCAGTTGCTTTGTACTGATTCGGAGATTAGTGATTTTCACAAATTATTTGAAAAAGCAATTTTGGGAAGATGGAGAAGCTTGAATAGATTTTCTCACATAAAATTATGGAGCTCTCAGTGACTTACTTTCTTTGCCAGGTTGGTCCAATTTCTTGTCAGCTCCTCCATATTGTTGCCTTTTGTCTTCTTTCATTTAGAATCAGGGGACTGTTCAGTCCCTTCACCTCACCCCTTCACTTTCTTAAGTGAACTAGTGAGTAAACTAGAAAAGGGAGGTGAAATATGTTGCATTTATCTTAGGTCCCTCAATTGTTTCATACGTTTAAGTAAAACAGCAATATGAGTTTCCTGTGTTTGACATTTTCCTTAGCCAATTGATGGCATCTATTTGTCCACAGGGATGAGTTGGGCATGAGAGTGAGAACAAATTGTTACAACGAAATTAAAAACATTCAAAACAGGATTTTGCATTAGGAAGACAGACTTGAAAGACTTTCCATATGTGGAGAAGATCTTCTGTATTTCATTTGCACAGAGCTGTGTACCTCAGTACACTGGTGGATTGAGAATGGGTTACAGGCATGCGAAAAGGTTGATTTGCTCAGAATTGCTAGGTGTCAGGAGCACAGGGGTTAAAGTCAAGTCTGGGGTCTGGAATGCACATGTACAAAACTCGTTAGGATTAGACTCTCAGATCCAAACCAAGACAAGAAAACATGGACCTAGAGTTATACAAGCTGCCAGATTTATGCCAGCAGGCTGAGCAGCAACCTGGAGAGCAAAGAATGTCCCCATGGAAACCAAAGGAATTAAAGGATAGTACGTGGATTCAAGATTTACTTTACTCTTTCTCTTTGAGGTCACAAAAGCCACAAACCTCCAGCAGGAGAGGAGATGTGAAATCTGTGAGATTACATATTCTACCTAAAAGCACTATTTAAATTATTGTACCAGGCTAGTATTTCCAGATTGGGCAAAGTAAATGTAGCATGTTCCCCCTACTACCCAACATTTGTGACTTTTGAGGAAAATAAGAACAGTCATAAAGAATGAAGGTGATATATTCTTTTTGTACATCCCTGTTACAGTGTGAGTATGTTTGCTACTCTTCTTAATTTTGTTGACTTTGCTCAGTTTCTTGCTTGTTTGATACTCAGGATGGGATGGATCAGGAATTAGATGCCAGTGACCAAAGTGAAAAGGATATGAACAGGAACATTCTGTTCTCTCAACAGTTTCTCCCACTGACTAGCTAGCTTTCTTCCCTTCTCAAGAGAACTGATAATCTATGAGTGCTTCTGCAGTCATGAGGGGCTTTGGGTCTCTGCAAAAGTCTTTTCTCAGGTTTAATATAATTGTGGGTGCCGATTTTTCAGTGCTGTAGGCTTCTGGGTCCACTGAAGGCAACTCGGTGGCTCAAAGAAACTTGATGATTGAGTCAGTGGTATTGTTCTTCTCAAATGATAATATAGGACTTAAAAAATTCCAATGTGACATAGGTAATTTTATAAAAATACATTAAAAATGAGTCACTGAGATTGAGAAAATTTCAGCCTATTCCTGAAGATCATGGAGCATTGTTGGTAGCACTGACAAATGGCAAAGTTAGGACCTTAGCCCAAATTATTTGCTCCTAAGCTCATTAGGTTTACATTTTTGCTTTTCATTAGATTCATAACTATTGCATCAAAGACAGTTATGGTACACTCTTCTAATCTTAGGAAAAAATAAAAAGGTTTGAGACAGATTGGTTAAGCATTCAAAGCCTGGGGCTTGCACTGGATACTGTATAACCATTAATTTAAAATGATCCAGCTTTGTTTAATCAGAGTTTACATAGAAGGGAGTAATGATTGGGGAACGAACTTTGCATTTAGATCATGATACATTAAACAAAAGTGCTTCAAACAAAGACAAGCAAGGAAAATATTGAGGGTCTTTGTTTTCTAAATGACAGTGCTGCATTAAGAATGCTTTTGAGTGTAGGTAACTCTCCTAAAAGAGAAAATAATGTGTGGTAGAAAATTAAAACTCTTAACTGTGTTAATTTCAAGATTCTGAAAGTATGAGACATTTATGTTTCAATATGAGACTGAACATATAAAAAGACATTTAAAGAAAAATGTTAATGGAAATAAAAACAGGTGGTATGTAAATTGCTAACAATAACCTCTGTAATTTGATGTATTAATGTAAGTTTCAGGTAAGCAGGAAAACAGAACAGTTAGTAGAGAATATGCTGCATTTGTTAGCTTAACTGCACTGGGCTCCATTAGCCACTGAAGAAAGTATTGGTTTCTGTTTTATCTTTGGTTTTAAGAAAGGCTGTTTTTCTAGACTTTGAATTAGTGTTAATAGGACAACTATTTCACACTGGATAACTACAAATTGCTTCCTTAGGTGTTCTATGGTTCAATAACTCATGGATGAATATGTAATTAGCTTTTAAACACTACCCTAAAAGGCAATATACAATTGCTGTTCCATAGAACTTCATTTAACATGCCCCTAAGCATTTTTGTGATGCTAAATAGAGTGTGACCTGGTATTTGCCTCATTGCAGTGAATTTATCCCCCAATAGGCACAACATCTATATAAACGTCTGCGTCTGGGAAGAACTATTTCGTGTAGCAGTATAAATGCAAAATCTGTTATAGGGACTAGAATATGCAGAACATCAAGGAAACAGAGAAAACAGCCACATAGTTGGAAAGTCTTCACAGAATTAAGCTTCATTTGAAGACACAATATAAAGAACCAAATATAAAATGAATATTGTTTTAGAAACAATGTAGCGGACTCTTAAGTAGGTGTTTGCTAAAATGACTAGAAAAAGAAACTAGGGGCCGGGTGCAGTGGCTCACGCCTATAATCCCAGCACTTTGGGAGGCCGAGGTGGGTGGATCACGAGGTCAAGAGTCTGAGGGAGACCAGCCTGGCCAAAATGATAAAACCCTGTCTCTACCAAAAATACAAAACTTAGCAGGGCATGGTGGCGCAAGCCTGTAATCCCAGCTACTCTGGAGGTTGAGGTAGGAGAATCATTTGAACCCGGGAGGCAGAGGTTGTAGTGAGCTGAGATCGTGCCCTTGCACTCCAGTCTGGGCAACAGAGCAAGACTCATTGTCTCAGAAAAAAAAAAAAAGGAAAGAAAAAGTAGGGGTACCAGCTGAAGTTCAGTCAGAAAATTGTTAGAGTTTATCGCAAATTCTATCTAGAAATAAGAATGTCTCTGAAATTGTCACAAGGAAAATTCTTCCTCCTCCTGAGATAATTTTCATGGATGATGAGATGCTAGAAAAACTTTCTGAAACATGTTATAATTGCAAGAAAAACATAAAATAGAAAAATACATAATACAAAGTTGTTGTTTGGAATACTATTAACATAAGGAGAAAACTAAAGATTGCACACTGTTCAATTCAGTACTTGGATTAATACTATAGTGATGTCTTTCCAGTGTATTAATCAGTATTTTACTGGATTCAGGAAGGAGATTGCATGATCATTTTATAGGAGGATCAATAATTCCTGTAACCCATGGGCTCTGATTTGTGGCATCTTTGCACAAGCTAAGCAGGTTCGGGGGCTTTTGAAAAAATCTCTGCTTATCCATAATTAATAATAGAAAGTAATCAATGAAAGATTGCTTCCAAATGCATTCGGTAGGCTTGTTAGTGAAACGACTTAAAATAAGAAAAACCGTCTTTTATTTCCATTTGATTATCCAGCTATATTCCCAGTTCACACACCTGTGCATAAAAGACTTTTCATTTTATGTCTGCATAAAATAGGTTTATTTTAATTCTGAGGAAAACCTGTTATTCTAATTTTGTTTTGGATTTTGCTTTATGATTATTTTCTTCATTGCTACTTGTTTTTTGCTTATTAAAGTAAGCACGCTCTTGGCATAAAACTTAGAAGTATAGAGATGTTTATGTGGACTCCATGTTGTACTCCCTGCTCTGGGAAGGTCAGAGACTTTTGAGTGAGGGTGGACTTGGATTGGGAGATTTAATAAAAAAGGGTTATTGGAAGTGGGAAATGCATGAAAGGTAATGAATAGAAATAAAAATAATTAGGTTGGTATACTCAAGAGAAACTCTAAGGGTTTCCAGACTTAGTAAAGAGAGAGAGAAAGAAAAGAAAGAAAGAAAGAAAAAGAAAGAAAGAAAGAAAAAGAAAGAAAGAAAGAAAGAAAGAAAGAAAGAAAGAAAGAAAGAAAGAAAGAGATAATAGATGATAGATATAAGAGAGGAGAGAGAGAGAGAGAGAGAGAGAGAGAGAGAGAGAGAGAGAGAGAGAGAGAGAAACAAGAGAACAAGGAGGAGAAAAGGCAGAATTATTCAATGGCATTTTGGTCCCTAAGAATAATTTTCAATTATAGCTAAAACTGGAAATGCCCTACTCGCATTTTGCTGGCAATGGATGTCTCCCTACGCCCATGATATATGCACGAATTTTTACAAAATACAAGCAGTAATGAAAGTTGTAGCTGCAATAGTCTAATTAGCTCCAACGTGAAGGAATGTTTGGGGGAAGAATTTGGGAGAAGTTTGTGATATAAACCACGCACTAGCTCATTAGTATTATTTGACAACTGTTAAGGAGCTTCTGGATACTAGCAACATGTATTGCTTCTCTTCTTGTCTCTACAATTAAAGATTGTCTTTGCTTCAGTAGTATTATGTAGAAGAATCACGGACAAGAAAAATGTGGATGTTCATTCTCCTGGTGCCTTTCATGGTTGATCTGGATGCTAAGCAATCCTGGCAACTCTCTATGAAAAATGCTTCTCTGTCTTTCTCATTACCCAGGAGGTTTGTATCTCTAGGAGCAGGAAAACGAACAGAAAATCAATCAGTATCTTCTCACTCAGAAGCAACATAAGCAATATTGTTGATTTATATTACATTTTTTCTATGTTATTTTTACATAGCTGAGAGTATACTGGTTTATGTAATCTTGTAAAAATGCTTGCCTTTTGCATATATATGCATACCTATGTATTTACTTACATATTTTATATCATTAAGCATTCATCAAGACATGATTTTAGTGGTTACATTTTTGCTGTTGCAAAAGAGAGAGTTTATGTTGATACAGTAAAAATTTCTAAATATTATTTCATATTGTCAATATTCTTAGCTTTCATAACTTCTCATCTTAAGAGAAGAATAAATCATTTCCTTGTTTCACAATTACAACCATACTGCAGTGAAAATCCTCACACGTGCTTCTACGTATGTATATCTCTACATGATGGGTATTTAGACATGTGATTATTCCATTGAAGTGCATGCACCTTTCTTAGATAAGTCCCATAAAACTGTGCTGAAAAGTGTTCATTTAAACTTTTCTTTCAATATCGTTTCATTATAACCATACTGCAGTGAAAATCCTCACACGTGCTTCTACATATGTATATCTCTACATGACAGGTATTTAGACATGTGATTATTCCATTGAAGTGCATGCACCTTTCTTAGATAAGTCCCATAAAACTGTGCTGAAAAGTGTTCATTTAAACTTTTCCTTCAATATCGTTTCATGAACTATCACCACAAGCCTTACAAGTCCTGGAAGGTTCACTGATAGGATCATGGTCAAGAAGTCATGCCAAGAAGGAGCTCCCACGTGGCTGCTTCTTTCATCTTCACTGTCTTCCTCTCCAAGTTCCTTTTTTCCAAACATGCATCCCTCTCTCAAAATGCCTCAATCTGGTGCTACTCCCTTCTGCTTTGGGAAACTCTATTCCTCCCCACAGAAAGAGAAAACTTATCTTCCTGATGTATTTCAGTATGCTGCAAACTTAAGTGGTACCTTAAGATGGGCACCTCAAGGGGGTCTCCTCTGCTTGATCATAACAAGCTCTGTGCAATGCAGTGGACTCTAAAATTTCTGAGTATTCAGTTCTAGTTCAGACTTCTCACTGAAATACCCCCCTATAAAAATAGCCATGACTGATTTTCTTACCAGGTCTTCATTATTCACCAAAGCAGTGTCATGTTTACTTGGAAATAATTCAGTCTGTATTTGTTAAGCATTTTGTAATGCAAGTTTTTCCTGTCCAAATGGCCTGTCTTTGAACCTTTTAGAATAATAGATTTAGACATAATTGTACAAAGCGTAAGCTCAACTTTCAATACAAGAGAAACAACACCGGATATGCATGGTGCTACTGTGTAAGAATTATACCATCTCTGATGACAACCTTTTGCTCCAAGTTTAAAGGGATTTATGGGAGAAGGCAGATTTTATATTCACAATTCTACATGCACATTTAATTTAACTCTCACAATATGCCAAATGGGATACTGAAGTTTGGAGTGGCTGAATAATTTGTTTAAGATCACAAAGGGTATTCAAAAGAGCAGGGGTTCATCTAACTCTTTGGAGCCATGAAGTTAATTCCTGGTCAAGAACAATTATAATACAGTAACCTTTGAATCATTTCACTATGTGTTAGTCACAGTTGGAAATCCTTTTTATGTATTGACAACACTATGAAGTAGGCTCTTTTATTATTGTCACCTGACAAAATTATGTAAACAGTATTTTTATAGCCATTTTAAAAAGAAAAAACTGATAACAGAGAGGTTATACATGTCATACACCTAGGAAATAAGAAACCAGGATTTGTAATCATTGTCTTTGTGCTTAAAACTCTACATCATATTGTCTCACATTCACAATAACTTCTTCTGCTTTTGTTTTAGAAAATTTGGTTTGTGTTTATCATATTGGACATCTTTAAAAAAACCTAAAAATTATTTCTGTAGTTCTCTTATCTGCCATTTTTATAACTACTACAGTTTCCACTTGCCAGACATAAGAGAATGCGGAGAGTTAAGCTGCCAGTCCTCTGGAGTCACTAAACTGTGACTAACGTTGAATGGGCAGTCAGCTCAACTCCTCTTGCATCTCTTACCTTTTCTCTGTCTCTTTTGTTGCTTCAATTGTACTAATGCCCCCCCCCCCTTTTTTATAGTTCTATTCACTTCATGAACAAGAAAAGAAAATACGTTATATTAAAAAAATTACATTCTTTCTGTTCTAGCTAGTCCTGCCAAGGCCAATCTTTACCTCTTTCTAGTTGCCCATTTGGAAAACCTTTCTTTTCCCCCTTTCTATTTGCTTCTATCCCTCTTTTCCATTTTACCTTTTAATAATTTGCATAGATCGTTTTAACTATTTTTTTTTTGCTAGTGTCATCCCCATTTGCTTGAGATTCTCTAATTACCATTTCTTATTCTCTTTTTCCTGTACATACAATCCTCGGCTTATGGTGGTTTAAACCATGTTTTTGACTTTACAGTGGACTTATCAGGAAAGTGACCCCATAGTAAGTCGAGGAGCTCCTTATGTCTTATTATAAGGTTAGACTTTCTACCAAAAGAATATTACCTTTGCACCATTGTAAAGTCATAAAAGCATGTGTTGAATGGTAATAAGTTGGGGGTTGTCTGCTGTGTTGTCAGCTTCAAATGCATTTTCAATTTATATTTTCAACTTATGATGGGTTTATCAGAATGTGACCCCATCATGAGTCAAGGAGAATCTGCACAACTATTTTCTACTCATGTTTACATGGCTCCTAATTTAACAGCTGTCATTCATTTCTCAGTAGCTTATTGTTTGTCCTATTAACTGGTACATGAATTTTTGCTTTTAGTAATTTTTTCTTCAACGATTTCCTAGGTTTCTTCCTTTTAGCTCAAACAGAAACAAGAGCATGTTTACTAGAAACAAAGAAAATTATTGTTTCACATTTGTCTGCCTAAGACAGGTTTCCAATTTCCCTGTGATGACTTTTCCTAATTTGGTTCACCTGAAGAACTTCTAGAAACCTTCAAGACTTCTTTACTCATTTCCCCTCGGAGCCTTCTTTGACTCTCATTATTTCCTATTTTAATAGGATTCCATTATCTGTATGTACCTCTGTATTTGCTTCCCTGTATTATAATTGTTTACCTTATTGTGCATATAGTCTTATTCCCAGATTGAGAACTCCTTGAGGACTGATGTTTTCAGCTTTATCTTTGTGTTCTCTAGCCCAGAAGAGTCCTTAGTCAGGCCAAACCAAGCACATGATAAATGAATGAATGACTAAGGATAGAACAAAGATTAGATAAACTAATCTTCGCCCTTACTACTTCGGAGTTTCTATTATCCTGGGTTCTCTAGAGAAACAGAACCAATAGGACAGGGGTCCCCAACTCCGAGGCTGCAGACCAGTACAGTCCATGGCCTGTTAGGAACTGGGCTGCACAGCAAGAGGTGGGCGGCAGGCTAGCAGGCATTACTTTCTGAGCTCTACCTCCTGTTAGATCAGCAGCTGAATTAGATTCTCATAGGAGCGCTGACCCTATTGTCAACTCTAGGTTGCACACTCCTTATGAGAATCTAACTGATGCCTGATGGTCTGAGGTTTCATCCTGAAACCATCCCCTCATCCTGGCACCCAACCCATACCCCACCAGCCAAATTGTTCATGTAAAATTGTCTTCCACAAAACCAATCCCTGGTGCCAAAAATGTTGAAATATTGGGGAATGCTGCAATAGAAGATTTCATGTGTTTGTGTGTATTAAAATTTCATATACATGAAATCTCCTCTCTCTCTTTATATACATATGTGTGTGTGTGTGTGTGTGTGTGCATATATATATGTGTGTATATATATATGAATATATGAATTGGCTTATTCTCAGTCATGGAGGCTGAGAAGTCCCAAGATCTGTAGTTGATAAGCTGGAGACTCAGGAGACCTAATTATATCCGTTCCAGTCCAAGTCTTAGTCTGAAGGCAGGAGAAGACTGATATACCCCCTCAAAGACAGCCAGGAACAGGGAAAGAGCAAATCTCCACTACTGAACCTTATTTTTAAACATTTAGATCCTCAATGGATTAAATGATCCCTGCCCACTGTAGGGAGGGCAATTTGCTCAACTCAGTGTATTGATTCAAATGTTTATCTCATTCAGAAACACCTTCACAGACACACCACACCCATAATGATGTTTACCCAAATATCCAGGCACCCCATGGCCCAGTTAAGTTGATATATAAGTTTAACCAAAACAAACTTTATGGTTAAAGTAAGATTATCACAGGTAACAATGATGAGAAAGTAGTATCTGGCAACAAATACCCGTATCTAAAAACAAAAATTGACAAGTGGGATCTAATTAAACTAAAGTTTCTATACAGCAAAAGAAAATATCAACAGAGTAAACATATAACCTATACAAACTACTAGAAACTCTAACAACTCAACAAACCAAAAACAACCCCATTAAAAAGACTAAAGAAATGAACAGACTCTTCTCAAAAGAAGACATACAAAAGAAGATCAATAAACATATGAAAAAAAAGCTTAACATCACTAGTCATCAGAGAAATGCAAATCAAAACCACAATGAGATACCATGTCACACCAGTGAGAATGGCTATTATCAAAAAGTCAAAAAACAGATGTTGGCAAGGCTTCAGAGAAAAGAACACTTATAAGCTGTTTGTGGAAATGCAAATTAATTCAGCCACTTTGGAAAGCAGTTTGGAGATTTCTCGAAGAACTTAAGACAGAACTACCATTTAACCCAGCAGTCCAGTACTGGGCACATACCCAAGACACATGCACTCCTATGCTCATTGCAGTACTACTTACAAAGCATGGACATGGAATCAACTGAGGTGCCCATCAGTGGTGGACTGGATAGAGAAAATGTGGTACATATATACCATGGAATACTATATAGCCTTAAAAAGAATGAAACCATGTCCTTTGCAGTAACATGGATGCTGCTGGAGGCCATTATTGTAAGTGAATTGATGCAGAAACAGAAAACAAAATACCACATGTTCTCACTTATAAGTGGGAACTAAATATTGAATATTTATGATATAAAGAGGGCAACAATAGACACTTGGGACTACTGGCAGGGAGGGAGAGAAGGGAATAAGTGTTGAAAAATTATTGCACTATGCTCACTACATTGGTGATGGGATCTTTTGTATCCCAAACTTTAGCATCATGTGATATACCAATGTATACAACAAACCTGTACGTATACTCCTTGATTCTAAAATAAAAGTTGGAAATATTTTAAAAGCAAAGCAATAAAATGAAATAAATAAGTAAACATTTATGGAATAAACATTGCCTGCCTGACTTATAAGCTGGATATAAGATTTTAAAATAATGTTTATAGTTTTGAGTATTATAAAAATTATATATGTACACTACAGATAATTTGGAATAAACAAAGCATTACAAGTAAGAAATAAGCCTGCTGTACTATCACATCCAGAACTTCTTTGTTAATATTCTGTTGCATTTTTTAGTTTTTAAAAGTATAAGTACGCAAAGTTGGGGTCTGTTTTTTAGTTCCTATATCCTAATTACATCTTTTTAAAACTAATATTTTAATATTTATAAAGTTGGTTCTGGGCACTTCAGACTTTGGGAGATGAGTATCAGAGGAAGATATATGACTTCTTATACTTATTTTCTCACCAGGTTTGGGGGCATATATTTAAGTGTGGATATTTTTCCCTACAATCCCAGATTCTATCTGGCTGTGACCTAGTGCTTTTGCACATAACTTTCTGTAGTGCTTTCCACCTGTCAGCTCCTGAGCATCCACTGAAAAATTACCAGTGCTCCCTGGGGGCATTTTGTTGTGCATCATCTCTGCTGGTGATCATTAACCAAACACTTGTGAACTGGTTTTGAAAGCATAATTTTTTAAAGCTCTTTTTGGTTTATTGAGCTCACGGGTAGATAGACAAAGCAATTCTGCTGGAGCTGGTGTCTACCATTTGTCATTCCACAACCTTTGCTTGGCCCTAATGCAGGATAGGGACCACAGCCTGATCATCCTTGGTTGAGAAATGTAAACCTAATGACAGTGTTTCAGCATGTGCAATGAACTGCTTTTTAAGGAGAGTAAAGTGATGGAATCAGCCTGTTTTTTCTTGTGTTAAAATAAAATTCTCATGTAAAATCTAAACTCTATTCAAATTTTATTTCAGGAACTCTATATATTACTTTAATATAAAATATATTATTTTCTATATTTTAGTAATAGGTGCTAATGCCTTTAGTGTGCTTATAATGTACCAAAAATGTCTTAAGCACTTCATTAAGTTACTTCACTTAAGCCACAACAGTCATGAGGCAAGTACTATATGATGTCAAATGAAGAAGAATTGGGGAGGTAAAGCAACTCACATAGGTCACTGTTCTAGTTAGCAGAGAAAAAACAATGACCTCTGACTCCAGTGTCCATATACCTAACCACCATGTTGTACTGCCTCCTCCCAGAGATCCAAGGATGGAGAGAAAAACAACCCTTCTGTGAGTATTTGACCCTCCTTGTATAAAGCTATTAATACATTTAAGCTAACCTAGCCTTGGAATTTAGGAAATGTGTCTTAACGGTAGTGTATTGAGTTTAGCATCTCAAATCAATGACCACAAAAACTTTCAAGAAGGTAACAATTGAGTGATGTATATAAGATGATATTAATAGAATAGGAGTTTCTAGTACTCATCCCTTGACAGAAACATCGACTTGAGCACAGTAGTCATCCAAGCATGAAAACACCTTCACAATTCCTAAGGGATCCAAATGAGAGGTTACAGTATCTGGGTAGAGCACAGAGATAAGAAGATGCATTGAAGAGGAGAGAAAGTATAGTTTTACATTACCTATGCCACTCCTCCTCAACCCCAGGCAGCACAGGAAGGAGAGATGTACCATGTACTTGGAGAAAGAAAGAGAAGTGAGCACTGGTCTTCACCATGAACCCCCCAGCCCGAGGCTGCCCCAGGGAATGCTGGCATCAGGCTAGCTACTGTAGATTCAGTCTCCAGGCCTGCCCCAGTGGCAGGCTGGCCCATGTGGGGCTGAATTCTGTAAAGTCGAAGAATACTATATTAACACACAAAAACTAGTGGAGTTCATATGCACTAATGACAAACTATCTGGAAAAAGAAATAAATAAAATCTCACTTGCAGTAGCAAAAAAAAAAAAAAAAAAAAAAAATTCCTGAATGACTTATACACTAAAACTATAAAACATTGGTAAAAGAAATTGCAGAAGACAAAAATATATGAAAACCTATCCCATGTTTATGGATTGAAATAATTAATATTGTTAAAATATCCATGCTACCCAAAACTATCTACAGAGTCAAGGCACTCATCACAATTTCAATGACATTTTTCACAAAAATAGAAAACGATCCTAAGATTTATATGGAACCATAAAAGACTGCATACCCAAAGTAATCTTGAGCAAAAAGAACAAAGCTGGAGCCCTCATGGTACTTGATTTCAAAATACAGTGCAAAGCTATAATAATCAAAACAACAGGGTACTATTGGAATAGAATACAGAGCTCAGCAATAAACTCATGCATCTAAGGTTAATTGATCTTCCACAAAAGCGCCAAGAACACATAAAGAGGTGCTGGAAAAGCTGGATATCCACATGCCCAGAATAAAACTGGACTCTTATCTCATACCTTGTAAAAAAATTAACTCAAAATAGATTAAAGACTTAAATGTAAGTCCTAAAAATGTAAAAGTATCAGAGAAACATAGGTAAACAGCTTCTGGACTTTTACTTTGGCAATGGTATTTTGAATATGACCCCAAAAGCAGAGTCAATAAAGCAAAAGCAGATTCAATAAAGTAAAACAGAAAATGAGATTGCATCAAACTAAAAGATTCTGAGCAGCAACAAAAGACTCAATAGAGTGAAAAGACAATTATGGAATGGAAAAATATATTTGCAAACTCTACACATCTGATAAAGGGTCAGTGTCCAAAATATATAAGGAACTCAAACAACTCAATAGCAAGAAAACAAATAACCAAATTTTAAAAATGGACAAATGACCAAAATAGATATCTCAAAAGAAGACATACAAATGGCCAACAAGTATATAAAAAATACCCAAGGTTTCTAGTCACCAAGAAAATGCAAATCAAAACCACAATGTGATAGTACCTCACACCTGTCAGAATGGCTATGAAAAAAAAGACAAAAGGTAAGTGTTGGTGATGGTGTAGAAAAAAGGAAACTCTTATCACCGTTGGTGGGAATGTAAATTAGTATAGTCATTATAGAAAACAGCATGGAGTTTCCTCAAAAAAATTAAAAATAGACCTAGCATATAAAGCAGCAATCTCACTTCTGGGTTTATAGCCAAAGGAAATGAAATCAGTATCTCAAAGAGATATCTGTACTTCTGTGCTAATTGTAGCGCTATTCAAAATAGCCAAGATATGAAGTCAACCTAGGTGTCCACAGATGGATGAATGGATGTATAAAATAGCATACAATGGAATATTATTCAACCTTAAAAAAGAAGGAAATCCTGTCATCTGTGACAACATGAATGAACTTGGAGAATATTATGCTAAGTAAAGCGAGCCAGGCCAAAAAGACTCAATATTGCTTGTCCTCACTTATATATGGAATCTAAAAAAGTTGAACTCACAGAAGCAGAGAGTAGAATGATCTTTGCCAGGGGCTGGTTGAGTGGGAGAAGTGGGGAGATGTTGGACAAAGAGTACAAAGTTTCAGTTATGCAGGATGAATCAGGTCTGGAGACCTAATGTACAGTATGGTGACTATGGTTAGTAATACTGTATGATATATTTTAAATTTTCTAAGACAGTGTAGTTTATTTTATTTGTTTATTTTTAAGACAGAGTCTCACTCTGTCATACAGGCTGGAGTGCAGTGGCATGATCTTGGCTTGCTGCAGCCTTGAACTTCTGGGCTTGTGTGATCCTAACAGAGTGGATTTTAAACGTTCTCACCACATACAAGAAAGGGTAACTATGTGAGGTGATGAATATGTCAATTTTCTAGATTGTGGTAATAATTTCACAATGTATGTATATATCAAAACATCACACAATATGCCTTAAACATACATAACTTTTAAGTCAATAATATTTCAATAAAGCTGGGGAAAATTTTTTACGAAGAAGGTAACAATTCAAAAATATTTTTCTGTATTACCCATTTGACCAGAATTTATCTCTCTTAATTTTCTTATTTCATTTTAAAGTAACGCTTTTTTTTCCCTAGAGGATATATGTAGATGATTATTTCACTTGGTGACAATTATGTGCTAGGGTCTAAGTGACTGAACATTTTGCCTTTAGATATTCATTCCTTTGCATTCACTTATTAAACACACACTAATTTTGTGCCAACTGTTTGTCAGGCACTTAAGGCATTGGGAATACACTGATAAATAAAATAGATAAAGATACTTGTCCTCACAAAACTTGAGGAAACAGAGGTTGATAATAAACAGCTGCTCAATTAAATCAATACTTAAGATAATTTCTGATAGTGATAAATGTTATGAAGACAATAAAACAAAGACAAATGGATGAATGTGTGTTATCAGAGATGACCTCTTTGAGGAGACAGCATCTAAGCTGGTACTTGGATTATAATACAGAAATCCTGGGCAGAAGTATTCCAAGCAAAGGGAACAGTGAGTTCAAAATCCCTGAGCTGGGATTAACTTCCATGTTCTTGGATAGAAAGATGGGGGCAGTGAGCAAAAGGAGGAGCATATGTGTGAGAGGAGGTGGAGAGTAAGGCAGATGACATGGGGTTTGGTCTCGGCCAGGAGTTTGAATTTGATTGTAATTACAATGGGAACCATCTGCTATATAGTAGGTTAGGTAGTAATATCATATGAGGAATGTTTCAGTTGGATCACTTTAGGTGCTATGTAGAACCAAAAAGAAAGTTCACTAAGAGCTATGTACTCCAAGAGTTCAAGAGACTCATTGCAGCATCAAAAGTGAGTAATCACAATAACTTTCAGCTGTTTTTATGTACGGGCTATATACTCTGAAGTCAGTGATTTGGTTCGAAGCCTTCTTTATGATCTCTAAAAATGAGTCAAATCTAATAAAAACTGAAAATACTATGTATATAATCTTATCAGTGGAGTGTGTATTGGAGTTAGGGACAGTTGAGTCATCATTTTCAAGGGACACAAACACTTTACTATCATTGTGATTATAATCAAACACCACATTCTGAGCTCCTGGATCAGGAAGTTCCTAGATTATCCTAAGGTTATTGCTTTCTAGTAGTGCACATAACAATTCACAAGCTAAGCAGATAGAGCCTTTATCACTTGATATCTTAAATAAACAGTTTAAACAAGCTAGAGCTAGAGTCATGCATCCTACACTTGTCGAGCATCTAAAGACAATTATTTCTGAACAACCATTAGTATTAAAATTATATTTGGAAGTTAATTAAAGGTAGTTTCCTGGCTGAAGACGTTTATGAGCTACTTTTTTCTTTTACCCTGCAGATCTGTAATATGTGCCTGAAATTAACAATATATTAACTTTTAAATGCATAGACTCATAGTTAAAATTACACAAAAATCCACTTAATGAGCAACTTAAATTCATGAATCTCAGGTACATTTATTTTCTAAGTATATCACTCCTTAGAAGATTTTAGTTTGTTTCTCTTGTTTTCAAGTATGTCTTTGAGAAAGAAATTTCAGGTATGTCTTTGACACAGGAATTTTTTCATTGTTACATTCCCCACATCATATTGTGACAGTAGGTAAATGATAGCTGTAATAATTTTAAAGGCTCTTTTCTATCTACTATCATGAATAAATATTGTGCCTTATATGAGTGAAATTTCTTTTTTTTGTTTATGTTTGTTTTGTTTTTAATACGGAAAGAAAAAATTTGGTTATG
>NW_016807064.1:945501-946979 GCF_001698545.2 Rhinopithecus bieti
TCAGATTTTTCTGAGGCATAAAATTATAAGTAATTATAAGACTTTGTTTTATAATACATCTGAATTCAATTTTTAAAGTGATTAGTGATACTAAGAGATATATACAAAAGTTGAATTTTCACAGAAGATGGGACTTCGAATTGTGTCTTATGGGCTTCAATTGATCTTAAGGTTTGAAGTAAGTCTAGACATTAATGACCTAAAAATTGGAAGTGATCACAGAGTTCACCCAGGCAAAATTTCCACCCAGCAAAAGCCACTCTTAGGAATGTCTTTGATCATTTAGCCACAGAAAGAATCTTTATGTAATAGGTATCTAAATTTATGAGGTAGAATTTCTACTTGAATGGCGTTCTAATGGTTAAAATGTTCTTTTATTGAACATAGATTTGCACAGTTGTAACATGTCTTAAATTCTGTCGTTTTGAGAAATGTAAACCAAATCTAATCTATCTTTCCAGTAGTTGTACTTCAAAAATATTTGAAAGCTATGTTGATCTACTTCTAAAGCCTAATCTAGAACTTTTACCTGTATATTCTGTTAATGACTCTAAAATTTTAGTGCAAGGAAATTAATATGGTGAGATTATTCTTGTTCTTAACCTGCGTATCTAATTTAGTTCTAACTGTATAATCTGTTCATTGTCTTCTTATATTATTATTATAGATATTTCTTACTTTTGGGTATTTTCTGACAGTATAGAATTCCATCACATGTATCTCATCTGCATTTTTCTATAAACCCATTGGCTACGACATAATAGTTTTCCATATTATTTTTGTGTTATATAAATGATTTAGGAAGAGGATTAATGCTGGTATTTAATCCACCTTCAACATAAGCATAGAAAGTGTTCCTTGCATATCAAAAAAATAGAAAAAGATACCGAGGCAAGATTTTTTTAAGAGCCATTGTTCAATTTCTTTGCACTCAGTCTGATTTATTTCAGACGCTGCATAACCTAATTTGCACGACTGGATTAAATAACCTAATGAACCCTGACCCATGTGCTTGAGCATTAAGGATATCAGGTACCCATTTGTGTTTTGTTTATGTCTTCCTTCCTGTTAAATGTCATCTATATTTGGAACCTTTCCAGTGTTGGCTTTAAAAAGGAAGCATAGGCCACTTAAATGAGAGAGCAAGCATACAGGAGATGCAGTAAATCAGACCATTACTGATTATGATTGAATCTTGAACATCTTCCAAAATTACTCTTTGCATTCCTTTCCAATCTCTGTTTGTCTGATTTATGCTGAAAATTATGATCTCCTGTTACAGTCTTCCTTTGGTTTGTTGCTGGTATACTAGCATTCTGCAATGGCAGTTATTATGGGCGGTAATGAAGATTATTAAATTACTATAACCAGGCCGGGCGCAGTGGCTCAAGCCTGTAATCCCAGCACTTTGGGAGGCCGAGACGGGCGGATCACGAGGTCAGGAGATCGAGACCATCCTGGCTAACACGGTGAAACCC
>NW_016807064.1:947275-971723 GCF_001698545.2 Rhinopithecus bieti
AAAAAAAAAAAAAAAAAAAAAAAAAAAAAAAAAAAAAATTACTATAACCATTTGCAGAGGAGTTTGTGGTGGAAAACTTTATTTTCTTATAAAAGAATTAAATCCCATTGGAATCACTAATGCAGACAATGAAAATTCACATGCCACTGACTGCAGTACAGTTCTCTGGGCAGCTTTGGTCCTACCCAGTTCTCTCTTCTTTCTTGCTTGTAGTTCTCAACAATCACTATAGAATGTGCTGGGAATGCAACATTCTGAGGTAAGGAGAAGCTGGCCAGAACAGTCTGGGCTGTGTTCCAGTACCCTCTAGAAACAAAATGTCTTCATTGCTTTAGCCCAGAGTGTCCTGTGTTTCTCAGGGTATAAAACCCAGGGCAGGCTGCTTTCTAGGGTCCCTCTACTGTAGTGCAAGTGAGGCATGTGCAGAAATGGTCGCCCAAGGCAGCTTTTCTGAGCCTTGGGAGACTGCCTTACAATGAACTTTAGGCTTCTGTTGTCTCTTCCTATCTATCTGTAAGTAATAAACTCACTTATGTAACTTGTTTTGCATGTGGGTGTTTGGTGTCATGAGACTTAGACGCCTTGGTAACCAGTGCACAGTGAACCTGCTTCATGGCCGATTTTAAGCTATTGGGATTTGCTTTTTGAAAATTCCCCCAAAAGTTCTATAATCATCTTGCTGTCAGCCAGTATCACAGGAATGCTACAGATGCACCTTTTTTGGAAGAGGAATGTGTTATTTTCCAGAGATGGTTTTTAAAAGGATAATGCTATATTTACTTATTAGAATTACATTTTTTCATATAAGATTTTTTTCATAAAAATCTCTTTAATTTTGTTTCCTAGTGAATCCAGTTTGGTACAGATATGTATCTCTTAAAAACCAGGTTGTGAGTTGCTGCTACATAAAACAATGTCTCTATTATAGGCAGAACTGGATCATAAAAGTCTACAGTGATGGGAAGAACAAAAACACCTTATGCATGGTTCTCATGCACACTTGGAGAAAGTTCTACATTTTCTATCCTTTTCATCATATTGGTACAGACTGTCAAAGTACCATTTGCATTGCCTGGAATTCTAGCATAATTCGTTTCTTGGATGTTTGTTGTCATTTCAGAAAACCAAGACCACCAATCATATTGCCTCATTAAAGAACCAGGTTGGGCTTTCCCAACCAGAAGCAGCCATCCCTTTTTAAAGCAAAAGTTGAGTGAAACATCTGTAAAAGCAGTGATACTGATGGTAAAGTTGCTGATGATAGCATATTTAGCATCTTAATGGGAAGGGAAACACTGAATATCTTCTGATAATTTGAGAAAATATCATTCTTTTCAATAATTATCTAGAAGCCAGTAATACCTAGAATAAACAAGAATCTATTTTTGCTCTTTCAAAATGTGATTAATATTCATCAAATGCATATAATCAGATAAGACAAATACTCAGAGAATTGCCTTGGAAATTATTTTGTGTTATCTGAAAGACAAGTAAAATTTAAAATTCTAAGCATAGCCAGAACAATTATTTGATAGTTATAGGTAAATATATTAAAGAAATATGTAAATATGAGATAATATATTGCTGAATATTAGCAAGTCATTTTTATTCTGGACACTTTTGGAGCTTTTGCACAAAATGAAGTGTGTTGAGAATATTTCAGCTGAGTTAATAGCATCTCTTTAAAAAAACATGTTAAATATTTCTTTTATGTCACAGGCTGGGAACTGTTTTGCAAAATGAATTCAAATCATTAAAATTGCTTAAATTTATCTAGGTATTTTAAAACCATCTAGAAATTTATTAAACTATTATAGGGATAATAAAAGTGATTCAAAGATAAGTGTCTAGTTGACCATGATTTTAAATCTGAGTAAACAAGAAAGATAATTTATTACAAGATAAAATTATTGTTTGAAGGTCTGAAAGGGAATATTTAGGTTTGTTATTAGGTATAAAGATTTGTTATAGATACCACAATGTTATGATGCCTGCAATTACAGAAACACTGATATAGCTGATAATGGCATTTCATTACTTAAACTTTTAAGAGTATTGGAAGAGATAGTAATAAGTAATATAATGTTATATCCTTTTTTTTTGTTTTATTTAACTATCCACAGAAGGGATCCACATCACATATTATTTCTATTAGTCCATTCCCATGCTGCTAATAATGATATACCTGAGACTAGGTAATTTAAAGGGAAACCTGGAAAGAGGTTTCATTGACTCACAATTAGCATCGATGGGGAGGCCTCAGGAAATGTACAATCATGGTGGAAGGAGAAGCAAACACATTCTTCTTCATATGTTGGCAGCAAGGAGAGGAGTGAGAGCTCAGCAAAGGGGTAAGCCCCTTATAAAATCATCAGATCTTGTGAGAAATGTGACACACTGTCATGAGAATAGCATGGGGGAACCTGCCCCCATGATTCAATTACCTGTCCCTGGGTCCCTCCCACCACATATGGGGATTATGGGAACTATAATTCAAGATGAAATTGGGGTGGAGACACAGCCAAACCATATCATTCCACCCCTGGCCCCTTCCAAATCTCATGTCCTCACATTTCAAAACACAATCATGCCCTTCCAACGGTTGCCCAAAGTCTGAGCTCATTCCAACATTAACCCAAAAGTCCAAGTCCAAAGTCTCATCTGAGACAAAGCAAGCCCCTTCTGCCTATAAGCCTGTAATATCAAAAGCAAGTTAGTTACTTTCTAGATACAAGGCAGGTACAAGCATTGTATAAATATACCTGTTCCAAATGGGATAAATTGTCCAAAACAAAAGGCCCCATGCAAATCTGAAATACAGCAAGGCAGTCATTAAATCTTAAAGTTCCTAAATAATCTCCTTTGACTCCACGTCTAACATCCAGGTCATGACGATACAAAGGGTGGGCTCCCACAGCCTTAGGCAGCTCTGACCTTGTGGCTTTGCAGAGTAACAGCCCACTCTTGACTGCTTTCATGGGCTGCCATTGAGTGTCTGTGGCTTTCCCAGGTGCATGGTGCAAGCTGTTGGTGGATCTACCATTCTGTGGTCTGGAGGACCACAGCCCTCTTCTCGCAGCTCCACTAGGCAGTGCCCCAGTGGGGAATCTGTGTGTGGGCTCCAACCCAACATTTCCCTTCTGCACTGCCCTAGCAGAGGTTCTCCATGAGGGCTCTGCCCTTGCAGCAAACTTCTTCAGTGGACATCCAGGCATTTTCATACATTCTGTGTAATCTAGGCAGAGGTTCCCAAACCTCAGTTCTTGACTTCTATGCACCTGCAGGCTCAACACCATGTGGAAGCTGCCGAGGCTTGGTATTTGCACCTTGTGGAACCATGGCCCTAGCTGTATCTTGGCCCCTTTTAGCCAAAGCTGGAGTGCCTGGGATGCAGGGCACCAAGTCCCTAAGCTACACACAGCAAGAGGGCCCTGGGCCTGGCCCACTAAACCATTTTCTCCTCCTAGTTTTCTGGGCCTGTGTTGGGAGGGGGTGCCATGAAGCTTTCTGACATGGCCTGGAGACATTTTCCCCATTGTCTTGGTGATAACATTCAGCTCCTCAATACTTATGCAAATTTCTGCAGCAGGCATAAATTTCTCCCCAGGATATGGGTTTTTCTTTTATATCATATCATCAGGCTGCATATTTTCCAAACTTTTATGCTCTGCTTTAATGCTCATCTTGAATGCTTTACTGTTTACAATTTTTTTTCTGCCAGATACCTTAAATAATCTCTGTCAAGTTCAAAGTTCCACAAATCTCTAGGGCAGTGGCAAAATGCCACCAGTCCCTTTGCTAAAGCATAACAGGAGTCACCTTTGCTCCATTTCCCAACAAGTTCCTCATCTTCATCTGAGACCACCTCAGCTGGACTTTATTGTCCATATCACTATCAGTATTTTGGTCAAAGCCATTCAATGTCACTAGGAAGTTCCAAACTTTCCCACATCTTCCTGTCTTCTGAGACCTCCAGGTCTCTAGGAAGTCCCAAACTGTCCTACGTTTTCTTGTCTTCTTCTGAGCCCTCCAAACTGTTCCACATTTTTGAGTAATCTTATAGCAACACCCATCTCTAACCATACCAATTTACTGTATTAGTCTGTTCTCAGGCTGCTAATAAATACATACTCAAGACTGGGTAATTTATAAAGGAAAGAGGTTTAATTGACTCATAGTTCAGCATGGATGGAGAGGCCCCCAGGAAACTTAACAATCATAGACAAAGGGGAAACAAACACGTCCTTCTTCAGATGGTGGCTGCAAGGAGAAGAATGAGAGCTCAATGAAGAGGGAAGCATCTTATAAAACCATCAGATCTGATGAGAACTTACTATCAGGAGAATAGCATGGGGAAAACTGCCCTCATGATTCAATTACCTCCCACTGGATCCCTCCCATGACTCATGGGGATTATGGGAACTACAATTCAAGATGAGATTTGGGTGGGGACACAGCCAAATCATATCAGTATTAAAATTGTAATAAATAGTAAATTAATTATACATTTTAAAATAACTAAAAGAATGTAATTGGATTGCTTGTAATACGAAGAATAAATGCTTGAGGGGATGGATACCCCATGCTCCATGAGGTGATTATTTCACATTGCATACCCGTATCAAACACCTCTTGTACTCCATAAATATATACACTTACTATGTACCTACACAAATTTAAAAAATGAAAATAAAATACTAAAAAAATTATTCAAAACTGTGATTTTAAATATTATTTATTGCTTTTCTAGCTAACGTATCTATTTATTCATTTGCTAATTCAATATATAGAGTGTTCACTATGTATCAGACCCATTTTAGGCACTGGCCATACAGAAGTGAACAAAACAGGGGAATTCAGCTCTTAATGTGAACAAAATCAATTAAGTATAAAAATCTTAAGTATAAAAGTTGATGTTAAGGCTTCAGGAAACAACATTTTCCTTGAGAAGAATAAAGCTTTAGAATGCTTTTATATGAGACATAGATGACCTGCAATATTTGAGAACTTTTACTTCATATATATATATATATACTTCATATATATATATGTATATATAATCTAAGCTGAAAATCTGACTCTCAATTTCTCACTTATTTTCTCATTTAAGTAAAAACTATAGATAAACAGCTGGATAAATAGATTGATAAACAGACTAAATATCTTATATCCATATTCCTCTAATATTCTCCAGAAGGAGTTCAATTTGTTGATGGCCAATAATTAGGAAGGATATTTCAGTATGATGTGTGCCAAAACTAAAATGATTTTTGGCAGAATTGCTTTGGTTACCAGATGGATGAACTAAATGATTCTGTCCAACCAGTTATATTACTTAGTTTTATGGGGGTTCTCTGTGAAGGTAATTGATCTTGATAGGTTTCTAAGGATATATTCAAATGCACATTGTTATAGAGCTTATTTAAAGTCATGCTGTTATACAGTTAAGCTTTTGATAACTTCCACCCTCAGGAGCTTCTGCTTCTTTGATTTGTTGACACGAAAACGTTGACATTTCTAGTAGATACTTGCACAACCAGTGGAGTAAATCCATTGCTGCCTTCTGAGTGGAGTAAATCCATTGCTGCCTTCTGTTAGCATTCTGACCCCAGATTATAAAAGTTTGTTCTTAAATTGTCCTCTAACGTTTAATGAAAACAATGCTGCTTAAATTTGGATTTATCTGTTACTCAGTGAACTGCTCAGCTAAAAATTATTCCATAAATAGCATTTCTTCTTGTCTGGCTTCTTACAAGGTTTGAACTGCAGAGAGTTTAGGGTTGTAGTCTCTGATAAGGATCTGTAATGCCAGAGTTCTACGTACTAATGAAGAGCAATTCCACTTGCTTTGATATAGGTTTAAAGTTTGTTTTTTGGTGAAAAAGCCATGATCCTAACCAAGATGGTCATCTAAATGGATGGCTATAGCCCCCTTGAGTGGAACTAGGTTAAGATAAGTAAAAGGATAGAAAAGGTAATAGAAACATGTTATGTGAACCTGGATTGAAAATCTTGTTGAATATTAGTAATGCAAGACTTTGGGCAAGTTACTACATTTCTGTGGACATCAGTTGCCTTCCTGAAAATTGGAGACAATGGTAATTATTTCATATGGCTGTAATGAAGAGTAAGGAGATATGGCAAAGACAGAACTATGTATACTATGCCAGTATTCTTTTACAGAGAACTTTGTGAAGTTGTAATTCTTCTTTGCCACTCATACTTTACCACTTGGTCCTTGGTGTTATTGTATCTGATGTACCAAATCAAAGTTAGATATAGGTTGTCATGAATAAATAACCATTCATATACACATTCATATCAATGTCTTGCTTAAGGCTATGTGAATTGGGAAGCAGAGGAATTATCTAGTGTACTTGATCAGTGGAAGCAGATGTGCTAACACGTGTGTGTGTGTGTGCATGAAAAAGAGAGAAAGGAATTCACATGCAGCTATCCGATTACTCTTAGGTAGAAAACCTGGAGTGAGGAAACAACATATGTGTCAGGGTGGCTCTGAGTGCCCTGCTGCAGCTGTGTCACTCCCTGGGTGGATTCTGGACATACTCCTTGCCTCTTGGAGAACCCCTGCAATTGGTATGCTCATATCAACATGGTGCTGAAATATTAGATTAGAAGTAACCAAGGTAGATGCCTGGGGAATGACCCTGTCCTGGTTATCTATTGTTATATAACAAGACAGAACAGTGAAGGGCTGTGCCTACGACTGGAACAGTATAACTCCCACAAAATTCTATTGGTCAAAGCTGTCACCAATTGTCACCTTGTCACCCAGATGTTTCCAAAGGTAAAAAAAGTACAGAGAGAGTAGGATAGCTTCTGAGAAGAGCATGAGAGAATTTGAATTGAAGACTGGCTTTTACATTAAAGGTGGTTAAAAGGCAGTGCTGATTTTGAAATCAGGAATTTGCTACTTCCGGCAGTCAGTCACCAGGTTGGTGAGACTGTACTCCAGGGAATGGAGTAAATGACTAGAAAGCTGCCACATGCTGGCTGGTGGCTCCTCTGTCTGAGCAGACTGTGAAGGGAAGAAATGCCTTCCCCACTCTGAGCCAGGCCGTGATAGGGTGACCTCTGATGTGTGGGCCCTGGTGCCAGCAGTAGGTAGTAGTTGGGGGAGACACATGTCTGTGATCATGACAAAAGAAAAGAGCCGAATTGCTAAACTGTCACAACCCTGTATCGTTTTCCTGTTGCTACCATAACAAATTATCACAAAGATAGGGGCCTAAAACAATACGACTTTATTATCTTACAGTCCTGTAGGTCAGAAGGCAAACACAGGTCTCACTGGGCTACACTCAAGATGTCAGCAGAGCTGCGTTCCCTTCTGGAGGTTCTAGGGAAGAATCTTAAGGAGAATCTGTTTTTTTTTTTTTTTTTTTTTTTTTTTTTTTTTTTTTTTTTTTTTTACCTTTTCTAGCTTCTTGCAGTACTTTCATACTTTGGTTCGTGGCCTCCTTCAGTCTTCAAAGCCAGCGACATTGCATGTCTCTTACACTTCCTTTGACTCTGACTTCAGCTGCAGAAGGCTGTCCACATCCAAGGGTTTGTATGATTAGATGGGTCCTGAATAATCTCCCCATTTCAAGGTCGTTGACTTTAACCACACTGCGAAGTTGCATTTCCTTATAAGGTAACTTATTCATGGGTTCCAGGGTTAGGACATAGACCTCTTTGGGATACATGCTTCTGCCTACCACAAACCCTTGAGAGATGAAGAAACCTTATTTTAGACTTTTTCTTCTTGCTTTTCTACTCCAATTCCATTCTTGCTGTTAATATATTTCTGTGGTGCTACGTTTCACCATTACCAGTGTCCAAAGCAGTAGCAAATGTTATGCATGGCTAAGGTGGTGGCCAATGGTTCTCAATATCGGCATCGAGGGAGATGTGAAAGGTAATTCACATGTCCCTGGTGGGCAGAAAGGATGATTAAAACAGATCCTCAGGCATTTGTGAGCCTTCTAGAGAACTAGGAACTATTTGAAGAAGAGATTCTGGGGGAAAGACTTGGCTTTCTTGCATGAGTATTTGGAGTGTCAGAAAGGACAAAATTTGGGAGATTAATTTAAATATGAGCTAATTCTCAAAAGTTGTAAAGCTTGAAACATACCAGTTTTCATTGAATAAATACATTGTTCTTTGCTGTAGCTGCTTTTTATGCTACACTCAAAAGACTGATTTGCTATTTACAAGAATAAACACCAGAGACACACAAATGCACACACACAGTCACACACATACACACAGGCAGAGGAATAGAGAAAACCTTTTCTAAAATGAAACCTCCATAGAGTTACTAGATTTAACTTCATTTTTTATTTCCCAGGAGGGAATCTGCAATAGTCTATTAATAGTATCCCCTAGCATATAACATTCTGCAGATGTTCTCTTAGTGCTGATTTTTTTTCCACACCCAAACATGTTATCAATTATCTGTATTTTCATTTTGGGAGGCTCGACCCAGAAAGACCATTAACTGTAGTGCTATTGTAGCATTTCTTCCCAGTGTCATCAGGTTGTAGTAATTTTCACATAAATTGTTTTGAAAAATTTAATAAAACCATTTTTCTTGTGGAGTTTATTAAAACTCAGTATCTATCCTGAAACAAGGTATACTGGTATTGCACACTCATACATCTTCCACCTGTGAAATTCTTAAAATCAGGATAATGAAAACAGTAACAGCGGGACCAATCAAAATGCAAAAGTTGGGAGAGCAAATGGCAGGAAAGAGAAGAAAATGATATGCATGTTTCTCACATTCTGTGAGAAAGCACTGATTAGCAGCAGGTCTCAACTCCATAAGAGAATCATTTTTCTAAATTTTGGAGGGAGCTCTGTTTTGAGCACCAAGTGAAACACAGCAATTTAAAAAGAGACTTTCATTTGTGGAAATGCAAAGAAACAAAGCATTTTATAAGTTTGGAATGATCTTGTTTTATTTTCTTTTGTTTCAGTTTTGGCAGGACTGTTGCCTGTGCTAATTTGACATACCCTCCTTAGATATGAACATATGTTAGAGAGAAAAGGAAGAGACTTGATTAAATACTTCATCTGTTCAATGAACCTTCCCTAAATGTGCATTTGCTCAAATTTTTAAGAGATATTACTTCAATATATGTTTTGGATTTAAATGTTATGCCTGATCAATAAAACAGGCTGTATTCTCCTGTCCTGATGAGCTTGAGTGTGACTCATGTCTCTCTTGGTCTGTATCCATTTGCATCCAAGAAATATTTGTCTTATTCGTCTTTTATGAGAGAACTCTTGGCAATAGGGGAGAAGGATACTACGTGATGATTGGTCACTAAAGTATTTCAACAGTTTGCTTCTTGACATAAAAACAAGTAGGCTAAATTGACAAGTTTATGTGTATCTTATGGTGGCAAGACACCCAGATCCCCGAAGATATCATCCTTCCTTTCAAGAAAGGCCTGGGACAAACTTGAGAAGTTTGGAGGCTCTGTGTTTTTTGTTAATTTCCTCTTCAAAGACACAAACCTCTATGGACACCAGTGATTCATTCATTATATTACAGGAGGTAGCTAGTCAGGCACCAGCAGGGCAGGAGAGGGCTCCCCCAACACACACCACACACACCAGGAGTGTTGATAGACCATCAGGTGATGGTCAGGCTGTTGTAAACTGTCTTTCAAAAGTAATAATTGGTCACAGCTGGTGCCAGGGAAAGGCAGTCTCTTAACAGATAGAACACACCTGAAACTGGTGATCATCAGCTTCCCAATAAGATCGCAGGAGCTGAGCAAGCCGGGAGAGGTAATACAAGCCGGAAGTATGCCAACGTATAAAACCCCAAGTCAAAAGGTTAGACCTCACACTTGATCTCTCGAATTGCCCCCGTGGCCCTCTTGTAAGTGTACTTTACATCCATTCGTTCCTGTTCTAAAGCTTTTAAATAAGTTTTCACTGCTCTAAAACTTGCCTCAGTCTCTCACTCTGCCTTATGCCCCTCAGCTGAATTCTTTCTTTTGAGCAAGCAAGAATTGAGTTTGCTTCAGACCTGTACAGATTCACTGCTGCTAACATATTTTGGTGCCCTGTGACTCGGAAATGTTCCATGGGTAATATAATTTGGTGCTGCATGTGACTTGGATACATTCCCCAGTAGTAAGAGACCTCTATGCCTTGCCTTCTTTGGCTGGAGGTGTTCAACCCCTGTACATGGCTTTCTTCTCCCCTTTCACTCTCCTGTTCACTATCCAACCCCCAGAACAATTCCTCTTGGGGATAAGTGACTCTGCTCCTTCCGGCGGATCTTCAGCTCACCTTGATAGGTGGCTCGTGGGGGCTGGAAGGACTGTGGGGTCTGCACCGAGTCGAACTGAGGCATTAATGGCCCTCTTAGACAGGAGGCTTGCAGGGTGGTAGGGCTAAAGCCTAAAACCCTAAAACCATGCAATGTCTGGCGTTTTCTCCGCATTTTTGAACTAAAATCGACTCTTGCCCAAGAAACTGCACTGCATATTCTGTTTTCTGTGTGTGTGTTCTGAAATATCCTTGCACACCTGCCAGACTGTCTGACTCAGAGGGCAAGTCGGCCTTTTCTTTGGTTTCACATCACATGCTGCGTGGCTTCCTTTTCTGCCTTAAAAACACACACTCCCTGTTATTCGTGAGCCTGCAGCTCTTAATTGCATTGTGTGACAGCAAACACTCGGGCTCCATTGCAGATATCCCCCAAGATTTATACTTGTTCTTACCCTACCAGCTTGGATGACCTCCAACCCTCCCCGTCTCCTGGCACATTACTGGGACAGACATTAATTAAAACTCTGACTCTGCCAGATCCTCATGACTTGTCATATGCTTTTCATTCCTGTTACGCCCTAGGGCCGAGTTTTCTGGTGGCTTTTGAAGCAGTTTGTCCAGCTGCATAGGACCTCACTCTGGCCTTCGAAGGATCCCACCTACTTACTTTTTTTTTTTTTTTTGAGTTAGCACCCCTTTTGGATGAGGTTAAATTATTTCTTTGCCATTTGTGAATTCTTACCCCAAATGCTCCAGAGGTTAATACTTTATGTCAAGAGGGCAAATAGGTACCCTCTCAAATCCTAGGGCTGCTGTTTTTGCGAGCATATGAAGGCTTTCCATGAGTATTCCTCTCACCTCCTCCCACTTCTTCCTGTAGCCTTTCTTTCCCTTCTCAACATGCATCAAGACCTTCAAGGTCATATTGAAGGGAGGGAAGTCCAGCCCCCTTGCGGCAGTTAGTTGAAAAACAGGCTTCCCATAAAGAGCAGGGGAAACAGGAAGCTAAGAAAAGAGATAATTATTTTGTTGCTAGAATGCTCTGAATGACAGTCACTATAATGTCGTGGAAACAAGGACATAGGTGAGCCTAAGGCTGCAGGTGCAAGAGACCCATAGGACAGAGATGAAGGATGGTCCCAGGCTAACAGACCATCAGAACAGAGATGAAAGGTTAGGGGTACACAGTAAGACTGGTTCATTCCAGAACCCCAAGGATGAACAGGGGGCTCGCTGTTCACTCCATCATCTCCTCTGTTCTCAAGTGGGTAATTATGACGAGATGGGACCAAGGGTAGATGGTAAGACCAGTTCATCCCAGAACCCAGTGGATGATGGGGGATGCCCCACTCAGGGTAATAGAAAAGTAGAGGGAACACTTTCTTACCTTTTCTCCTCTCTTCTCTCTTTGTAGATGGGTAATCATGTCTCCATACCATAGGACATGCCCCTCAGAAGCATTCCCCAAAACCGGGAAAATTTGATTCCCCAAACTTTAAGAAAACAAAACAAACAAACAAAACAAAACAAAACAAAAAAAACACTTAGTTTTCCTTTATAATACTGTTTGGCCTAAAAACAAACTGGAAGAAAATTACAAAAGTCAGCTTTGCAACCCAGTGCCTCTTTGCAGGAGGTCTTCACATTAGCCTCCTCAGTCTTTTATAACTGAGATCAGAATAAGGAGGATAGGACTAAGAAAAAGGAGAAATGCAGGGATAAGTCCTTATCAATACAAATGGGCTTTTAATTCCTAGCTGTTGGCCCTTTGACAAGAAATAGATTAGATATGTCCAGCCTTGCTGCTTGCTCTAGAAGCAATAATTCAGGCTTTGAACAAATAGACCAGAGCTTTTGGCCTTGAGTTAAGATTAAATGTTGTATATTGAGGGCCTGATCCATGACAGTTATTTGTGACTTCTTATACAGTATCTTATTTAATAATCTTCATGATAACCCTTGGAGATATATTTTTATCATCCCTATTTTACAGATAAAGGAAATGAAGCTCATACAGGTTAAGTCAATTGTTCAAAGTCACACCACAACTGAATGGCAGGGACAGATCTCAATCTGAACTTGCCTGACTCCAAAGCCTATGACCATTCTATCTTATACATTATTTTCCCTGAATCATAGTTTGTACAGTTATAACAGTGGGGTTAACAGTGCCTAACTTCCATGATTGCTGAGAAAGTTAAAAGTAGTATGTTTATGGTAGCTGGCACATTGTAAGTGTTTAATAAATTTAAACATTCACTACAAATAATTCTTGACTATGCGTTATGTACCATGCATAGTTCTAGGTGCTAAGGAGCAGAGTGGCAAACAATCATACCATGGCCTTTGATTTCCTGAAGCTTCCTGATTTGGTATTATCCCATTTTATTGCCAGCAATTTCAGTGTCTGGTGGGCGCGGGTGGGAGTGGAGAGTGTATTGGTTTGCTAGAGTTGTTGAAACAATAGTACCACACACTGAGTGGCTTAAATGATAGCAATTTATTGTCTCACAGTTCTTGAGGATAGAAATTTGAGATAAAGATGTTGGCAGGATTGGTTTCTTCTAAAGGTTATGAGGAAAAAGCTGTTCTATGCCCCTCTCCTAGCTACTGGTGATTTTCTGGTAGTCTTTGTTGTTCTTTAGCAAGTAGAAACATCAGCCCAATCTCTGCCTTCATGTTCACATGGAGTTCTCTTTGTATGTGTACCTGTGTTCTAATTTCCCTGTTTTATGAAGACACCAGTAATATTGGATTAGGAGCCCTCCTCCTTCAGTATGACTTTATCTTAAGTAACTACTCTACAGTAACCCTAGGTTCAAAAAAGTTCACATTCTGAAGTATTACGGATTGAGACTTTAACATATGCCATTACGTGTGTGTATATTTATACATTCTTTTTCCATTCGTCCATTGACAAACACTTCGTTTATTTCCATATCTTAGCTATTGTAAATAATGCTGCATTGAACATATGAAAATAGGTATCTTTTTAAGGATCGAATTTCACTTCCTTTGGGTATTATTTAGGTTTAAAAAAGAAAAATGATTCTGCCATTTACAACAACATGGTTAAACCTGGAGGGCATTATGCTAAATGAAATAAGCTAGACATAAAAAGACAAATACTGCATGATCTCACTTATATGTGGAATCTAAAAAAGATGAGTATATAGAAGCAGGGAACAGAACAGTGTTTACTAGGGGAGGGCGAGGAGGTAGGGAAAATGGAGAAAGGTAGGTGAAGGTTGCAATTAATAGGATGAATAAGTCTACAGATATAAGGAATGATATGGTGATTACAGTTAAAAATAATATGTTGTATATTGTAAATTTGCTGACAGAGTAGATGTCAAGTGCTCTCACTACACCCACACAGACACACAGATACACACACAATGGTAACTGTGTGAGGAGATGTATATGTACATGTTAATTAACTTGAGAGTAGTGATCTTTTATTTATATATGTAATCAGAAACTCATGTTTTACACCTTTAATATATACAATTTTTATTTTAAAAGTACTTTCACATATAAATTCTGGGGTGACACAGTTGAATCCCTAATATGGGGTTTCTCAATATAAATTTAATTTGAGTTTCCCTTGTTTGGTATGAGAAAATATTGCAGTCAAGCCTTTCTGCAGTGGAACAGGCACAGGGAATTTGTTCAAAAAAGTGAATACACTATTGGGCTGCCATTCTACAAGCTCTAGGAATTGCATCCAAAGCTTCTCAAACACTGAATTAAAGATATGTTCATAATGTTCCCTGAAATAGGATGAGCTTTCACTCTAATTGGCTTCTGTGAGCTTTGAATGGCTTTTTTCCAGTAGGACATGGATGGTAAAGTTGACTTCTGCAGTAAATGCTAGTGGTGGTGATGACAGTCTCTAGCCACTGGTCCCTTGAAGGAAAACCAACACCAGAGTCAAACACCATCAAGGGTGTTCAGGGAATGGAAGAAGAAGGGTGATCTGGAGCAGTCTATTGCATCATTTAATGAGCATTTGTTGACAGCTTTCTGAGTACAAAGCTTTCCTCCAGTAAGAATAATTAAGAAAGAGATAGCGGTCTTTATCCAACAAAATCTAAACATTCTCCCACAAAATACCATGAAAACAGCAAACTTGGCCTTTTGTCCATCTTATAAGAGGAAAGGAATTAAGTGAGTTTCAAAAGCTGAACTTTATGGACCACCCTGCCTTTCATGTAGGTTAACTTACTTACTCCTCAGGGCAACCCTGTGAGAGAGAAAAAGAAAGTTCAAAAAATTTGGTAGCACTGAAATTTCTCTAAAATTGATGGATCTGATATTCATGTCCTGGTTTACCTGACTCCAATTTTCAAGCTGTTTCCACAATACCAGGTGGAAGTAGCTGGGCATCACGTAGCATGGCTGGAAACACATGAACTTTTGTTCTGGTTTCAACTATTTTGTCCCATTAGCCATTTCTAGAAGTCTACATATAGTGTGTCAACAGACAGTGGGGAAATGCTGCAGAAACTCAAGTGTTGTCTAGTAGCTTCAGCCCGTCAACACCTTTTACCACAAGTGGGAAATCTAAGACAACAAAACTTCACCTGGCTTCTCATCTTCACAGTTCTCAGTCAGTGTCTGAGAAACAAGCCACCTTAGACCTGTACCCATCCTCCTTCCATACATGCTACTCTGTCCTCTTTTTCCCAGCCCTTCCCAACAGTGATCTCTTCTGCCTTCTCTGAATATTATGTTTCATCTCTGATAATGTCTCCTAAATTCTTTACTTCTTCTAGAATTCTTCCTCCCTTCTCTGATGAAGTAGAACATATTTATCTTCCCAAATAATTGATGTCATTCCTTATGCCTAAATAAGGCCACTCTTTTTCCCATGTGACATGATCCAAAGTTTGGAGGCTCTGTGCACATTTTCTAAGGTACTGTTGCTGCTTCAAACCCTTATCCCTGCATCCTCTTACAAAACATCTTCCTCCCAAGATGCTCACTCCTTCCAGCTTCGCTAGCCTCCCTCTTGGCGCTATCATTTGTCTGTGGACATTGTGGACTCTGTGGACATTGGCCTCTAACTCATGGTCCTCCTGAGCACAAGTCTCCATTTTGAGAAATTTCAGTATCTGTAATGGTAACCTAACAATTTCTTTAACTCTTTAAAACTTCACTTTTACGTCACATAATTTACTGACAAGCAAAGTTGTACCTGAACTTTTAGTATCATCTAGCATTTCTCCATATCTGAATTCTTATGTTCTACTCACTGATCTCACCCAACTTCTTATGCTTTCCAAACTCATGGGGATTTTTCAGGCCTTAATGGTCCCCATCCCCCTCTCTGCCACCTCATCAAATGCATCATTTCTGTTTTAGAGTCATTTAATGCCATACCATAGGCATGGTCCAGCACTTAATAATTTATCCAGAATCTCAACAACTTGCTCTTTCTTGCTCTGTGAATCTTTTAAAATCCCCCATTTAACTACTAAATACTGTTTGAGAAGATCACAGAATCATGTTAGTTTATGCCATTTCTAGTTTGTGATTTATCATATCAGTTCAGCTCTTCATACTGGCTAATTATTTTTTCTTGTATATGGTCACATCTCTTTCCAATGTCTATATTATTTTTCCCACTGACTGCTGCCTCCTTGAAACTCTTTGCTCCTTACCTTTGTTAACACCACAATTTCCTAATTTTTATTTTATCCCTATGATCATCCTAAGCTAAAACTTGAAAATCATGTCTGTTTCTTCTCTGTCACCACTCGACAAGTCAAAATATTTGTAGCTTCTCCGAATCTCTCAGATACGTCTTTTCCTTTTCATTATCTGCTGCTGTGATAGAAAAAAAGACTTGAATTTTGAATCCTGGATCTGTTACTTTTGGTTGTATGATTGTGATCAAGTTACTCAACCTCATTTTCTTATCTGCAAAATGAAATGAATAATAACAAAATAATGATTATGAAGGTGATACCTATTTTATAGGGTTGTTGTAATAAAAACCTAGGTCTGTCTGCTTCTAAGTCTGGGATTTTCATACCCTGCCTTGGCATCTGGTAGTTGAGGTTTCTTCCAAAGCATAGTAGTACTACCCCAAAAAGATCCCTTGGCCAGAATTAGGATGACATGAGCTGCATCTGCTGTGTCTAACTAACCATATTCTCTCTTTCACTCCAATGTTTTCCAATTGGTTTTGATACCAGATTGCAGCAAGTAATGGATTTATAAGTTCATATATTTTAAAAGACAAAAACATTAAAATATAAAAAAAATTCACTTAGAGACTCACTGATATTCTTGATACAGAAAAAAACTACAATTTTAAAAATGATGATACAATAGTTAACATTTTTTGAATGCCCAGTATATGACCCATATTGGGCATATTGGGTGGGCACTCGACCCACATCATCTAATTTATCTTTCAGAGTTGTTGAATTTAGGTGTGCAGGTTCTCCATTCTACAAGGCCACCCCATCTAAAGAAACTATTCTTATCAGAGACATCATAAACATATGTATTTACTGTGACAAATTTTGATCTGATGACTGTACAGTGGCTTACATTAATAAAATCAAAATATTTCAGATATATGAGATGAATATGGACTGTGCTGAAGAGAGGATGTCATTTTCTGACTGTACAAATGCACTGCAGGGTCTCCTCATTATCATAGTCTTCATCATCATCTTCATCTTGACTGTTTCTTTTTTTGTTGTCCCCCTTTCACAGGTGAGAAACCTGAGATTTGTGGAAGTTAAAAGACTTGTGCAGCATTCCACAGCTAGTAAGTGGCAGAGCTGGTACAGCATTCCACAGCTAGTAAGTGGCAGAATTGTCTGTTGGAATCTCAGCACTACACAACCCTGCACATCTCCTGTGGCCCTTGGTTCTGTGCTCAGCATGTAGCAGTTGCTCGAGTGATACCAAAATGAAAGGAGCCAAGAAATTGAGTAGAACAAATTTTTAAAAATGAGGAAAACTATCAGAGAGTTGAACAAGAAGACTTTGGTAATAGGTAAAAATCAGAATTTCTGTGATTCCGATTCCATTTATTTCACGCATGTCCATCCATCTCTAGGTTAATGGTAATAGGTAAGATAGAAAATCTTCTTTTAAAACAAATTAAACTTCAGAGAAGCCACAACACATTAACTTAGAGAATCTGGGCACTGGCCATCTTCTAAATCTTTTTATCAGGGCTAAAGCAGAGGACAATGGTGCGTTTTCCGGGACATGGATAATGGCAGCTTCAAAAGATGACCTGTTAAGGAACACTGGAAACAGATTGTGTTTGCAGCCTCAATGAAATAATGTGAATCATATAGCTAAGCACATTCAAAGAAAGAGGGAAAAAGTGCCCTGGATGGTCAGACACAAGCATGAAACAGCCTGACCCTAAGACTCTTTGTCACTTTGGGCAATAAGAAATCCTGGCCAAGCAGAGCAGCTGTCCCATGATGTCCTCCCTGCCTAGTCCCTTACCTTTTTCAGATGTGAGATCTAAACACAATAGTTCAAAGCACTGGAAAAGTTTGCTCTGCAGTGCGTTTACGTTTTGAATAAAAAACTGGTATGATTTATCCCCTAGCTTTCCACTTTATTTGGAAATTCAGATAATTATTTTAATAAAGCAGGAAAAGATAATGACCCTGACATCTTTATTGCTTTAATCTCTGGTATCAATAGATAATCATGATGAATGGAATTTATGGCCCAGGATCTATTATGAGCAGGATGATGTGTTTTCTGGTGCTTTCAGCCATCAGATTCTGAACGCTTTTCATATATTAGGAGTATCCCTTATTATTCCTTTCAGATATTCAGAGATGAGAGTGTTCAGGCTGTGACACTGTTTCATTTTCATTAGATTTTATTTAATTGACCTGACTGTATTGGTGAGTGCCATCATGGCTGGCACTGAATATACACATGCGTATTTATGTATCATATAAAGGAGGCTTAGCGGAGTTCCCTGGCTCTGAGGGTACAAGATTCCTTCAAGAGTTAGAGTGGTAAAAGCCAATGATTCCCATTTTGAGCAGTGAATCAAAGTATTCGAGAACTTTTATTTAGTTAATTTAATGTAAGTTTTCCTCTCCCTCCCAGAAAGTAAATTATTTTAGGCAGGTGAAGAGAGGGCTGGAACTCTCATTAAATCTGACTCAAAGCCCAACTTGAGGACCAGTGATATGAATTGCTCTAGTATTTTTAGTATGTAATCTGATGATATCTATCAAATTTTAAAACATACATAGGAATTATAATGAGTGTAGAAGGAAAGCTAAAGAGAGTAAATTAACTATTGGTTTAACATACAATATCCTAGCAAAGGAGAAAAAAGACAATCTAACATAAAAGATAATACAAGTCCTTGAAATAGGGAATTCAACAAATGAAATTGGAAAGAGGAGTTCAAAGTCAACTGATTAAAATTTCTCTGAAATGAAGAAAAGACTAGATCAATCATTTGAAAGAACTCTTTTTTTTTTGTTTGTTTTTTGTTTTTTGTTTTGAAAGAACTCTTGATACACAAAAACAAATTGATGTAGAACTGTGCAAACTAAAGCATACCGTAGGTTTTAAGTGATTGAACTCAAAGTAGAAAGAAAGAATTCTTCAGTCATCGAGGAAAAAAACAAATATTTCTCATAAGGAAAGAGTATTCAGGAGATTCCATTTGTTTTCCACAGCATCCTTCAATGGAGCAATATCTACAAAGTACTGAGGGACAAAAACTGTAATATAAGTTTATCTCATTCATCAAAGTAATAGTTCAAGAATAAAAGCCACAGAAATGCTTTCTCAAAGATGGAAAGAATTATGCTACTCAAAAGTCACTGTGGAAAACAGGAAACAAACAAACAAAATCACTGAAATTCAGCCAAACATGAACTATATCAAAGAAAGAATTCAACAGTGGAGCAGCTATGGCGAAATGGCTTAAGGTATTTAATCCACTAAAATATAAAGCCAAGAATAAATAAAAAATAAATCATGATTTCCAATCAGAATATAAATGCCACTTATCTGGACAAAATAAAAACAATGCAAATATTAATACCAAAGACTCAAATGTAGAGGGACATGAAATGGAAAGAAATCTTGCAAGAATGCCAATCAGTTTTCTCATCAGGGAAAACTTTTTTTCCCTTTTTTCTTTTATTTCATTCTCTTGTCTAATTGCTTTGGCTAGGACTTCCCATACTGTGTTGAATAGGAATGGTCAGAGTGGGCGTCCTCTCCTTGCTAGAGTTCTCAATGGGAATGGTTCTAACTTCTGCCTGTTCAGTTTGATGTTGGCTATGGGTTTGTCACAGACAGCTCTTCTTATTTGAGGTATGTTTCTTCAATGCCTAGGCTGTTGAGGATTTTTATCATTAAGGGTTGCTGGCATTTTATTGAAAGCTTTGTCTGCATCTATTGAGATGATCATACGGTTTTTGACTTTAATTCCATTTATGGAGTGAATCATATGTTTTGATTTGCATATGTTGAACCAAGACAAAACTATTTGAACTGGAAATGTATTTGTTTAAACGCTATAATTGTTCTAATCTCAGTACTTCATATATTATTTTCTTTTTAAAAAAAATTCAGCTTTTAATTTAGGTAGAGGAGGTACATATGTAGAATTGTTACATGGGTATATTAGACCCAGGTAGTGAGCATAGTACTGAATAAATAGATGGGTCTTCAACCCATTCCCCTCTCCCTCCCTCCCTTCTTGAGTAGTCTGCAGTGTCTTTTGTTTCCATGTTTAAGCTCATGTGTGCTCAATGTATAGCTCTCTCTTACAAGTGAGTACATACAGTATCGGTGTTTTGTTCCTGTCTTAATTTGCTTAGAATTATGCCCTCCAGCTCTATCTACTAATGTATTGCTGCAAAGGACATTATTTCATTCTTTTCATGGCTGTGTAGCACTCCATGGTAACTATGTAACACATTTTAAAAATTCAGTCCCCCACTGAGGGGCACCTAGGTTGATTCTATGTCTTTGCTACTGTGAATAGTGTGGCAATGAACACAGGAATTCATGTTCTTTTTTCATGTGCCTTTTTGGTATAATGATATATATTCGTTTGGAGATATACCCAGTAATAGGATTGCTGGGTCGAATGGCGACTCTGTTGAAAGTTCTTTGAAAAATTTTCAATCTGCTTTCCACAGTGGCTGAACTAATTTACATTCACACCAGCAGTGTATAAGCATTTCATTTTCTCCACAGCCTCGTCAGAGAAATCTGTTGTTTTTTGTCTTTTAAGAGTAGCCATTCTGACTGGTGGTGTCTCACTACAATTTTGATTTGCATTTCTCTGATCGTTAGGGATGATGAGCCTTTTATCACATATTTATTGGTCATGTATGTGTCTTCTTTTGCCCACTTTTTACTGGGACTATTTATTTTAAGCTTGTTGATTTAAGTTCCTTATAGATTTTGGATACTAAGCCTTTGTCAGATACATAGTTTGCAAATATTTCCTCCCATCCTGGAGGCTGTCTGTTTACTCTATTGATAGTTTCTTTTGATGTGCAGAAGCTCTTTAGTTTAATTAGGTCCCACTTGCCAATTTTTGTTTTTGTTGCTATTGCTTTTGGGGACATGACCATAATTATTTTGTTAAGGCTGATGTCAAGAAGAGTATTCTCTATTTTTTCTTCTAGGATTATTTTACAGTTTGAGGTCTTACATATAAATCTTTAACCATCTTGAGTTAATTTTTATATATAGTGAAAGTAAGGGTCTAGCTTCATTCTTCCGCATATGGCTAGCCAGTTATCGTAGCACCATTTCTTAAATAGGGACTCCTTTCCTTGTTGCTTGTCTTTCTCAGCCTTGTTGAAGGTCAGGTAGTTTTAGGGTTACAGATTTATTTCTGGTTTTCATTCTGTTCCATTGGTCTATGTGTCTGTTTTTGGACCACTACCATGTTGTTTTGGTTACTGTGGTCTTATAGTATAGTTTGAAGTCAGGTAGTGTGATGCCTCCAGCTTTGTTCTTTTTGCTTAGGATTGCTTTGGCTACTTGGGATCTTTTTTGTTCCATATGAACTTAAAATTTTTTTTTTCTAATTTGGTGAAGAATGACATTGGTATTATAGTTTGATAGAAATAGCATTTAATCTGTAAATTACTTTGGGCAGTGTGGCCATTTTAACAATATTCATTCTCCTAATCTATGAGCATAGGATTTTTTCCATTTATTTGTGCCATCTCTGATTTCCTTCAGTTATGTTTCACAGTTTTCCTTGTAGAGCTCTTTCATCTCCTCGGTTAGTTGCATTCCTAGGTATTTCATTTTCTTTGTGGCTATTGTAAATGTGATTGTGTTCTTGATTTGACTGCCAGCCTAGACATTATTGGTATATAGAAATGCTACTCATTTTTGTACATTGATTTTGTATCCTGAAACCTTGCTAGAATTGTTCTGTAGCATAAGGAGCCTTTGGCAGAGTCTCTAGAGGTTTCTAAGTATAGAATCATTTTGTCAATGAAGAGAGATAGTTTGACTTCTTTTCCTATTTGGATGACTTTTATTTCTTTCTGTTGCCTGATTATTTTGTCTAGGACTCCCAGTACTGTGTTCAACAGGAGTTGCAAGAGTGGGCATCCACTCCTTGTTACAGTTATCAAAGGGAATGGTTCTAGCTTTTGCCTGTTCAATATGATGTTGGCTATGGGTTTGTTATAGGTGGCTCTTGTTATTTTGAGGTATGTACCTTTGAGGCCTGGGCTGTTGAGGGTTGTAATCATGAAGTAATATTGAATTTTATCAAAAGCTTTATCCATATCTATTGAGATAATTATATAATTTTTGCTTTCAATTCTATTTATGTAGTGAATTATATTTATTGATTTGCATATGTTGAACCAACCTGGTATCCTAGGAATAAAACCTACTTGGTTAATTAATTTTTTGATATGCAGCTGGATTCAGTTTGCTAGAATTTTGTTGAGGATTTTTACAGTTAAGTTTATCAGGGATATTGGCCTGAGGTTTTCTTTCTTCATCATGTCTTTGCCAGATTTTGGTATTAGGCTAATGGTGGCTTCATAGAATGAGTTAGGGAGAAATCCCTCCTCTTTGATTTTTTGGAGCAATTTCTGTAGGATTGGTACCAGTTCTTTTTATGTTTGGTAGAATTCAGCTGTGAATCTATTCAGTCCAGGGCTTTTTTGGTTGGTAAGTTTTTAAATTGCTGATTCAATTTCAGAGCTTGGTATTGGTCTATTCAGGGTTTCAATCCCTTCCTGATTTGATCTTAGAGATTAGGTGTTTCCAAAAATATATCCATTTCCTCTAAGTTTTCTAATTTGTGCACACAGAGTTTTCATAGTATTCTCTGAGGATCTTTCAAGAAAAAGAAACAAAATCTCTGGGAAATACGGGATCATGTAAAGAGACCAAATCTATAACTCACTGGCATTCCTGAGAGAGAATGAGAGAGAATAAACAACCTGGAAAATATATTTGATGATATAGTCAATGAAAATTTTTCTAATCTTCCTAAAGAGGTTGACATGAAAATCCAAGAAATACAGAGAACTCCGGCTAGATACTATACAAGATGATCATCCCCAAATCACACTGTCATTAGATTTACCAGTTCACGCAAAAGAAAAAATTTTAAAGGCAGCTGGAGAGAAGTGTCAAGTCACATACAGAGGGAAGCTCACCAGGCTTGCAGCAGAACTCTCAGCAGAAACTTTATAAGCCAGAATAGACTGAGGGCCTATTTTGAGCATCCTTTAGGGAAAAAAATCCAACCAGCAATTTCGTAACCCACCAAACTAACCTTCATATATAACAAGAGAAATAAAATTCTCTTCAGACAAGCAAATGCTGAGGGAATAGGTTTCAAGTAGACCAGACTTATCAGAGGTCTTTGTGGGGGTTCTAAACATGGAATTGAAAGAATGACACCTGCTACCACAAAAGCACACTTAAGCACACAGTCCACAGGTACTATAAAGCAATTGTGCAATCAAGTCTATATAACAACTGGGTAATAACACAATTACAACATCAGAATCAAACATATCAATACTAATCTTGAATGTAAATAGGCTAAATGACCCAATTAAAAGTCACAGAGTGGCCAGCTAGATAAAAAGAAAAGACTCAACCATCTGCTGGCTTCAAGAGACACATGTAATGTCACCCAGAGGCTCAAAGTAAAATGATGCGGAAAGATTACCATGTGGAAAATAAAAATGAGCAGGAGTCACTATCTTTATAGCAGATAAAACAGACTTTAAAATAGAATTTTTAATAAAAAGTAAGGACAATAAAGAGTATTACATAATTATAAAGATACAGGAAGAAGCCTTAACTATCCTAAATATATATATGCATCCAAATATTGGAGCACCCAGATTTATAAAACAAGTTCTTCTTGGCCTACAAAAAGACTTAGACAACCACACAATAATAATGGGAGACTTCAACACCCCATTGATAGCGTTAGACAGATCACTGAGGCAGGAAACTAATGAGGAAACCTTAGACTTAAACTGAACAATTGGACCTAATAGACATCTACAGAACACTTCACCCAACTACCACAGAATATACATTCTTCTCATCAGCACATGGAACATATTCTAAGATCAACCACATATTCAGTCATAAAGTGAATGTCAATAAACTAAAAAATGAAATAATATCAAACACACTCTTAGACCACAGTGCAATAAAAAGAGAAATGAATATCAAGAATATCTATCAAAACTACACGAATACATGGAAATTAAAGAATTTTCTCCTGAATAACTCCTGGGCAAACTTTAAGGCAGAAACAAAAGCAGTGTTAACAGGAGAGTCTGTAGCCCTAACTCCCTTCATTAAGAAGTTAGAGCTCAAGTTAACAATCTGACTTTGCACCTAAGGGAACTAGAAAATTTTAAAAAAAGAACAAACCAACCCCAAAACTGAGAGAAAAAAGAAATAACTAAAAGTAGAGAAAACATAATAAAATTGGAATGCAAAATCCATACAAAATATCAATGAAATTGAGTTGGTTCTTTAAAAAAAATCAAATAATCTTTTTTCCCCTGAAACTTAGAGGGATATTGTAGAATCATAAATATTTTGTAATAAAATATTTATTTTGTATATGAAAATAAATAAAATAAATATAAAATAAAAA
>NW_016807064.1:973049-990993 GCF_001698545.2 Rhinopithecus bieti
AGTTATGGGATAATACTATAAAGTAAAATATTGGGGAAATTTGTTAATTAATTTGTGTAATCAATTAAATCTTTCCTTAAATATAAAAAACTGAAAAAGCAAATTAAGAGATCTCTCAATACAACAAGAAAATATGTAACCTAAGATTGTAAGGTAAACGATATAATATAATAATAAAATATTTTCACACACTTGTTTCTTAATGAGGTTACTAAATGGAAATTATGCCTCCAGATTTCAACTTCTGTTAATACATAGACGAAAAGCTCTTTAGAAAAATTTATTTTCAGATAAATGAGCAAAAAATAAATGTTCAATAAATATTTGCTGATGAGCAAAAAATAAATGTTCAATAAATATTTGCTGTATAGATGAAGGGAATGTTTCTGGTTTCAAAGAGCTAACACCAAAAGTAGAGGAGAAGTTATCATATTCTCAACCTTTTAAACTCTGTAAAAATGTAGACTGAATTTGTTAATTCTCTCTTTAGCCATATCTAAAACTTATAATGTCAATTTAGCTTGATAAATTCAGTGAGGAGAGAAAGAAAGAATATTCCCCACATAGGATAGGATGTGCAAAGGTCCTATGGAAAGAGGGTATATGAGTACTTCAGTTAGCGAAAATAAACCAATGTGTCCAGAGAATATTCAGCAAAGGGAAGAGTGTCTCAAGATGAGGCTGAAAGAATGGATAGGGCCATGGCCTTATAGGCAGGTCAAGGTCTTTGGATTTTATCCTTAGACCAATACAAAAAATTTAAAGTATTTGAAAGTCTCATCTCATTCAGGATGAGAGTGAATCATTGATGGGCAAGATCAGGTGTATGTAGACCAGTTTAGGGGGTTATTATACTCCAAGCAAGAGATGACAGTAGCTTGAATAAAGTAGTGGAAGTAGGCATAAAAGGAAATTAATGAATTCAAGTGGTATTTAGAAAAGAACATCCACAAGAGATAATTAGAAAAAGGTGATCATAGTGATTCTTAGTTATCCATCTTGCATATGTGGCCATCTAGTAATATCCTTCATAGCAATAGGAACACTGGAAGAGGACATGGTTTCAGGAATCGGGTTGAGTTTATAGTGTCTTAATAGTTTGAAATACTTTTAAGATATTTGAGAAAATTTGCCAGGTAGGTGGTTGGAGATATAGGAGTGGAACCCAGATGATAGTTTTGGACTGGAGATGTAGTGTTGTGAGTTGCCTTTGTATAATGGCGGGACTGAATTAGGTTATCCAAGGAAAACAGAGTTAAAAGAGAACAACGTTCAGGCCTGAGACTCAACCTACCAAATTTAGTGTTTGAGTAATGGATAAGGAGTCAGCAGAAAAGATTTGAAGCTGCCAGGTGGAAAGACGGAGTTTAGAAGAGTACTATGTGACAGGATTATATGAAGACAATACTTCAAGGAAAGTGTCTTCACTGGTTATTGCTACTGAGAATATAAAAAGAATTGAAAATATCTATTAGATTCACTGATATGGAGATCACTCATAACCTTAAGGTAAAGTTGGTGGCATAATGAAGATGAAAACCATATTAGAAAACCTGACAAAGTAGAAGCTGAGAAAATGTACATCATGGGAATAAATAACTCTTAAGAAGTTTGTTCTGAAAAAGAAGGTAGAGATAGAGCTGTGGCTAAAGGAAGATTTGGGATCTATGGATGGGAGAGTCTTGCATATGTTTAAATGCTGATGGCAAAGATCAGTTTGAGAGCATCTATTTATATTATCGAGTAAATTCTTACTGCCTTTTGACATTTTAAACTTCTTCATTTGTCATCTAAGCAAGAGTAATAAAACTCTAGTTTTCTATAATTTACTATGATTTAAAAAATTTTTTATTTTACAATCTTATTTTTATTTCTACAGTAATGCTGTTGGTTAATATTATTTTTATCTTTGCAGCACTGGCCACTCCTGTAGTCTTCAATATGAGGTCCTCTATGCTTACAAAATGCCTAAAAGCAGTAATCGCTAAATAAATATCTATTGAAGAAGTGGTTTGATAAATATTATCTACAAGAGAAAATTAAGGCCTTTAGAGTTTAAGTTCTTCACTAAATTTGCACAGTTTTTAGGGGCAATATTGGGTCGACTGACTCCAAGTTTGGTGATCCTTCTATTTTAGACTGCAGAGGCATTAGAGTTAAAACCAATTTAAAGTTAGTAACTATTGGTTAGATGTTTTGTAGTCATTTTTGTCTTTTTAAGAGACAATTTTCCCAAAACTTTTAAACAAATAGCATTTGCAAGCAAAACTCAGCAACTGTTGAGTCCTTTAAAACCTTATGCTGCCTGAATAATTAAATTGTGGCCACTATCACGGAAACAAATGGGGCTAGTCATTGCTTTGTAAAGCATGAAGACCATTAAACAGATGCTTGTTCAATTAGATTTTAGTAAAATTCCCTAAAGCAGGTTAGCAAACCCAATACAGGTGAAATAATAATTGAGGTATAACAACTAGCATAACACTTCTTAGATATTTTCTACAATGCCCACTTGCTTACTTATTTCTGGATGATATAACATGAACAAAACTTTTTTTCCATTATAATTAAAATGTAAGGGGAGAGAGAGAGAGAGAGAGTGAGACAGATAGGCAGAGATGAGATGAGGCCATTTTAGCATCCAAACAGGATATCTTGGGTACACATTCAGGCCCAAATTATGAAAAAATTAAGTGTTAATCTGTATATATCTTATGATACTTCATGTATCATAATGGTATCAATATTACTGAGCAAAATACCCATTGGTTCAGGTACATATTTCAAAGTGTAATTGAATTAAGTTTATTTAAATACTCTATTTGTATTGTTTAAGTTATGTTTCAGCAAAATAATGTCTGAATATTGAATAAACTATGACAAGGCATGTGACTCTAAGGGGCACTCCATTTTCCCACTCCTTTTCACCCTTGAATACTGTTTCTCTACAAGATTCATTTTCAAGTAATTATTCCTTCTGATATTTAATCCCACATTTAAAAATAATAAAGGTTTGCTTTAATTACTGTTGTTCTTAAATTTTAGAAATTATCTTGTAAATTTGTTTAAGTTCCCTGTAGATTATGGATATTAACCCTTTGGCAGATGGATGGATTGCAAAAACTTTCTCCCATTCTGTAGGTTGCCTGTTCACTCTGATGAAAGTTTCTTTTGCTATGCAGCAGCTCTTTAGTTTAATTAGATCCCATTTGTCTACTTTGGCTTTTGTTGCCATTGCTTTTGGTGTTTTAGACATGAAGTCTTTGCACATGCCTATGTCCTGAATGGTATTGTCTAGGTTTTCTTCTAGGACTTTTACGGTTTTAGGTCTTACATTTAAGTCTTTAATGCATCTCTAGTTAATTTTTGTACAAGGCATAAGGAAGGGGTCTAATTTCAGTTTTCTGCATATGGCTAGCCAGCTTTCCCAACACCATATATTAAATAGGGAATCCTTTCCCAATTGCTTGTTTTGTCAGGTTTGTTAAAGATCAGATGGTTGTAGATGTGTGGTGTTATTTCTGAGACCTCTCTTCTGTTTCATTGGTTTATATATCTGTTTGGGTACCAGTACCATTCTGTTTTGGTTACTGTAGCCTTGTTGTATACTTTGAAGTCAGGTAGTGTGATGCCTCCAGCTTTGTTCTTTTTGCTTAGGACTGTCTTGGCTATGCAGGCTCTTTTTTGCTTCCATATGAAATTTAAAGTAGTTTTTTCTAATTCTGTGAAGAAAGTCAGTGGTAGCTTGATGGGGATAGCATTAAGTCTGTAAATTACTTTGGGCTGTATGGCCATTTTCATGATATTGATTTTTCCTATCCATGAGCATGGAATGTTTTTCCATTTATGTCCTCTCTTATTTGCTTGAGCAGTGGTTTGTAGTTGTCCTTAAAGAGGTCCTTCACATCCCTTGTAAGTTGTATTTTTAGGTATTTAATTCTCCTTGTAGCAATTGTGAATAGGATTTCACTCATGATTTGGCTCTCTGTTTGTCTGTTACTGGTGTGTAGGAATGCTTGTGATTTTTGCACATTGATTTTATATCCTGAGGATTTGCTGAAGTTGCTTATAACTTAAGGAGATTTTGGGCTGAGACAAACAACCCCATCAAAATGTGGGTGAAGGATATGAACAGACACTTCTGAAAAGAAGACGTTTATGCGGACAACAAACATATGAAAAAAAGCTCATCATCACTTGCCATTAGAGAAATGCAAATCACAACTACAATGAGAGACCATCTCATCCCAGTTAGAATGGCAATCATTAAAAAGTCAGGAAACAACAGATGCTGGAGAGGATGTGGAGAAATATGAACGCTTTTACACTGTTGGTGGGAGTGTAAATTAGTTCAACAAATGTGGGAGACAGTGTGGTAATTCCTCAAGGATGTAGAACCAGAAATACCATTTGACCTAGCAATTCCATTATTGGGTATATACACAAAGGAGTATAAATCACGCTACTACAAAGACACATGCACACTTATGTTTATTGCAGCACTATTCAAAATAGCAAAGATTTGGAACCAACCCAAATGCCCACCAATGATAGACTGGATAAAGAAAATGTGGTGCGTATACACCGTGGAATACTATGTAGCCATGAAAAAGGATGGGTTCACGTCCTTTGCAGGGACATGGATGAAACTGGAAACCATCATTTTCAGCAAACTAACATGGGAACAGAAAACCAAACAATACATGTTCTCACTCATAAGTGGGAGTTGAACAATGAGAACACATGGACATAGAAGGGGAACATCACACACTGTGGCCTGTCAAGGGGTGGGGGTCTAGGGGAGGGATAACATTAGGAGAAATACTTAATATAGATAACAGGTTGATGGGTGCAGCAAACCACCATGGCATGTGTATACCTATGTAACAAACCTGCACATTCTGCACATGTATCCCAGAACTTAAAGTATAAATTTTTTTTTTTAGAAATTATCTAGATGATCTTTTAGCTTCCAGTATTTCCTTTGAAAGTTCCAATGTCATTCTCATTTGTTGTTCTTTTCATTTGACTTTTAATTTTGACTTGTTTGTGGAAGCACTCAGAATTTTTGAAGGTGTTCTACTTCAAAGGCCTGAAAGGTAAGAAATTAGCTTTCTATTATGAAAGGTGAGGAAATAACTTTAATACATTCTCCCCAAACATTCTCCCCCCAAAACCTCCAGCATTTTCCACCTATTATTTACTAATATGGCTTTGTCTTTGTAATTTTTTATAGTCTATAGGGAGGTTTTCGGAGATTTAGTTCAGATTTTTTATGCATCTCTAGTTAATTTTTGTACAAGGCATAAGGAAGGGGTCTAATTTCAGTTTTCTGCATATGGCTAGCCAGCTTTCCCAACACCATATATTAAATAGGGAATCCTTTCCCAATTGCTTGTTTTGTCAGGTTTGTTAAAGATCAGATGGTTGTAGATGTGTGGTGTTATTTCTGAGACCTCTCTTCTGTTTCATTGGTTTATATATCTGTTTGGGTACCAGTACCATTCTGTTTTGGTTACTGTAGCCTTGTTGTATACTTTGAAGTCAGGTAGTGTGATGCCTCCAGCTTTGTTCTTTTGCTTAGGACTGTCTTGGCTATGCAGGCTCTTTTTTGCTTCCATATGAAATTTAAAGTAGTTTTTTCTAATTCTGTGAAGAAAGTCAGTGGTAGCTTGATGGGGATAGCATTAAGTCTGTAAATTACTTTGGGCTGTATGGCCATTTTCATGATATTGATTTTCCTATCCATGAGCATGGAATGTTTTCCATTTATGTCCTCTCTTATTTGCTTGAGCAGTGGTTTGTAGTTGTCCTTAAAGAGGTCCTTCACATCCCTTGTAAGTTGTATTTTAGGTATTTAATTCTCCTTGTAGCAATTGTGAATAGGATTTCACTCATGATTTGGCTCTCTGTTTGTCTGTTACTGGTGTGTAGGAATGCTTGTGATTTTGCACATTGATTTTATATCCTGAGGATTTGCTGAAGTTGCTTATAACTTAAGGAGATTTTGGGCTGAGACAAACAACCCCATCAAAATGTGGGTGAAGGATATGAACAGACACTTCTGAAAAGAAGACGTTTATGCGGACAACAAACATATGAAAAAAAGCTCATCATCACTTGCCATTAGAGAAATGCAAATCACAACTACAATGAGAGACCATCTCATCCCAGTTAGAATGGCAATCATTAAAAGTCAGGAAACAACAGATGCTGGAGAGGATGTGGAGAAATATGAACGCTTTTACACTGTTGGTGGGAGTGTAAATTAGTTCAACAAATGTGGGAGACAGTGTGGTAATTCCTCAAGGATGTAGAACCAGAAATACCATTTGACCTAGCAATTCCATTATTGGGTATATACACAAAGGAGTATAAATCACGCTACTACAAAGACACATGCACACTTATGTTTATTGCAGCACTATTCAAAATAGCAAAGATTTGGAACCAACCCAAATGCCCACCAATGATAGACTGGATAAAGAAAATGTGGTGCGTATACACCGTGGAATACTATGTAGCCATGAAAAGGATGGGTTCACGTCCTTTGCAGGGACATGGATGAAACTGGAAACCATCATTTTCAGCAAACTAACATGGGAACAGAAAACCAAACAATACATGTTCTCACTCATAAGTGGGAGTTGAACAATGAGAACACATGGACATAGAAGGGGAACATCACACACTGTGGCCTGTCAAGGGGTGGGGTCTAGGGGAGGGATAACATTAGGAGAAATACTTAATATAGATAACAGGTTGATGGGTGCAGCAAACCACCATGGCATGTGTATACCTATGTAACAAACCTGCACATTCTGCACATGTATCCCAGAACTTAAAGTATAAATTTTTTTTTTTAGAAATTATCTAGATGATCTTTTAGCTTCCAGTATTTCCTTTGAAAGTTCCAATGTCATTCTCATTTGTTGTTCTTTTCATTTGACTTTTAATTTTGACTTGTTTGTGGAAGCACTCAGAATTTTGAAGGTGTTCTACTTCAAAGGCCTGAAAGGTAAGAAATTAGCTTTCTATTATGAAAGGTGAGGAAATAACTTTAATACATTCTCCCCAAACATTCTCCCCCCAAAACCTCCAGCATTTTCCACCTATTATTTACTAATATGGCTTTGTCTTTGTAATTTTTTATAGTCTATAGGGAGGTTTTCGGAGATTTAGTTCAGATTTTTTTTTTCTTGTCTGCATATATGTGAATAAAGAGAAAGCTCAATAAGTTGACATCTAAAACAAGTAGAAAGAATATTTTTAAAAATATTGTCTGACAATGTGGTGAATAGCATGTGTTGAAATTTATGATATAGACCAGAAGATTACAACCCCATATTAAAATCATATGGGAACATTCTAAAAATATATTCAGTTTCTACACCTCAAATTTTAATTCCACAGGTATCCAGAATACTGTGGCCAATTTTATATTTTAAAAGTGACCTAGCTGGTTCTTATGAACAATTTGTCTTGTGAGATCTGATCTGTCAATTAATTCTACAGGCATAAAGAAAAAGGATAAATGTAACTTATTACTACTTGTTTAAGATGATATTATCTGTTTACAATTCTTCCTTATCTCCTGCCCTAGCTATAGCTTTCCTATGGGCAGAGTATACTTCTCTACCCTATTAATTTGGGAGCTTTGAGTGAGTGACTTGTTTTGACCAATATCATGTGGGCAGAGGTGGTAGTTTGTCATTTGAGAGGGTACTTTAAGATCCACTGCAAATGTCCACTTGAGTGCTTGTGTTCCTGTGCTCTGCTATGAGAAGACCTAACCTACCAGTCTGGAGTCAAACCCAGCCAAAACCAGTTGGCCCCTTAGCCAACCCACTGTCAACCCGTAGATCCGTGAGTGGGCAATTCATGCTTGTATTTGCAAGTCACTGAGATTTTAGTCTGTCTGTTTTTTATCATGTTTGAAGCAACAACTGAAAAAATTCATTACCTGTTGGTTATTTTACTCTGTGTTTTTGAAGAGATAACTTACAGGGTTTTGGTTGTCTTAAAAATAGATAAATAAATAAATAAATCACTACTCTAGAAAAGAATAATCCACATTTCTTTGCCCAAGCATAAAAGCCAAGAGAATGGACTTAATCTCTTCTGTTCTGTCCGAGTCTGAGCTTCAGGGAGCTAGCGATGGGGGAAAAAAATATCTCTGGGAATTTGATGAGATTAACCTGGCAGAAAATTGCTAAAGTAAAAGGTTGCATCTTAAGGCATCAATCTTTTCTAACCTTAGAGTCTTACTACGTAAACAAATTGGAAAATAAAAAGAACCACTTGAGTGAAAACAGATTTTATTATTTTTAAGCTACTCTACAACTATTAGTGCTAAAATATAGCTGCAGTTTTAATCAAACATTGGTCACGTGACTTTACCCAAATTCCTACTTATTCATTAACAGAGAAAAAAACAAGTAATCGCAGGAATATATCAGAAAGCACCCAGATTAAAACTTTCAATCTTTTAGATGCTTATTTATGTAGCCAGCTCAACATGGGTATAAATTTTTTTTTTTGTTAATGATAATAATCACCTCTTACCAATTTTTATTGAATATTTGTCACATACTTTTATTATTTGTTATTTATTATTATTTTATTATTGTTATTTCTTCTAGCCTTAACGTCTATCTCTGACTTCATCCACATTTCCTATATTTAAGGAATTAGTTTTGGTTTTTCAGTGCTTTTGTCTGCTTGTGTTTAATTGTTATTATTTGTAATAAGCAACTCATTGGATTACAAATGTAAATTGAATCTCTTCAAGTCTCCAGCAAATCTCAGATTGGTGCTAATCTACCCTTTGGCTTTCATAGTTGGGAAATAATTTATCACCATATGATTTATAGGCTATAGATAAAAATAAATAATAACTGTGAATACTAGCAGTTACAGTTTGAAATTATTTGGTATTTGCTATTTTATTTGTAGTTCTTAACCAATGCACCTAGTTAGGAAATAAGAACACATCATCTAACTTTAGATTGCATGCCAAGCTAGGTATTAGGGCTAAGAAAAAAACGCATCCTAAAATTCCTTTTTAAGTTTGTTTTTGATGAAGAAAACAAGACAATATTATAGCAAGGAATCTAGAAAACTGTGCCCTTTGGTGTCTATCATTTCACCACTTTAATAATGGTCAGCTTTTTAAATTCTACTGCATAGCCTATTGCCACAAATATAGAACAAAAGTAATGGTGAAATAACACATGTACTGTAAGTTGGTTTAGGAAGTGTCTAAAACTCCTTCAGACTTCTGTTTCTTTATCTCTAAAATGCTTCTTTGGTAAGTCATGTCAGAATCTAATAAGGTAAAACATCTAAGTGGATTTGGACACATAGCAGACCTCACTGACTGTAGCTACCTTTACTTCTATATTTTTGCCTAAAACAATTTTTGGAAATAAAAAGATGATGAGGCATATATGTTTGCAGAAACAAATTTCCTTAAAATAGTTGCAAATCCTGTAGTTAAAGAAGCTGTCCATCATAGGATTAGACTGTGTGCAATTAAAATATTTTGTCTTAGCAATAAGTCCACATATTCTTATTAGAATAACTAATATTACTCAGTGAGAACCATAAGGTTCCGTAAAATTGGGATGGAAATTCTAAATCACTTCAATGGACTACATGTGATTTTTTTTTTTTTTTTTTTTTTTTTTGAGACGGAGTCTTGCTCTGTCGCCCAGGCTGGAGTGCAATGGCCAGATCTCAGCTCACTGCAAGCTCCGCCTCCCGGGTTCACGCCATTCTCCTGCCTCAGCCTCCCTAGCAGCTGGGACTACAGGCACCCGCCACCACGCCCGGCTAGATTTTGTATTTTTTAGTAGAGACAGGGTTTCACCGTGTTAGCCAGGATGGTCTCGATCTCCTGACCTCATGATCCGCCCATCTCGGCCTCCCGAAGTGCTGGGATTACAGGCTTGAGCCACCGCGCCCGGCCGTGATGTTTATTTTAAATGCAATTTAAGCAAAAGTTATAAAATATTATAGTATATGCAGTACTGCACATACTCAGACATTCAGAATTCAATGCTCTGGCCATGCTAGGTAGCAGACTTTTTTCGTTTTTATATTACCAAAAAATAAAGAATGAAGAATTTGTGAAAGAAGATTTCCTGCTGCATAAAGTAGACTTTTTTTTTTTTTTTTTTTTTTTTTTTTTTTTTTTTTTTAGATGAAGTCTCACTCTGTTTCACAAGCTGGAGTGCAGTGATGCGATCTCGGCTCACTGCAACCTCCACCTCCCGGGTTCTCCTGCCTCAGCCTCTCGGGTAGCTGGGACTACAGGCACGTGCCACCATGCCAGGCTAATTTTTGTATTTTTAGTAGAGACAGGGCTTCACTATGTTGGCCAGGCTGTTCTTGAACCCCTGACTTCATGATCTGCCTGCCTCGGCCTCCCAAAGTGCTGGGATTACAGGTGTGAGCCACTGCGTCCAGCCACAAATTAGACTTTTAAAAAGTTATTTTGCATTTCTCTCTACTACCCTTTGAAACTTCACTAAAACAACAGCAAAGGATACAAGCACTGTAAACTCACAAACACAAATAATAGTAAGAAAAGAAAGAAAGAAAAAAGAAAGGAAAAGAAAAAGAAAGAAAGAAGAAAGAAAGAGACAGAGACAAAAAGAGAAAGAAAGAAGGAAGGAAAGAAAGAATCAAACAAGGTGAATGAGAGACTTTTGAAAATTCTGGAAAGATAGATAGTTTGTACTGTGTTTAGGCAGGAGCTGAGTGTCTAAAGTTATAGTCAGTGAAGTCTGCTCTGTGTTCAAATCCATAAAATTCAGTTTTATGTAGAATAATTAGATTACGTGGAAATTTTAAAAAATGGTATGTGAAAAGGGTGTGTGTATGTGTGTGTGTTTGTTGTTTATCCAAAGTAGAATGTAGTGGAAATCTTCATTGTACTTTCGTTACATCCAGAATATCATAACTCAATAAATAATTGGTGCAAAATAAAATAAAGCCCACAAAGATTTGGGAGTTGCATTATTAGACACGTTACTTCTTTTCACAGTGAGGGGAAACCTTATTGATATCGTTTAAAATTTCTCTGCAAAGCTAAGTGTCCATACAAAGCCATGGAAGTATTAAAGTGTATATTATACATGATATAACAAATGAGGTAATTTATTTGGAGTTGTTTCCACAGAATACACTGTTTGATATTTCTGTACTCTTTATGGCAAATTAGTTTTTATCATTGTAGATGATTATATTCTTTCTGAGTCATTAAGAGCTATTACTGACGTGTATCAAACTGTGTTGAAGCCTTGCCATTATGTTTAAAACATATAATTTGCAGATAAAATAAAAGTCTGAAGCTTGTCAAATATCCTTTATTTCATATGGAAAAGTGAAAGCAAATGCTTTAATGTTGAATTATTATAAGGTAGAAAAATCAGGGGAAAATTGATATTTAATAAAAGAAATATTATTTAGTTATTTGCAAGGGAACTGGGGTAAAGTCTACAAATGCTTTTTATATGTGAGTATTCTCTCTTTCCTGAGAACACAGGAAGAATCTACTTCCCAGAACCCTTCAGGGCCATATGACTAGTTCTAGCCAGTGAAACATAAGTGAATTTGATGCATCTCATTTCTGGCTGAAGCTTTTAAGAGCAAGCATGCCACCTCCTTAGTCTCTCATCCTCTTTGGCAGTGACTGTGGAGGCCATTTATTGAAATGGTGCTGCTTGAAAAGTAGGCAGCTGGAGTCACCGCCTAGAGAAAAGCAGCTCGGGAAAGATATTTGACTGATGCAAGACTTTGTATGCATGAGAAATAAGCTTTTGCTGTTTAAATGCTTTTGCTGCAGCTACTTTTCGCTTACCCTAAATAAACAGGTAAGACTCATTATGCAAAATCTGAAGGTAGATTTAAATTTCATTTAACAGAACCATAATTTAATAGTATAGAGATACTCACTATTCAAGGGAACTCCAAGGTAACTGTTCCTTTAATAAAAAATTTTGAAAATGTAAATGAGCACCATTCAATTTACATGATGTTTAACTTATAAATCAAATCATAAAGTTATATGATAAAAAAATTAGAAGGTTATGGGATGAATTTTACTCTTCATTGTTCAATAGTAGAGTACTCTCTATTTATTTGTTTATTTATTTATTTATTTATTTTTATTATACTTTAAGTTCTAGGGTACATGTGCACAACGTGCAGGTTTGTAACATAGGTCTACACATGAGCCATGCTGTTTTGCTGCACCCATCAACTCGTCATTTACATTAAGTATTTCTCTTAACGCTATCCCTCCCCCAGCCCCCCACTCGCTGACAGGCCCTGCTGTGTGATGTTCCCCGCCCTGTGTCCATGTGTTCTCACTGTTCAACTCCTATCTATGAGTAAGAACATGCAGTGTTTGGTTTTCTGTCCTTGGGATAGTTTGCTGAGAATGATGGTTTCCAGCTTCATCCATGTCCTTCAAAGGACATGAACTCATCCTTTTTTATGGCTGCATAGTATTCCATGGTGTATATGTGCTGTATTTTCTTAATCCAGTCTATCATTGATGGACATTTGGGTTGGTTCCAAGTCTTTGCTATTGTGAATAGTGCCACAATAAACACACGTGTGCATGTGTCTTTATGGTAGCATGATTTATAATCCTTTGGGNTCTACACATGAGCCATGCTGTTTTGCTGCACCCATCAACTCGTCATTTACATTAAGTATTTCTCTTAACGCTATCTCCCCAGCCCCCCACTCGCTGACAGGCCCTGCTGTGTGATGTTCCCCGCCCTGTGTCCATGTGTTCTCACTGTTCAACTCCTATCTATGAGTAAGAACATGCAGTGTTTGGTTTTCTGTCCTTGGGATAGTTTGCTGAGAATGATGGTTTCCAGCTTCATCCATGTCCTTCAAAGGACATGAACTCATCCTTTTTTATGGCTGCATAGTATTCCATGGTGTATATGTGCTGTATTTTCTTAATCCAGTCTATCATTGATGGACATTTGGGTTGGTTCCAAGTCTTTGCTATTGTGAATAGTGCCACAATAAACACACGTGTGCATGTGTCTTTATGGTAGCATGATTTATAATCCTTTGGGTATATACCCAATAATGGAATCTCTGGGTCAAATGGTATTTCTAGTTCTAGATCCTTGAAGAATTGCCACACTGTCTTCCACAATGGTTGAACTAATTTACACTCCCATCAACAGTGTAAAAGTGTTCCTATTTCTCCACATACTTTTCAATATCTGTTGTTTCCTGATTTAAAACGTTTGTCTATTTTTTAAATGTTGAATTTTGCTCTTTGATTTATCTGGAATTAGTTATCATGCTTACTTTGTGGGATAAATCTAAGTTCATATTCTCTGTACTATAATTCAGTTGTCTCAATCATGTTTTTATAAAATATGCTTTATGTTTTGTTTTTTTTAGATTTCTAACCTCATTTTAAAGAAGAGGGAAAGGAAAATTAATTCTGCAATTCACTAATAAATGTTGCTGTAATGATATGCTAACCAGAGATTGGGGTTCCTTGTATTTCTTCCTTATCTACTCATACACCCTTAAAGTGACTCTTGTCATGAAGTTCTTGCTATTGAGGAAATCCCTTGTTTATCTCAAGGGACAATCCATGTTTGGATTTGTAACAAGTTCTTCATAGCCTATAAAGAATCTTTTAGATCTAGGATATCATTTGAATGCTAGTTTTATCATTCATTAGCTAAGTGATCTTGGACATGTCTCTCAAATGACTTGGTCTTCAGTTTCCTCATCTCTGCAGTGGACTTAAAATGTCTACTTAATTGACTGAGATAATCTATGCAAAATGAATCAAGTCATATAAATGAAAATTATAATTCTTGCCTTTAGGGGCCTTAAAATTCATGTTTAGAAGGTGGATTTTTTTATGGTAAACACTGATGATATTGCCAAGTAATGTATGTTACTTGGCCTTAATCTAGATTCAAATACTGGCTCTACCACTTATAGTTCAGTATTTTCATCTGTAAATGAGAATCTCTATAAAATAAACCTGATCAAATTGCTAAGAAAGTTCAATGAAATAATTTATATAAAATATTTCATAATGCCTGTCAGTACAGTGAGTGCTGCATGGAAATGAACTTTTATAGGGGATCAGGGAACAGGGCAATCCCTGGGAATGGAGTGTGGATGCCAAGGCAGGTGGGAGTGGAGCAGGAAAACCTTGAATAACAGCAGAAGGGCAGGCTCATGAGGTTAGGTAATGTACAGGTCACTCAACTTGGCATCTCGGTTTCATAACCTCATATCTGATACACATCACCCAGCCAACAAATAAAGTGTTAAACCAATAAATACAAAAGATGCACATTCTAGACATTGCAAAAGAATAATATCAGAAGTATAAAAGGATGAAATACATTTCAAAATATTTTTAAAGTTAAAAGTACTCACCAAAACACATTTAAGTAGAGAAGGCAGGGATCCTTGAACAAAATATTGATTTTTTGGCAAAAAAGTAATTATCTCTGTTTTTACTTATTCTTACAAGTAGAAATGATTTCTTTCTTCCTTTCAGAGATGTTTTATTCATTGGCATCAACTGGCAGCGACAGAATGCAATCCTGCTGCTTTGTGGATGTGCTACAGCAGCTAGGCAGGGTTACTGCATTGAAACATCTACAGTCTTTCTTTCGTGAGATAGTTAGGGACTTTGGGTTGTTTATACAATGAATCATCCAAATGAAAATGACAGAAACTTAGAGAGAAATGAAATCTGTTCTCCATTTCAGAGTACAATTACCACTACTCCCCTCACGGACTTTCTGTTTATATCTGAAATCTCTTTGTATCAGGCATTAACAAGGGTAATCCTCATTCATTCTCTTTTCACTTTCCCCCACACAGATCTATTTTCACCCTAAATATGAGCACTAGAATACAAAGCTGAAGGCATAGAGGATTGAATGTGTTCTACCATTTTAGTCCTGATTATATGCCAGAGTCTTAGGGCTATCAAATAACAGTAATAATCAATGTTAATATTTATTAAAATCCTACAATAGCTATATACATATGCGTGCATATATAGACACACAGAGATATACATATGTATGTGTTTATAATATTTTATCCTAACAATAATACTACTAGGCTGATAAAACAGGTGTTATTTTCCCCACTTATAGAAGAAACAAGCTAAGAATGTTTAGGTGATTTCTCAAGGCAAGTCCTGTTTTAAGTGGTGGGCCCAGAATTTGAACCCAAGCTCCAGAGTCCACACTCTTTTCACTAGATTCTGCTAACATAATATTCCAAAATGATAGACAAGGATTATAAAACCCACAAATTTCTTTCATTATTGTGATAGACATAATGGATGTGAAGGTGCCTGTGCTGATTGGCTGGAAGGCCATGTTGAGTCATTTGCAGATTCCAGGGTTAGAGTCCAGTCTAGCACCTGCTATCAGGGAATGGAGAACAGTTTAGCCAGGCTCAGACCATGGGCCGGATGCCAGCAAGTAGGCATTGATGGGTGGCAGCATAACCACCAAGCCATCACATCAAATAACCCAGAACATGCCCTGTTATCTTCTATCTGGATCCCAAAGTTCAAAGTCATTATCTACCACTACTCTAGCCAAAGCTCAACAGAAGTATTTAACTGTCTAAAGTCCATTTTAAATATTGGCAACATCCTTGATTTTAAAGACTGCTCAAGCAACATGCTATTTTGTAACTCACAGATTCCTAGTCATACTGAATATTTAAGTTAAAAATTAACCCTTTCTGATCCAATTCTCTCATTTGCCTTGATGAAACAGACTACTTTTCTTTCCCAGGATTATTGAGATATAATTGATAAATTTAAATTGTATATATTTAGGGTATATAATGTCATGTTTTGGTGTATGTAGACACTGTTAAATAATTACCACAATCAAGCTAGTTGACAACCTAAGTGTCTGTCAACAGATAAATGAATAAAGAAAATGTGGTATACATACATGATGGGATATTATTAAGCTGCAAAAAGAAGGAAATCCTCTCACAGGGTATTTTAAATTTATGCACCATTTTCCAGAGACTTTATTCCCTTGTCTTAGCATTCCCCAGCTCCTCAAATCTGGAGCTTCACTTATAGCCTTCATCCTGCTTCTGTGTCAGTCAGTACTGAGATCTGCCACATAAAAGGGCTTAGAATTAAGTCAACTTGCCATATACCAAAATCTCTTTGTTGTCAAAAATATGTGGAATCAAGACAAGACCTGGCATGAATGTTGCCCCCAGATCTCCCTTCTTTTTGTATCAGTTAATGGCTGTCATGTAACATGTCTTCCTTAAGCTTAGAGATTTAAAACAACTGTCTATTAACTTACAGCTCTGAAGATTGGCAATTGGGCTTGGATGTACTGAATGGTAATTTTCTGGTCTCCTCTGGGCTCATTTATGCATCTGCATTCAGCTGGCATTTGTTGGCCTCACTCACATATCTGCCAATTGACTCTCATGACTGAGGGCTGGCTTACCATTGAAATGGATACCTCAGTTCTCCTCCACGCAATCTCTCTTTCATTTGTAAGTAACAAATTCTTTATTAGTTATATATTGCAGGATAATAGGTTATCTCAAAGTGTAATGACTTAAAACAACATCAGATTATTAGCTAAGTATAGGTTATTAGATAAATCTATGAGTTAGCAACTGGGCCTGGGCTCAGCTGGGTGGTTATTCTGCTGCTTTCAACTAGACTCACTGATGTAGGTATGGCCAGCTGATTGTCAATGGCCTAACGGATTATCTGGCAGTTGGCTAGGGCCAGGTCTGTGTCTGTCATCATTTAGTAAGTTAATCAAGGTGACTGCTGGATTCCAAAAGGCAGCACGACAGGGCAGCCCCAATGTATAAAAGTTTTTCGGGGGGCGGAGCAAAATGGCCGAATAGGAACAGCTCCAGTCTCCAGCTCCCAAAGCGAGTAACACAGAAGACAGGTGATTTCTGCATTTTCAACTGAGGTACTGGGTTTATCTCACTAGGGAGTGCCAGACAATTGGTGCTGGTCAGCTGTTGCAGCCCGACCAGTGAGAGCTGAAGCAGGGCGAGGCATCGCCTCACCTGGGAAGTGCAAGGGGAAGGGAATCCCTTTTCCTAGCCAGGGAAACTGATAAACACAACACCTGGAAAATCGGGTAACTCCCACCCCAATACTGCACTTTAAGCAAATGGGCGCACCAGGAGATTATATTCCACACCTGGATGGGAGGGTCCCACACCCACGGAGACTTCCTCATTGCTAGCACAGCAGTCTGCGATTTAACTGCAAGGCAGCAGCCAGGCTGGGGGAGGGTGGCCCACCATTGCTGAGGCTTAAGTAGGTAAACAAAGCCCTGGGAAGATTGAACTGGGTGGAGCTCACAGCAGCTCAAGGAGGCCTGCCTGTCTCTGTAGACTCCACCTCTGGGGACAGGGCACAGCTAAACAACAAGAACAACAACAACAACAACAACAACAACAACAAAGCAGCAGAAACCTCTGCAGACACAAACGACTCTGTGTGACAGCTTTGAAGAGAGCAGTGGATCTCCCAACACTGAAGTTGAGATCTGAGAACGGACAGACTGCCTGCTCAAGTGGGTCCCCAACCCCTGAGTAGCCTAACTGGGAGACATCCTCCACTAGAGGCAGTCTGACACCCCACACCTCACAGGGTGGAGTATACCCCTGAGAGGAAGCTTCCAAAGGAAGAATCAGACAGGTACACTCGCTGTTCAGCAGTATTCTATCTTCTGCAGCCTCTGCTGCTGACACCCAGGCAAACAGGGTCTGGAGTGGACCTCAAGCAATCTCCAACAGACCTACAGCTGAGGGTCCTGACTGTTAGAAGGAAAACTAACAAACAGGAAGGACACCCACACCAAAACCCCATCAGTACGTCACCATCATCAATGAC
>NW_016807064.1:994977-1021105 GCF_001698545.2 Rhinopithecus bieti
TAAAAAAAAAAAAAAAGATAACATATCACCAAAAAAAGAAAAAAAAGTTTTTCAAATTTCTACTTCTGTCACATTTGCCATTACTCCATGAACCAAAGAAAGTCTCGTTGCCAATCCCATGTTTAATGAGTGGAGAGGAGCTTAAAGTCACAAAACAAAAGAATGTGCATCCTGGGATGGGAAGCATTTGTGGCCATATTGCAATCTATTGTAGCCTTTTCACCTTAATTCATTCTAAGAGGTGGTACTTTTGCTTTAGTTCTAGTTCTTTAGTTGTCATTGATGACACTGATGAACATTTCAGCTTCCTGTAGTGAGTTTTGACAAAACCTGTATCCAATCATTTCCTTGGCCTGTGTCATTTTTGAGAATAAAATGCTGCCCTATAATCCAGGATACAAACAGTAGAATTGCCACATAGACACAAAACTCTCAGCTCTTCTTACCTTTTTTCACATGCTAGATGGCCACATCCACAGTGTTTTCTGTGGTCTAGACAAAAGACTGATAGGGGCAGGAAAGTAAGCTCCGGAAAAGCAGACAACCACTGAGCATGGTCCACTTTCCACATCTCCCCATTCTAGAGGGATCTCTTTTAGCTATAAAACAGACCTGAGTTGGGTGAAAAAAGCCACAGGAAATGATAGGGAATAATTATTGATTAGTAGAAATAAAACTCATAGAAAGTAGTGTATCTGGCTTTATTATAAGTCAGTAATCCAGGCCAAAACAAAGGTATAGAATCAAGTTTTGTGAGAATGACTTGGAAGTGGTGTTTCAATGTCCATTAACTCACAAATTATGGACACAGCTACTTGCTGTACTATTAGATGAATGATTATCTAAATCCAGTCTGACTGCATGCCTAGAGACTATCTTAACAGCAGCTCAGTAGTTTTCCTAGCTTCTGACCTGGGTAACCCACATATCCCCTCAGCTCTCAGGGAAGTCTTTCACAGTTGGATATTCTGAGACCACATTAGTTATCAGTGAGTGCAAGTAGACCATACTTTTAGTTTACCCCAGTGTGTGGTACAAATATTAGCTTATTTTTTCTTGGAAAATTTTGTGTAAAAGGTTAGGAAGCACCGATCTATTTAGTTCAACAAAAAATTTATGGACTACCTTTTACAATATTTTTACACACTGACAAATATTCTTTGCTTGGCCAAAGTTTAGTTGAGCTTCTGAACCTTCTCCTGGGCCCATCTATGCACTTCTTGTAAAATCCAGTTTTAGCAAAGAACCCTGCTAAGTTAAGTCAGTTTAGCAAAAACTGCCAACCCTCCATATCTTATCACACACAATATCAGATTAAGTGTCTCATTCTCCACCATCCTCCAGGTGATGCCTGGTCATCTTGCCTGTCTTCAGCAAGAATCCCTTTAGGTTGATTTAGCCAGAATTTCTCTTACTCCTAATGTTTTCTTTTAGTAATTTTCCATCCACTGACCTCCACCCTGCTCCTTAGCTATACATTTCCATTTGTTGTGCTATATTCAGAGTTGAGCCCCATCTCTCTCTCCCATTGCAAGACCTGTTGCAGTGGTCCCTGAACTTATCTCGATGGTCCATAAAAAAGTCTTCCTTACTCTGCTTTAACATGTGTCATGGAATATTTTTTCTTTAACACACACACATTTATGTGTTCGTATATTTGTACACACACACTATATTTACATATTATATATGATCACCGTATATTATATATACTATACATAATATATATCACATATCTATCTTTGGCAACCCTACATGAGATAGAGGAGAGAATGTGATTTATAATGATTCTCCTGATACTCCATAGTGTTTGTAATGAAACCTCAATATAATTTCCAGGACAAAAAGGCTCTCTTGGCCTTCATGCAGCAGCATTCATGCAGCTTTCCTAGAGGCGCAGGTAGGCATGTAGAAGATATTCCAACTTACATGCCTGATGATCATCTTGTATTGAGTTAAGAGGAATGTACAAAGTCTATTTTATTACAGGTTAAAGGTTGTGCTTTCTCCACCATTACAGAATCATTCACACAGAATAATTCGAGACAGACCAATTGCCTGCCAAGTAGAATGACTGAGACTGACTGATCTGAGCAGAAATTACAGTCTATAATGATTTTTCTGCTTCATGTGCAGAAACAGCCTCCAGCTCAACCTAGTTGAGCCAGACTAAATTGCATTTGATTCATTGACTTTGCTGCAATCGGTCTATATAACAATATGGCAGAGATCCAGAACTACAATTGTTTTGTTCACATGGCATTAAAATGATTTGTAGTAAGTTAGAGAGACTGAATCTTTTGGTCTCATTTTTATTTGCTCTTGTCATTTCAAATCATAGGAATACCATTACATACTCACATACATATCAAGAAATTTTAACTGCATCTATGCATGTCGAATCATACTATCATCTTTAAGGAATATTTTATCTAAAGTTTATTTTGTTAATTAGTTTATAATAGTAGTATATTAAATAATGTGATCATTATGTGCCATATATTATTCTATGTGCTTTTCAATCATTAGCTCTTTAAGTCTCACAGGAAACCTTATAAAACTAGCCACTATTTGCACTGTCCTCGTTAACAGCTGATGGCACTGGGGTTGGAGAGGTTAAGTAACCTGTCTAATGTCAAAGCTACTAAGTAGTAGCTGGGATTTAAGCTCAAGCTAGTGCTGTTACCTATGAAGCTTACCCCTCCTCCCTCCTTTCCTCCTTTCCTCCCTCCCTCCTTTCTTCCTTTCCTCCTTTCCTTCCTTCCTTCCCCTTCCTTCCTTCCTTCCTTCCTTCCTTCCTTCCTTCCTTCCTTCATCAGTACTTCTTGAGTGTCCATTCTTTCTGTGCACGTAAGTACAAAGAAACATATATTTCAAACCCTTAAAATCCTTATAAGGAAGTTAATTTTACATAAATAAAATTTACATAAAAATATAATGAATGTCCTAATAGATTAGAATAACACTCTAATATAATGCTCTAAAATAATGGATAGGACCATAGAGGATTAGACCAATGCAATCTCTGTTATGTCATGCTTAATGTCAGTTCTTTTCACCACTCTATTCTCAGACTGAGAAAACTACTTTAAACTTGAAAGTTATTCAAAAAATATTTGTTGATTGAATCATTGAAAGCAGTCTAACAAAGATGACAGTTGACTTGACCCTGGCCTATAGTAAATTCTCAAAAGTGTCAAAAGGTATTTAACATAATTATCAAACATTTATCTACTGTGGTGATTTACTATGTGCCAAGTATTCTTTTAAGCACTTTGCAAATACAAACATAAATAATCCTCATAACAATTGTCAGCCCCATTTTCCAGATGGGAACATAGTTCTGCTGAGAGGTTGAGCAGTTTGCTACAAACAGAATGTGGCAGAGCCAGGACTCAAACGTATGCAGTCTGGCTCCAGGATCTAGGCTCCCCAATTACCACCCAATGTTTCTGAAGAGTGGCAGAAGGTCCAGGCCACCTTTTCCAGTGGCTTGCCACTCAAAACATACATTTTCCTTCTCTTTCAAAATGTTCTGTTCTTTTGTCTTGATATATATGAAAAAGCATTTTCATCTCCATTTTATTAAAGATGGAAAATTGGGATTCATGCTTTTGGCATATAATTTATATAAATACAAAAAAAAATGTGTTTTGTTTGGCTTTTAACAAACCCCTGTTACAGTTGTGTGTACATACATGCATGCAGAATTGTAGTGTGTGCCCCAGGATTTTTGATTCTATTATTCCAGTCTGGCTCCTACCTATCTATCTTTGGAATTTTTTCAGCTTGTCCACTGTTACTTCCACCTATAACTTCATACACATCAGAAAAAAAAAAAAACAAAAAACACCTCAGTGATTAGGCTTAGGAAATGTAAATGGTCCTTGATTTGTGGTTTACTGTTCCTGCATTGATTTGACTGCTGTCTGGCTGTATGACCTAGTGCTTCTGGGAAAAACACTTGGAATCAGAGAGAACTTTGCTTGAATATAGGGTTTTCTAATTCTAAGTATGTGACTTTGGACAAGTTATTTAAACTCAAGTGGTCAGTTTCTTTGTCTGCATAACAAGAGATAATAATGCCCACTCTATAAGGTTTCATGAGTCAATGTATAGAAAGTACTTGGCACTGTACCTGGCTCAGTAAATGATGATGATTATTAAAATAGTTCTAATCGTGAAGAATGATTGCTCTACTTCTGGACTTACATTTCTTCCCATCATGTCTTAGCAGACCATCCTTGGCTTTACTCCTAAGAAAATATTGTTACATCCCTCTGTCTTGGGCTTTCTAACAGGACTTTCAAAGCCTGGCTTCTCAGGTTTTAGCCACTTCAGCCCCTGGAACAATGCTATGCATTAACCTATCTTACTGACCACTCACCATAAGAAGTAAAAATTTCTTGATATGAATTTCATAGTTTGCTACATTTTGATCCCCTTACCTATATCAAAATATTTTTACCTCTCTTACATATTTTATTTTCTTCATAGGTATATGACTCACTATTCTTTGTATTCCATGTATTTTATGTATTCAAAAAAACAGTGTTTCCTCTCATTTGGGGATGCACATTTAACCCTTTTAATATTTTCTTTCACATTTCAACTTAAAACCAATATCCTATATTGGTATTCCTCCAGTGATTCTAATTCACAACTATTGATCCTGTATTAGATAGAGTTTGATTAGAAAAACATAGTTACTGGGAATGATACAGAATATAGGATTTTAAAAATAGGAATTTGATCATACATGACTGTGACAACTGGTTAAACACTTTATATACATCTGTTGGTTCTTCATCTGGTTCTGGGAATGAAGTTAGCAGATCAGACAGTGAGGAAAGAGAGACAGACAGCAGAGGACATGGGCAACAGAACCCACAGAACAATAGAATCCACAGAACAACAGTACCCCCACAGGTCTCTTACCATTAAAAAGCCTTTAATGATGGGAGACCTGAAGAAAAGATGGTGTTCTTCATCACAGAGTTAAGCATGCACTGGCCAATATTTAGAGAAGCATACAGGGATAAAGGGGTCCAGTTGGAGCTAGAAAAGCTATGAGCCTGGCTTCTACTTTTCCATACCACCCAGGAGAGCCAGATCATGGATGATAAATGTGAGTGGCAACAGGGCCTAGTGCTAACGTCGACCTTCTGAGCATAAACTGGACATGGCTGCTGCTTCCATTCTGCTTCTGAAACCTCATACATTGTATCTATGCAGCCCACATTAACCAGGAACCACGAAGATAAGAAAACCCTTGAATGCTTAGGTAAATTGGTACAGCAAAAATTATCTACATTCTACCCCTTGCAACATGGCATTTATATATACTGCTTTTAACCATTCTTAATTTAACTGTCAAACAAAGACACAAGCAAAATAATGCTTCTGCCTAACACGTTATAGCTATCTCTTCTAACACTGAATGACTCTTCCATATTGAAAGATACACATTTTCTTTTTCATCTTGTAGCAGAATTATATTTCCCCTTTTGTAGTCTGTAACTTAAAAACCTATATGTAAGATTAATTGCTCTTAACACTTCTTTATTCTGTTAGATAACAAAAATAGAAGAGGAAGATTTAAAAGTGGCTTATATATATGTGTGTATATACACCAATATATTCTGAATTACAGACTTACTCTTTATTGTGTAGCAGCAACCTAATTTTTCCTGAATAGTCAGAATTAATCAACCTTCCAATTATAGTGACATCACCTTTTTTAACTTATTGATTCATGACATGAATCCACAGTGTTCAGGTAGAAGTCTCCGATTTAAGTGTAATAAAACATTTACTGTGTCACCTAGTGGAAGCTCTATTTTCTTGGAAACTAAGACTTTTAGAACAACAAAACCCAGAGTTTAATGGTTGGGAAGGAAAGTTTTCCCTAGGTTACTTGCAGTAATAGTAAAAGATGCCACTTCCATTTCCATCCTTAATTCCAAGACTCATAAATTCTGCCAGTGGAAGAGACAGCTAATTACTATTAGTGCTTGCTAATTTGCTGGTTCCTGAGGACATGACTCAAACCCATCAGTGTTGTCACCTAGCTGGTGCTGTGACTGAGACTTCAAAAGGCTATTCCACCATTCCACCAGGCCAGCTGCTTCAGAATGATGGGGAATGTGGAAGACAAGTGAATTCAATAGACCTGAGTCAATTGTCATACTTCATTTGCTATGAGTTTCTTGTTCAGAGCAATGCTGTGGCAAATACCAAGATGTGTAACAGGAATTTCTTGGATGCACAGATGGAGGTTTTGCTGGAGGCACTGCAGGCAGGGATGGGAAATCAGTATCCAGGATGTGTCTATTCCAGTGAAAACAAAACCCTATCCTTTCATGATAAAAGTGATTGGTTGTCATCAACTTTCCAGTTGGTGACTCACTGATTTCCTGGGAAATGGTGTCATATTGAAGTCTCTGCTGGCAGAGTAGATTCACAGCACTGGCTGTAACCACTGTAGCAGTGACTCTGGCAGATGGAAAACCTTTGTTACTGCCATAATGGTCACTTTGTTCATGAGCTCATTGGCTGAGGAATGAGACCGACTAATGTCTACTGAATGGTTCATCTTGTCTAACTATTAAGATCTTCTGGTGTAAATGCTTTTTGGTGAACATTTGCATTTGATACATGTATTGTCACACCATGTGCCTATTTGGAGAGATTCATCCATATGTTTCTTCTCTAGACTTCTTTGTCATTAACTGTGTTTTTTTCCCCAAGCCCCTAATTATCCCACCAAACCATTAGAGGTTGCCCTTGAATAAGTGTAGATCCATATTTCTGCTCACCTCTCCTCTCAGGCAAAATACACAATCAGGTATATATTGCTGAAAATTCTGACCACTAGGTGGGTTTTCCTTCCTCTGTACCTCAGAGATGTACTAGAATGTGGCTGTTGTGTTGTAGCTACCCACCTTTGGGTAGAGGCAGTATATTATGCAGAACTATGTTTAAACAGGCACAGTTTTTTTTCTTTCTCAATCAACTCTCCATGGTTGAGAAGAAGGCTATGATTGATAAGGAGGAGGCAATATAGAACAAAAATGGGCCATGGGCATTTGGGCCACTTGCTTATACAACTTACTTGGATCTTCAGAAACCAAACTCAATGCCATATCTACCATTTTCATTTGATGATGAAATGGTACTTAATTTGCTCTCTCAAGATTATTGATTTGTGGGCCAGACAACAACCAGATGTGTAGTTCATGTCACAAGGTAACTTTGTGGCCAATGGTTAGTTGGTAGGTTCCTATTAAGGCCTGTAGCAAGTCAGAGCATTTTACAGAAGGACAACAATTACCTGCAAAGGAAAGAATAGCTTTGCTTCAAAATCCTAAGTCTTTGTGAATATGTATCACTTTTGAGGACTGCTGAAGATTCTATAGTCTTCCTATTTGACAAAGATGCTTCAAGTATGGCCATATCTCATGGATCCCACAGCCTAAATGATAGAACAATTTGCTCAGCATTCTGTACATGTTGTGTGGCCTTCTAATGTTCTGGACCTCCACCAACACTGAAAAATTTTTTAGTTCCTAGGTAAATGGGTCAGAGTAACATGTCCAAATGAGGGATATTTTGCATCCAGCTTTCAAAGGAATTCAATTAGTGTTCTTTCTTTAGTAGTGGAAAAGGTCAGATGCAGCAATTTACCATTTTGGAAGGAATATCTTGACATACCTTAGACAAATTGAACCTAAATATTTAATGAGGTGGGTGTTTCCCTGAACTTTTGTGGAATTTAATTCTTATCCATTGCCTAAGATGTTTACAAACAATGCTTAGAGTAGATGTTCTGCCCAATCAGCTATATATTTTAAATAAAATGGATTGTTACATTAATCTACTGAATGTAGAGCCAATCAAGGTTCCTAAAGACTAAATTATAGCATAAGGTTGGTGAATTCATGAAGCCCTGAAGTAGGATAGTGATGATATATTGTTGGCTTAAGCAGGTGGAAGTAAACTACTTCTGATGGACTTTGCTAACAGGTAAGGAACAGAGAACATTTGCCAGGTCAATAGGCCCATACCATATGCCAGGGAATATGTTGTTTTGCTCTAGTGACAAAACCACCTCTGAAAGAGCAAATGCAATTGGACTCACCATCTGGTTAAGTTTACGGAAATCCACTGTCATTATCCAAGATCCATCTGTCTTCCACACAGGCCAAATAGACAAGTTAAATACAATGTGTGGTAGGAATCACCTCTCTTGCATCTTTTAAGTTTTTCATGGTGGTATTAATCTTTCCAATCCCTCCAGAATGCAATATTTGTTTAGGTTTACCATTTAGATGGTTATAAATGGTACTGTTTGGTACTGTTAAGTGACTTCTACTTGGCTTTCCCCAACATGTTAGCTTTACTCTACAGATCAGAACACCAAAGCAGAAATTCTGCCAGTTTCTGTGTATATCTATTCCAATCATGCATTCTGAAATCTGGGAAATTACCCACAGGGTGAGTTTGGAGATTCACTGGTCCACCATGAGATAGACCCAAGCCAAAACTCTAGTAATCTCAGACCTCTATCAACCTTACTCTTACTAATGTACCTCAGTGACATGTTGGTCCCTAGGAATTCATTTATGTTTAGAGCCAATGTCTAGCAATCCCTCAAAAGTATGATTATTTCCTCTTATATGATGCACAATTACTCTGGCAAAAAGCTTCACATCCCTTTGTGGGAAGGCAGAAGATTTGTATTATAAATTTTCATCTGTGTAATAGGGTTCTTCCCCAAGGGCACCTGACCTTCCCTTCATTAAGGAACTCTATATCTGCAACCAGTTCACATCTGGAAATTTGTTGAAGGGCGTGATTCCTCAATTGTAATAATTTAAGTCAGGCTTCTGTACACTAAGAGTTACTCTGTGTATACAAACATGTAAGACTTTAGTATGCTGCTCATCTATTTCAGTTTTAGGATTGTGCAATCAACTAGCTAACTAGACCATTTTGACTCCTGCTTTGATTCAGTTGCCATTAAACTTTGCAACAGTGGGATCTGGTTAAACAGTTTTTGTACAGCTGTTGTTTCCATGTCTGGTTCTGGGCCTAAGAGAGCAGAGCAGGGGATAAAAAACAAAAAACAAAAGACAGATATGAAATGAGGTGGCAAGGATAAACAGAATCAATAAGCATGAGCTGGGATATACATCTGTCTCTCACCACCCCCAACCAAGCCTCTGACTTCAATGATAGTAGTAATTAGCCAGAGAAGCACATACCCAAGATTGGGAGAATGAATGGAGAGCTGGCAGGAGTTTGAGGTGCTGCAATCTCAGCTCCTGCTGGTTTGGTTGTAACATTAACCAAAACTTTATTAACAATGAAGAAGGAGATTCAACAGGAGTTGAAGAAAAAGCTTCAACAGCATTTAATGCCCAGCCCTGACCAACTGTAAGAAGACTATGGCTGTTGTCTCACTTCTGCCTTCCAAATATCAAGCAAAATGTCTCTTGTGGCCCATAGTAATAAGGAAATATACATGTGTCCAAGCAAAACGTGTATCAGACTATATAAAACAGGCAAGAAATATTTTATTCATAGCTATTGCAATAGGAGAGAGAAATCAGGACTCAATCTGAGGTCAACTACACTGAAACAAATAGTGGGAGAGATTTTAAGAGCTGGGGATGAGGTGAGCTAGGGTGGGGAATCATAGGCCACCTGTGTTTACTAATTGGCTTTACCCAAAGGAAAAGTAAGCTTTCTCTTATCTTCATGACAGGAGGTAGTTTTACAACTCAGACCAAGGTGCCCACTGAAGTTAAGCTCCTACTCTTCCACAGAGACTGGGTAGTGAGGATGCTATCTTTCTTGATGACTACATTTCAAAAGTATGGCTTCCAGGTGTTTGAGAAGGACAGTTTTCCATTGTAAAACTGGCAAGAAGCTTTATAAAAGATTTACATATCAAAGGGGCAGAGAAAGAATTAACAATCACAAGTTTTCTAACATAGAACCTCAAAGGAAAAAAAAAAAAAAAAAAAAAGACCAGGACAAGAATCAGGGGGAAGCCTATCTAAAGTTTAGTTAAGCTGAGGACCATCTTGGTCCCAGGAAAGGGGCTTCTAGAATATTTAATTTTAGCTTAGCTAAGATGATACAGTACAAATCCAGCACAATGACCTTTTCTAAACTCCTACTGGGATTATGCTTGCTTTAAGTTCTTACTTGTTTTGAAACTCTATCTAAATTTGGGAAATAAAATGAAAGAATGACCACATGAATTTTAAATGTCATACTAGAGCACTGTCACAAGACCATGTTGGGATTATTGAATTCTCATCATTGTCAATGAAAAGCAGCTATAAACTTATATAAGGGATGAGTGTGGCTGTTTCAGTAAATTTTATTTTGTTTTGTTAAAAAAAAAAAAAAAAAAAACAGATTGTGGATCGACTTTGATCCTCTGGTTGCAGTTTGTCAATGCTTGCTCCAGAGGAATGTAGTTTTGTTTGATTTACCATTTACCATGGATCAAGGCCTAGACTCTGAAGTAAAATATTAACTTATGGATTTATATGTTCTACATGATTTTTGTCTAAAAGACAGGTAATAGTTTTCTCCCCAGTAGAAAATATAATCCCAATTGTTACAGTTTGATTGTACTACAGGACATTAATCACTTTTTCATCTCACATAGCAATCTTATTTCAGGATTTTCTCTTTCATTAACTGTAAATACTTTAATCTCTCTTATATTCCTTTGAACCAGCTTTACCAACTCCTATTTTCTTCATTATTGTCTCAAATAAATATTTGATGTATGTTAACTGTGTATTTGCAGTAAATTCAGATTTTTAAATTTTGGAAACCATGTTTTGATTGTTCTGTAATTGTTTCAGTATTGGACTTCCTGACCCTTTCTCAGAAAGAAAGAACGTCTCCTGCTAAGTTCAAATAAAAAGAAGAGACAGCTGAGCTGAACCTGTTCCAGTGTTTTTCCAAATAAGATCAATTAGTACTCCTCCTGCTAACTCACTCTGGAGACCCAACTTTGTCTGCTATTCAGGAGGACATATGAGACCAAGGCAGAGAGCAGTCCTTGGCTGGTCCTTAGACCAATTGTTGTAGCAGTGGGTGTAGCCTAGGAGAGTCTGACCTGGAATTCACTAGTTCCAAGGGGCTGTTCAGAGAAGTGAGTTAGGGACCAGGCATATCCTTCTATCTCTGTGGTTCTCTCTGTGTGGTACCTAGACTGGCTGCATCAGCATCCCCCAGCAATTGTTAAAATTGCCAGCTCATTGTTCCTATCCAAGTTTACTAAATCAGAAACTCTAAAGGTGTAGTTCAGTCAGCTGCATTTTGAGGAGTCCTCCAAGTCCTTTTAATGCAAGCTAAAATTTGAAAACTTCAGCTCAAAAGAATTTCAGAGGGGGGAATTAAGTCACCCCCTCTTCAAAAAGGCATTTTATACAAAGCTTAGTCTCTTTCTATAGTATGTACTGTTTTGGGTAAGAGTCTGCCTTCAGTACTTCAAACTTCCACAGGGAGGAGGTTTTCAGGTATATCTTATTTTATAAGTGTGACTTCCTCATTCTTGGTAACTTTCCATTAATTGGCAAGTTAAGTTTTATTTTACTGCAGGATTTGTTTGTCAAAAGAAGGATAAACATTAATTTGGGAAAGTGGTTTGGGCAGGCCGGCCACTTTCCTCCTTGCCCTCTGCAGCTATGCTTTACAGTAAAGTTGTTTTCATAAAGACAAAGATTTAAAATGCATTTCACATCATCTTTGATTTCTTTTCTATCCATAATTCATTTCCATTCAGACATATGACCTAAAGGGAGAAAAGCACAGGAAGAGAATTGTAATGCAGTGTCAGAATGTGATACAAGCATCTGTATACTCAGAGGGGGATACAGAGATTGGCCCTGAGTAGAGCTTTTCATTCAGCTACTTTAAAAGCTATAGTGGGCTTTCTGGAAATGTCTGCTTCAGAATAACCCATTGGGTACGTCTCAAGGCAAGCTAAAGAATGAGTGAACAAATGAGACAAGCAATAATAATGCAAGTAGCCTTGTGGGAATTTTTGATATAGTTCGCTAGTGGGGTGAAGCCTTTCCTACAACCATAATTAATCCAAATGGAGACTAACAGATTGCCATAGGAAGTGCTCATGATAATAGCACAGTTTCCTCTTGGAAGACCAGGCTTGAATGCTGATTCAGGCTACTGGGAAAACCACTTTGTGTCCCATTGACCTATTTTGACACATGAAGGGCAGGAGGTCTGTGTTTGCTGCACAGCTTGTTACTGTCACAGCCCTGGATGTCTTGTCTACCTTGTCACGCTTGCCTCTTTCCTGCAGTGCAGCAGCATCTCAAGTTAGAGCTCAGATTTACACCAACACAACGTAGGTTTCCTCATTAGATAATTTCTTTCCATCATCAATATTTCTATTTTCATAAAGCATCAAAAACATGATATCTGGAGGCAGGATGCCCTTGTGGAATAAATATTTCATGAACACAGCTCTCTTTTTCAATAATCATTGTCTCTCTACAACAATCAGCAGTTTTGGTCACTTGGAGAGGCATCTCTGAGGTAATTCCAGATTCATCTTGGCTCCCGAAACATCTTTGAATAATCTGTACAACTTCTTTTGCCATTCAGCAGGGCATATCAGACTAAGGCAGAGGGCAGCCTTTGATTAGTCCTTAGGCCAGTTGTCATAAGAGTGGGTGCTGGCTGGGGGAGTTTGACTTGGAATTCACTCATCCTAAGGGGCTGTTCTGGCATCTGTGCTTCCTGTCTCCAGTCTCAGAGTTCACACACTGTGATTGTGTCAGCACATAGGAGGCAGATGAAGCTCTACAAGGTGTTTCAATCTAACTAAAATGAACAAGGAATGATAGCTTATGTATTAATTTGCAAGAAAAGATAACTACTCATATCACAATTTCAAGATACTTATACCGACTGTTTAATGAGAACTAAATTGGAATTAATAATAAATATTGATAAAAGATTAGTTTAAAATAGCAATAGGTGTGATTTATTGAATGGTTAACATATTCCAGGCACTGTGATAAGTGCTTACACATGTAATGGGGGGTATTTTAAAAAATTACGATTTTATTATTTATTTTAATTAGCCAATAAAATTTAATATATTTATGATGTACAGCATGGTGCTTCACAATTTTATTTTTAATTGACAAATAATAATTATGTATATTTATGAAATATAATGTGATGCTTTGTTGTGTTTTCATGTGAAATAATTAAATCAAGCCAATTAATAAATTCATCGCTTCAAATTCTTATTTTTGCAATGAAAACACTTAAAATCTACTCTTTTAGAAATTTTGAAATATAGAATGCATTACTATTTATTACAGTTACTTTCTCTGTGATAAATCAGTAAAGTGTTGTCCTCTTACCTAGCTAAAAATTTGTACTCATTGATCAATATCTTTTCTCTCCCCATTCTCCCTCCTCCCTTAGCCACTGGCAACCACCATTCTACTCTCAACTACTGTAAGTTTGACATTTTTAGATTCCACATATACAATTATGCAATATTTGTTTTTCTGTGCTGGGCTTTTGTACAATAGCTAATTTGAGCTAATTAATAAATGCCTTATCTTCTATTTTATCTTTTCCATGATGAGAACACATAAAATCTACTCTCATCTATCTTCAAATATACAATACATTGTCATTAACTGTAGTCACCATGTTGTAAAATGGATCTCTTAAATTTATTCCTCCTGTCTAACTGAAATTTTGTGTTCTTTGATAATTATTAATGTACTTATTTCTTTTGTCTTCCCGAGCACCTTACTCTAGTGTGCCTAGAGATTGAGACTGATGGTTATAATTTGTTCTCTAGAAGGAATGCCATAAGAAATATACTAACTTTCAAAAATAAAACTACAGCGAGATGATAATAGTTTTAAAAGCTTTGAATGTCTTGAAAAAACTTTACATTTATTTATTTTCCACTTTGACAACTCAATAGTCAAAATTGGCAGACTAGACCAAAAGCTTTGCCAAAAAAAAAAAAAAAAAAAAAAAAAAGAGAGAGAGAGAGAGAAAGAGCATAAACACAATAGAGAGAGGAAAGCAATGGGCTTTATATTTGCACTATGTAAGTGAAGGTCCAGTCTCTGTTTGGGATTCCCTTTGGCTAACCTGAAAAACAGTTACATAGCAAGTGACCCTGAAATTTGCCGTCCTGACCTACCCTTGTGTCACATGTCTGGTCAAGACTGGCTGGCTTGGGGGGAGATGTTATAAGCTGATTCTCCAGCATGGGTGGAGTGGACCATGAGGGCCAGGCCAAATTGGAGGCATAATCAGAGAAAATAAGGTTTGAATCTAGTTCCCTTGAACTCCCAGCCTGTGCTCCAAAAGTGGGATGTTCTTAATAGAGATTACCTTTATGCTGACATATCCTGGATAAGCAAATTTATCTCATGTGTGCTGTACTGCCACAAACAATGAAAAAATGCTATCTGATGAGTCAGCTTGCCCTCCCCTTCAGAGGACCAAAAATTCCTCCCTTTTTCCCATTTTCATAAATAACACCATTTTTTCTTATCGCACTTGTCATTACATCTCTTCATTTGGTATAATTTCAACATGTGTTATAACTACAATTTTATAGATTTTCCATGGACTATATTTAATTCCTGCTGCTTCTGAATGGCAGGCAGGAAGACACAATTTTTCCCATCTGTAAAATGATTTAGAATCGTGCAGTAGTGGAATGAGTAACTTCTGGAAAGGTTTCTGTGCTCAACAAAAATGTTCTAATCTCATTCAGGGCATGTGGATTCTTGCTGGCTACGTTCACCAAAGGTGGTAGCCCTGCTCTGTCTTGGTCATCTAGTTTGTCTTCTGATTTTCGCCTCCCTCATTTAGTGTCTTAAATTCTGGGCTTGTTCCTTTGAGGTCTTAATCTTTGTGCCTGTTGGTTGTATATATGACATAAGCATTTTAAAATACATTATTTTTTAAATGTTCTTTTCAATCATTTTTATTATGTCTCCTATAAGTCCTAGTAAAGAAACAAATTAGGCTTTTATTTTTCTAGTGTAAATAAGGGAACATGGAGGTTAAATGATGCTATGAAGAAAAGCTGGAGATATAACAAAAGCAGTAGTACCCAAGGTTGTTAACATGACTTATCTGCCTTATTTGATGTATCTCTTAAAATTTTGTCACTTGAACCATGATTAATAAAACATGAGGTTTACATTTAAGCCATTTACATATCTCCTTGCTCTGAGGAAAATGCAGTTACCCTGATTTTCTTTGTTCCAGTGTATCTCAGAGCCTAGTTGTTTGGACTGGGCTGATAATTGAGATTTCTGGGCTGATGTGAATAGAGTAGTAACCCACTGACCCAGTGCTTCCTGAAACTGGACTTGCCCATCCCCAGTTTAAAGGTTCAATTTGATGTGCAATGAGGCAGAAGACTGAAGAGCTTAATTTTGCATCAGTTCATTTTTATTGTTCTCATTGTCTTTGCCCTATACTGAGATTTTCTGCCATGAATTTTTTTTTTTTTTTTTTTTTTTTTTTGCCTGCTGGCTGGCCATGGACCTTCATTTTGCATTGTAAGTTAGTTTTACTCACCTTTTCTCTTCCCTAGTTTTGATTCTTCATGGAATTGGTATATTATTGCTATATACCCACAATTATGAGAGTTATTTTGCTTATGTGAAACATGAGGATTAATAAGAGCCACCCTATCTGACAGCTTTGTTCTTAGAGTCTAATAATATCCAATCAATTTCTGTAAAATCATCAAACTCATTACAATTATTATTACTATTACTACTTCCTACACTACTATCACCACTACCACCACCATTGCATACTACATCTACAACTGGTAACTTGTCCTTACTTGAGACCTTTATATTATCAATACCCAGCAGAATTTGGCATTTAGCAGGTATTCCGTATCTGTAGTTAAATTATATCAAGTTGATTTCTGACATCGACTACATAAGCTTATAATCCGTCTTTTGGGTCACTGTAATTTTTTTCATATTGTTTTTTCTTGTTAACATTTATTATAGAATTGATGCTTAGTGTCTCTGAGAGAAACATCCTTTTCCATTTTATTTCATATGATTTTGATTCTCACACTGGATTTTTCTTCACAGTTGAGAGAATTGTGAGTAGATCTAAGGAACACTCCTGGGCGTATAGAAGTGCAGAAATCAGATTCAGTAAATATGAGCTGTTAGGGTCACCGATACAATAGCTTATTATTTATATAGTTCAGTAATTATTGAGTCCCTGTAATAAACAATGCAGTGGTGGGGAAAGTGGTGCAAGGGGCCTGTTGTAGAAAGACCCAGTACAGCACTATTGAGGATGTAAAAATTGCAGTTTGGGTGGATCGCCATGTGTCTTCTAAACATTTAGTTTGAATTACATTGTTCTGATGAATAAACTCATTCTAATAATCTGTCAATTTATATAGTCATTTTTACTAATTGGTTGATTAAATGTATAAGATCAACCAGTTGATTGGAACATTATGAGAAAATAGTACACTGAAACCAAGATCACAGCCAATGCAAGGCAAACCTCTACCTTAGATTATACAGTGTTTCTTATTTGCCAGGAATATAGTCACTGGAATTTCTGCAGTGATAAGTAAGAGTAAGCCTTTACAGGACCTACTTTGAATAAAAGCAAAAAAAAAAAAAGGCTTAAAATTAAAGCAAAATCATTTTAAAATTAATATTAAGTAAATTATACAAGGCCCATTTTACATTCTCCTCATATTTGAAAATGCATTTTACATTTACATATGATAAATTGATGATGAACATATTCATCCAAAGAATTCCTGAGCTAACAAGTTACCGTACACTAAAGTTTGATTTGTAGTTCTTTCTGGATTAAATATTTAAAAAAATGAAAGTACACCTTTGTAGTTGAGAAAGCTTATATTTCATACTCCATGTTCTAATACTGGGGGTGAAATTTATGTTTCATTCCTTAGGAAAAAAGAGAATACAAGAAAGAGTTCTAGCTTCTGTCTGTTTCTTACTCATTCTTCTCCAAGGAAAGAGAAATAGCTTTCTTATGGATAGATCATCTCTTATTGTTGTACTTCCAGGGAAGTATCAAAAGCTGGACTGTAGCTTTCCATTTAAATTGTGTTCTCTACATTCCTTTATGAAAACAATACATTTATATATTTATCTTATTTTCATCTGCTGAATATTATTTTTACTTCTTGAATGATTCGTAAGCCGGAGGTATGGGAGAGAAATGTAGTGAATTATAACATCAAACACAAAATATCTGTATTTCTGCTGACCTGTAAAAATAAGCCTTTAAATTGCCACTTAGCACTTGATTTACTTTCACAAGGAAATTGTAACATAGTGCGTACTCAATCAAAATATGTGTTCGAACTTATCCTGACTGAAAATACTGTTACGAAGTTATTAGTATTCAAATTAATCAGTCTTCATTGAATCATTTTGGTTGTTTTATATTGACATTTAAATAAAACATATTATAATAGGTAGCTCTAAATAATTGCATTTATATGCTCATATTCAGTTTATTTAAATGTCTGGAAAAATATGATGTGTGTGTGTGGGGGGTGACATGATAAACTCTTTAGATATAACCTGTTTAGTAATTCATTTTGCACATGAAATTGGCAATATTTCCATCTCCCAATTCAAATCCCTTCATGTGGGCAATAACTTCCTATTAGAATTACCTGGGGAACTGTGAGTTAATACCCATTACTGGATTTCTCCTCTGGAAATTCTGATTTAATTATTCTGGAGAAGAATCTGGTTGTGTATAGTTTTCAAAGTTTTACATGTATTTCATATGTACCAAGGTTGAAAACATTATTCTGGATGTTGGGCCTGGAAAGCTCTTTTACAGATTACATGTCAGATTCACCTAGTGTCTGATACCTGCAAAGTATACTTAAGGACTTTAATCCCTTACTCACGGGCTTATTAGCCTACTGGCTGATAATACAGCCAATCCTGGGAGTGGCTTTTTGGTGATTCCAAAGTAAGGTCAGGTATCGGAACCTCAGTTTAGACCATCTCACTTTTCTTACACCTATTTACTAGCACCATGGACAGCACCCCTAACTTAACAATTGGGAGCTGGGGTCCTAGAATTCTACAATATTTGAGAGAAAATAATCTTCGGGATGATAAAACGTATTATATTTTCTAGATTATAAAAGTAAACTGTATAAAAATTTTAAAAGTTTGCCAAATCCTCGAAAGCAGGGTGAAGTTTCTACAGCCTTATTTCTCATCATTCTTCTTAATTCTCCATCTAACATAGAACATTCCTCATTCTGTAGGACACACAGTACCCATCTCCCAGCTCCCATCCGCTTTGTAAACTCCTCTTCCAGGTTCCAATGTCACTTTCTCAGGAAGTCATCCGTGACTTCTCCGACTGCCAGTTATTAGTATATGCTTTTATAAATATACATGTTGTCACCTTCAACGTATTTTATCTCAACATGTAATTATAGACACAGTATTGTGATTATTAAAGTTCTCTTCTGCTAAGCAGTAAACTCCAGAGTCTGTGACTTTTTTGGCTTATCTTCACATTTTTTCCCCTAGCACAGTGCCAGGCACAGAGTAGACACACAATGAATGTTTGTTTAATTGAATTGAATTTATTAGCAACCATAACATGGTGGAATTTTACTCATTCTAATTTAAAAATCTAATAAAATTTCTTGCTCATATCATTTATTTTTGACTTCAGTGTGCTGTTTATGACCAGTATGAACATGTGCAAGGAGATCTTTCACCATCACATGAAAAGTTCTTAATGACAGTAAGCTGTTTGTTGTTTTCAATTATGTATGAGTTGTAAGGAAAAATGTACTGGCTGTCAGAAAGCAGATAAATTTTAGTGAATATATTCAAGAAATAGAAAGACACATTTTCATATTTTCCCTGAAGTTACATATAGTACTATTTGTGGGGAGTTGCAATAGATAGAGAGATATAAAAATATGGAGATACATATGAATATATGGTCTGCTTTTCTTTTTAGTCAACAGCACTCATTTATGAAGAATGGTGAAAGCCAAAATTAATATGCTAATAGAAATGCATTCTTCAAATATTTACATTCAGTCCCTATGTGGCCTCATCTGGATGTTTAAATTTATTATTTATATTTTATTTGTATAAAGTTAAGCGGTACACGTGCAGTTTTGTTACATGGATGCATTATGTAGTGAAGTTGGCTTTTAGGGTAACCACCATCTGAGTAATGTACATTGTACTCATTAAGTAATTTCTCATCTTTATTCCCCACCATCTGCCCACGCTTTGAAGTCTCCAGTGTCTACTATTTCACAGTCTAAGTCCGTGTTTGCACATTATTTAGTTTTCATTTACATATGAGAACTTCTAGCATTTGACTTTCAGTGTCTGAGTTGTTTCACTTAAGATAATGGCCTCCAGTTCCATGTACATTATTGCAAAAGACATAGTTTTATTCTTTTATATGGCTGAATAGTATTCCATTGTGTATATATACCATATTTTCTTTATCCATTCATCTGCTGTTAAACACTTAGACTGATTCCACATCTTTGCTACTGTGAACAGTGCTGCAATGAACATGTAAGTGCAAATTATTTTTATATAATGATTTATTTTGCTTTGGGTAGATACTCAGTAGTGGGATTGTTGTGTTGAATGGAGTTCTATTTTTAGTTCTTTGAGAAATATCTATACTGTTTTCCATGGAAGTTTTACTAATTTACATTTCCACCAACAGTGTATGAGTGTTCCTTTTTTTCTTCATCCTTGCAAACATCTGTTTTTTAAAATCTTTTTTAATAATAGCTCGTCTGACTTATATAAGGTGATATTACATTGCGGTTTTAATTTGCATTTCTCTGATAATTAGTGATATCGATCACTTTTTCATATGGTTTTTTTGGCCTTTCGTGTATGTTTTTTTTTTTTTGAAAAATGTCTGTTCATGTCATTCGCCCACTTTTTAATGAGGTTGTTGGATTTTGTTGTTGTTATTTGAGTTCCTTGTAAAATCTGGATATCAGCTCGCTGTTGAATGGATAGTTTTCCAGGCTTTTTTCTTATTCTGTAGGTCTTCTGTTAACTCTGCTGATTATATCTTTTGCTATGCAGAAGCTTTTTAGTTTAATTAAGTTCCAGTTGTCTATTTTTGTTTTTGTTGTTTGTGCTTTTGAGGCCTTAGTCATGAATTCCTCACCTAGACTAATGGCAAAAAGAGTTTTTCCTAGGTTTTCTCCAATGACTTTTATAGTTTCAGGTTTTACAGCTAAGTCTTTCATCCACTTTGTGCTGATTTTTGTACAGGGTGAGACATAGGAGTCCAGCTTCATTCTTCTGCATATGGCAATCCATTTTTCCCAGCATCATTTATTGAAAAGAATATCCTTTTCCTGGTGTATATTTTTGTTGACTGTGTCAAAGATCAGTTGACTGCAGATATGTAGCATTTTTTTCTGGGTTCCCTGTTCTGTTCCATTTATTTTGTGTCTCTTTTATATCAGTACCATGCTGGATTTTTTACTATAGCCTTGTAGTATAATTTGAGGTCAGGTAATATGATACCTCCAGCTTTGGTCTTTTGCTTAGGATTTCTTTTGTATTCAGGCTCTTTTAAGCTTCATGTAAATTTTAAGATTGTTTTTTCCAATTCTGCAAAAAATTACATTGTTATTTTGATAGGAATTGCAATGAATCTCTAAATTTCATTGAGAAATATGGCCATTTTAATGATATTAATTCTTTCAACCCATGAGTATGGGATGTTTTCCCATTTGTTTGTGCCATTCATGATTTCCTCATTTTTTTTTTTTTTTTTTTTTTTTGTAATTTATTCTTGTAGAGATCTTTTACTCCCTGGTCAAATATATCTCTAGTTACTTTAATTTTTTGTAGCTATGGTAAATGGGATTGGCTTCTTACCTGGTTCTCAGCTTGATTGTTATTTATGAATAGAAATGCTACTGCTTTTTGTATGTTGATTTGGGATCCTGAAACATTGCTGAATTCATTTATCATGTCTAAGTGTGTTTTGGAGGTCTTTTGGGTTTTCCAGGTATAAAATCATCTGTTCAACCAGAGATAACTTGAATTTCTCATTTCAAATTTGGATGCCTTTTATTTTTTTCTTTCTTTTTTTTTTTGTCTAATTGCTCTGACTAGGACTTCTAGCACTACGTTGAATAGAAGTGGTGAAATTGGGCATAGTTATCTTGTTTCAATTCTTAGAGGAATTGCTGTCAGCTTTTCTTCGTTTGGTATGATGTTGGCTGTGGGTTTGCCATGTATAGCCTTTATTATTTTGAAGTGTGTTCCCTTCTATGCCTAGTTTGTTGACAGCTTTGATTGTGAATGGATGCTGAATATTAGCAAATGCCTCTTTGCATCTATGGAGATAATCATATTGTTTTTGTCTTTAATTCTATTTATGTAATGAATCATTTATGAAGAATGGTGAAAGCCAAAATTAATATGCTAATAGAAACACATTCTTCAAATATTTACATTCAGTACCTATGAGGCCTCATCTGGATATTTAAATTTATTATTTATATTTTATTTGTATAAAGTTAAGGGGTACAAGTGCAGTTTTGTACTTCAAACAAGTCAATAACTGACTTGTGTATATTGAACCACCCTTGCATACCTTGAATAAAATCAACTTTATCATGGTGAAATAGCTTTTTTTTATGTACTCTTGATTCAGTTTGTGAGTATTCATTTGAGAATTTTTACATCTATGTTCATAAGGGATATTCATCTGTATTTTCTATTTTGTTGTTTTCTTGTCTGGTTTTGGTATCAGGATGATATCAAAGCTTCATAGAAGGAGTTAGGGAGGATTCCCTCCTCCTCGACTTTTTGGAAAAGTTTCAGGAGGATTGGTACCAGTTCTTTCTACGTTTGGTGGAAGTCAGCGATTTCATATGATCATGGCCTTTTGTTGTTGGTAGCGGTGGCAGATTTTCTTATTACTGATTCAATCTCACTATTACTTACTAGTCTTTTCAGGATTCCTATTTCTTCTGGGTTCAATCATGGGAAGTTGTGTATTTTCAGGAATTTATTCATTTCCTCTACATTTCTAGTTCATGAACTTATAGTTGTTTTTGGCAGTTTCAGAAGATCCTTTCAATGTATTTCAATGATATCAGTTGTAATGTCTCCTTTTTATTTCTCATATTCCTCATATTATTTACATGTATTTTGATTTTCTTTCTCCTTTTCTTTGTTAGTCTAGCCAGCAGTTTATCAATTTTGTGTATCTTCTCAAAGAATCATCTTTTTGTTTCATCAATTCTTTGTTTTATTTTTTGCTCTCAATTTTATTTAGTTCTGCTCTAATATTTGCTATTTCTTTTCTTCTGCTGGCTTTGAGTTTGGTTTGTTTTTATTTCTCTAGTTCCTTGATGTGTGACATTAGCTTGTTAATTTGTAATCATCCTGTTTTTTCAATGGAGGCATTTAACACTGTAAAATTCCCTCTTAGCACTGTTTTTGCTGTATCTCAGAGGTTTTGGTATGTTGTGTCTCTGTTTTCATTCTCAAAATTTTTTAAATTTTCATCTTAATTTCATCACTGGCTCAAAGATCATTTAGGATTCTGTTTTTTAATTTCCATTTATTTGCATAGTTCCAAGAGTTCCTCTTGGTATTGATTTTTAGTGTTTTCTCACTGTGGCCCAAGAAGATACTTAATATGATTTCAATTTTTAAAAATGTATTGAAACTTTTTTGTGGTGTAACATATGGTCTACCATGAATAATTTTCCGTGTACTTATGAGAATGTCTATCTGCAGTTGTTGGGTAGACTATTTTGAAAATGTCTGTTTGATCCACTTGGTGTAAATTCCAATTTAAATCCAATATTTATTTATTGACTTTCTGTCTCAGAGATCTGTGTAGTGCTGTATGTGGGAAGGCATTGAAGTCCTCTACTATTACTGCATTGCTATCTTCCCCTTTTTTAGGTCTAGTAATATTTGTTTCATGAATCTGAGTGTTATGGTGTTGGGTGCACATGTATTTAGGATTATTATATCTGCTTGTTGAATTGTTTCCTTTCTAATTATATAATGACCTTCTTTGTTTTTTTTATTGTTTTTGATTTAATATCTGTGTTATCTGATGTAAGCATAGCTACTCCTGCTCTTTTCAGTTTCTGTTTGCAAAGAATATCTTTTTCCATGCCTTTACCTTCAGTCTATATGTGTTTTTACCAGAAAGATGAGTTTCTTGTAAGCAGCATGCAATTGGTTTATTAAAAAAATTCATTTCACCAATGTATATCTTTTAAGGGGAACAATTAGTCCACTTACTTTCAATGTTAATATTGATAAATCAGGTTTGTTCCTGTCATAATTGTTTTTAATTGCCTTGTGGAATATTTATCTGTTTATTCTTTTTGTTTCCTGTTTGCCCTTGTGGTTTGGTGGAATTTCATCATGTATCATTTTATTTCTATCTCTTCCTTCTTCGTGTAATTATTTAACAAGATCTGTGAGTTTCAGACTTTCATGTGTTTTTTATGATGGTGAATATTGATCTTTCATTTCTATATTTAGAACTCCTTTGAACATTTCTTGTAGAACCAGTCTACTGGTGACAAATTACCTCAGTGATTCCTTGTCTGGGAAAGATTTTATTTCTTTTCCATTCATGAAGCTTATTGTGGCAGGATATAAAGTTGTATCAGAGTCAGATTTTTTAAAAAAGCTTTTCAAACAGTTTAAACAAGCAATTTAATGCAACATGGTTCTTATTAGCAAATGGTTATGCACTGATGAATGCATCGCTGTGCAGATGCCTTGAGTTTCCCCTAGCCTTTAATGGAGAGGGTGGCCTGGGGCCAGGCAGGTGAGTTTCTAGTGTGACCTTACCTGCCTGGACGTCCACAGGCCACTCTTTAAAACAAGATAAATGGAGGATTGCACTTTTCATTATTATGTTACAGACAACAAGTGAAAAAAAATATATAGGGATGGATAGAAGGCAATTTATTGAAGTCTTAAAAAAAGGTAAAAAAAGAATTGTGGTTACATTTTATTATTTAAGCACCCTGAAAATAGGATCCTAATCTCTTCTGGCTTGTAAGTTTTCTGCTGAGAACTTCACTGTTAATCTTTTGAGGTTTCCTTTATAGATGAGCAGAGAAGATGCTTTTCTTTTACTGATTTTAGGATTCCTTCCTTCATCTTGACTTTAGACAGTCAACTCGCTAAAGTGTATATCGTGATAAAATCCATCTCGCGTCTGGGTGCAGTGGCTCACGCCATAATCCCAGCACTTTGGGAGGCTGAGGAGTGCAGATCAGGAGGTTAGGAGTTCGAGATAAGCTTGGCCAACACAGTGAAACCCCGTCTCTACTAAAAATACAAAAATTAGCTGGGTGTGGTGGTGGACACCTGTAATCTCAGCTACTCAGAAGCCTGAGGCAGGAGAATCACTTGAAACTGGGAAGCGAAGATTGCAGTGAGCCGAGCATCCCAGCCTGGGTAACAGAGTGAGATTCCATAAAAAAAAAAAAAAAAAAATCCTGCAATGTATTCACCTGTTGCTTAGTGGGCTTCTTGTATCTGCATGTCTAAATCTCTTCTTAGACTAGAGAAGTTATTGTCAATTACTTCCTCAAATAAATGTTTCCAACTTTTTATGTTTCTTCTCTCTTAGGAATACCAAGGTTTTATATGTTTGGTTACTTTCTGCAGTTTCCATAATTCTTGATGATTTTGTTCATTCTTTTAAAATCTATTTTCTTTATTTTGTCTGACTGGATTAACTGAAAAACCTGTTTTCATCTTCTGAAATTTTATCTGCTACTTGGTCTAGTCTAATATTGAAGTTTTCAAGTGTATTTAATGATACTTTCAATAATTTTTTCATTTTCCAAAGTTTTGTTTGATTTTCCTTAAAGATATCAATTTCCTTGGTAAATTTCTTGCTCGTATCCTGAGATGATTTTTTTATCTTCTTTGTATTGATTTTCAGATTTCTCTGAAATCTCATTTAGCTTCTTTAAAATGAACAGTTTGACTTATGAGGTGGTAGAGCAAAATGGTGAAATAGAAGGTTGCACATTTCAACCCCCCAAGAAAGATACCAATTTAACAACTATCTACACAGAAAAAAAAATCTTCATAGGAACTACAAATCAGGTGAGCCCTCAGAGTGCCTGGTTTTAACTCAGTATCACTAAAAGAGGCATTAAAAAGATAGAAAAGGGGTGGAGCAAGATGGCCGAATAGGAGCAGCTCCAGTCTCCAACTCCTAGCACGAGTGACACAGAAGACCGGTGATTTCTGCATTTTCAACTGAGGTACTGGGGTCATCTCACCAGGGAGTGCTGGACAATCAGTGCTGGTCAGCTGCTGCAGCCCGACCAGCCAGAGCTGAAGCAGGGCGAGGTATCGCCTCACCTGGGAAGCGCAAGGGGAAGGGAATCCCTTTTCCTGGCCAGGGGAACTGAGACACACAACACCTGGAAAATCGGGTGACTCCCACCCCAATACAGCGCTTTAAGCAAACAGGGCACACCAGGAGAATACATCCCACACCTGGCCGGGAGGGTCCCACGCCCACGGAGCCTCCCTCATTGCTAACATAGCAGTCTGTGATCTAACCACAAGGCAGCAGCGAGGCTGGGGGAGGGGCGCCTGCCATTGCTGAGGCTTAAGTAGGTAAACAAAGCCGCTGGGAAGCTCGAACTGGGTGGAGCTCACAGCAGCTCAAGGAAACCGGACTGTCTCTGTAGACTCCACCTCTGGGGATAGGGCACAGTTAACAACAACAACAACAAAAGCAGCAGGAACCTCTGCAGATGCAAATGACTCTGTCTGAGAGCTTTGAAGAGAGCAGTGGATCTCCCAACACGGAGGTTGAGATCTGAGAACGGACAGACTGCCTGCTCAAGTGGGTCCCTGACCCCTGAGTAGCCTAACTGGGAGACATCCCCCACTAGGGGCAGTCTGACACCCCACACCTCACAGGGTGGAGTACACCCCTGAGAGGAAGCTTCCAAAGTAAGAATCAGACAGGTACACTCGCTGTTCAGCAG
>NW_016807064.1:1025336-1033918 GCF_001698545.2 Rhinopithecus bieti
AAAGACACATGCACACGTATGTTTATTGCAGCACTATTCACAATAGCAAAGACTTGGAATCAACCCAAATGTCCATCTGTGACAGACTGGATTAAGAAAATGTGGCACATATACACCATGGAATACTATGCAGCCATAAAAAAGGATGAGTTTGTGTCCTTTGTAGGGACATGGATGCAGGTGGAAACCATCATTCTTAGCAAACTATCACAAGAACAGAAAACCAAACACTGCATGTTCTCACTCATAGGTGGGAACTGAACAATGAGATCACTTGGACTTGGGAAGGGGAACATCACACACTGGGGCCTATCATGGGGAGGGGGGAGGGGAAGGGATTGCATTGGGGAGTTATACATGATATAAATGATGAATTGATGGTTGCTGACGAGTTGATGGGTGCAGCACACCAACATGGCACAAGTATACATATGTAACAAACCTGCACATTATGCACATGTACCCTAGAACTTAAAGTATAAAAAAAATTAATAAAAAAACAAAACAAAACAAAAACAAAAAAAAAGATGGATAAAAAACCAGTGGCGAATTGCTGACACCACCTTTTCCTCACTTCCCAGCACTGATGGCGTGATGTAGAGAGCATCTCTTGGCACAGGGAAGGGAGAAAGCCGCAAGTTTGAGGCATTGAACTCAGTGCTGTCGTGTTAGAGCAGGAAAAGAAAAACCTACCAAACTCAGCTGATGCCCACCCACAGAGGGAGCATTTAAACCAGTCCTAGCCAGAGGGGAGTCATCAATGCTAGTTGTCCAAACTTCAGTTTCTGCAAACCTTGCCACCAAGGAACAAAGCACTCTGGGTCGCTAAGTAAACTTGAAAGCAGTCTATGCCGTAAGGACTGACATTATCAGTGTGTGCTACTGCTGAACTGGGTCAACAGGCAGTGAACTGGTGGGGAGGGGCATGCGACCTACTGAGACACTACCTGAGATGGCATCACCCCTCCCCTAACCCCAGGCTGCACAGCTTGTAGCTCCAAAAGAAACTCCTTCCTTCCACTTGAGGAGAGCAAAGGGAAGAGAGGGGAGGACTCTACCTTGTATCATTGATACCAGTTCAACCACAACTGGTTAGAGTCATGAGGCCCCTGTTTCAGGCTCTCACTCCCAGTTGACATTTCTAGAAACAACCTAGGCCAGAGGGGAACCAGCTGCCTTGAAAGGAAGGATTCAGTCCTGGCAGTTAATTGAAGAGAACATAGGCCTTGAACAACCAGAAACAATACCCAGATACTACATTGAGGGCTTTGGGTAAGCCTCTGAGATTTGCTAGCTTGAAGTACCAGCATGGCCACAGGGGAGTAGAGCACCAAGCAGGCTCTTGGAGTTGAGCACCAAGCAGGTCTTGGACTTGATTCTTGGAAAGCATCTCTAGACCTGCCCTGGGTCAGAGGGGAACCCACTCGCCTTAAGTGTGAGTCCTAGGCCAGGCAGCATTCATCACAGACTGACTTAAGAGACCTTGGGCCTTAAGGGAACATCAGTGGTGAGCTGGCAGAACTCCTCATGGCCTGTGGTGTCAGTGGCTATGAGTAAGGCTTCTCTGTCTTTGAAAAGGGAAGGGAAGAGCAGGAAGGACTGCATCTTGTGATTTGAGTGCCAGCTCAGCCACAGTACAATAGAACACCAGGTAGACTTCTAAGGTTTTTGACACTAGTCTGACTCCTTGACATCACCTCTGGACACATACAGGGCTGAGGGAGCTCACCACCTTGAAGGGAAGGACACAGACCTGGCTGGCTTTGCCACATGCTGACTGTAGCGCTCCAGGGCCTTTACTGAACATAGGCAGTAGCTAGGGAGTGGTTATAGCAGGCCTCGGGTGAGATGCAGTGCTGTGTAGGCTTCAGATATGACCTAGTGCATTTATTGTGGTAGTAGCCACAGGAGCTCTTGTGTCACACCACCCCCAGCTTTTGGTGGCTCAGAGCAGAGAGAGAAACTCCGCTGGTTTGGAAGAAAGTAAGGATCTTTACCTGGTTGTCCAGAAAATTCTCTGGGATCTGTCCAAGACCATTGTAGTGGTACCTCTATTGGTCTGCAAGAAACACTGTGTTCCTAGGCTTGGGTTGCCCCTCAAAGTATACACAGCTTGGATCACAACACCAAGGCCATTTCAAATACCTAGGAAGCCTTCACAAGAAGGACTGCTAAAAACAATCTGAGACAGTGAAGAATACAATAAATACCTAACTTAATGCCCACACACTGAAGAACATCTGTTAACATCAACATCATTCAGGAAAACATGACCTCATGAAATGAACTAAAAAAGACACCAGGAACCAATCCCGGAGAAACAGAGATAAATGGTCATTCAGACAGAAAATTCAAAGTGATCATTTTGACAGAAAAATCACAATAGTGGTGGTAAAGAAACTAAAAGAAATTCAAGATAACACAGAGAAGGACTTCAGAATTCTATCAGATACATTTAACAAAGAGATTAAAATAATTAAAAAGCATTAAGCAGAAATTCTGGAGTTGAAAAATACAATTGTCATACTGAAGAATGCATCAAAACCTTTTAATAGTATAATTAATTAAGCAGAAGAAAGAATCAGTGAGCTTAAAGATAGGCTATTTGAAAATACACAGAGGAGAAAATTTAAAAAAAATGAAGAATTTCTACAGAATCTAGAAAATAGCCTCAATAGGGCAAATATAAGAATTATTGGCCTTAAAAAGGAGGCAAATAAAGACATAGGGATAGAAAGTTTATTCAAAGGGATAATAACAGAGAACTTCCCAAACCTAGAGAAAGATATCAATATCCAAATACAAGAAAGTTAGAGAACACCAAGCAGATGTAACCCAAAGAAGACTACCACAAGCCATTGAATAATCAAACTTCTAAATATCAAGTATACCAGAAGCAGAGAGATAAAAGAAACAAATAACATACAATGGCTCCAATACGTTTGGCAGCAGACTTTTCAGCGGAAACCTTACAGGCCAGAAGAGAGTGTCATGACATATTTAAAGTGCTGAATGAAGAAAACTTCTTACCGAATAATAATATATCTGGCAAAATTATCCTTCAAACACAAAGGAGAAACAAATACTTTCCCAGACAAACAAAAGCTGAGGAATTTCACCAATACCAGGTATGTCCCACAAGAAATGCTGAAGGGAGTGCTTCACTCAGAAAGGAAAGGATGTTAAAATGATCAATAAGTAATCACCTGAAAGTACAAAACTCATCCTTAATAGTGATTAAACAGAAAACCACAGAATATTATAACACTGCAACTGTTGTGCGTAAAGTACTCATCCTAAGTAGAAAGACTAAACAGTGAACCAATCCAAAATAATTACTATAACAACTTTCCAAGACATAAACAGTAAAATAAGACAAAAATAGAAACAAAAGTCAGAAAGTTGGGGATAAAGAAGCCATAGAATTTTCTTAGTTTTCTATTTGATTGTTTAGTTCTTTTGTTGTTTTGCAAGCAGTGTTAAGTTCTTGTCAGGTTAAAATAATGGGTTATAAGATAGTATTTGCAAGTCTTATGATAACTTCAAACCAGAAAGCAAATAGGTATACAAAAAATGAAAAGGAACTAAACCATATTGCCAGAGAAAATCACCTTTACTAAAGGAAGGCAATAAGGAGAGGAAGAAAGAAGAGAAGACCCCAAAATGACCAGAAAACAGATAACAAAATGGCAGGAGTAAGTCCTTACTTATCATAATAATAATGAATGTAAATGGTTTAAAACCTCCAATCAAAAGACATAGAGTAGCTGAATGGATGAAAAAATAAGACGCATTGATCAATTACCTACAAGAAACACATTTCATCTATAAAGACACGTGCAGACTGAAAACAAACAGGATAGAAGAAAATATTCCAATGGAAACTGAAAAAGAGCAGGAGTAGCTATACTTATATCAGACAAAATAGATTTCAAGACAAAAAATATAAGAAGAGATAAAGGAGGTCACTATACAATGATTAGAGGATCAATTCAGCAAGACAATATAATAATTTTAAATATATATGCACCCAACATTGGAGCACCCAGAAATATAAAGGAAATATTATTAGAGCTAAAGAGAGAAATGGCCCCAGTACAATAATAGCTGGAGACTTCAACATCCCATTTTCAGCATTGGACAGATCTTCCAAACAGAAAACCAACGAAGAAACTTCAGATGAAATCTACACTATAGATCAAATGGACCTAATAAATATTTACAGAATATTTGATCCAACGGCTGCAAAATATACATTCTTCTCTTCAACACATGGATCATTCTCAAGGATAGACCATATATGAGTGTATTAGTCTGTTTTCACACTGCTATAAAGAATTACCTGAGACTGGGTAATTTATGAAGAAAAAAGGTTTAATTGATTCACAATTCCAGATGGCTGGGGAGGGCTCAGGAGCTTATAATCATGGTGGAAAGTGAAGAGGAAGCAAAGCATGTCTTACATGGTGGCAGGAGAGAGAGAGAGATAAAATGCCACACTTTAAAACCACCAGCTTTTGTAAGAACTCACTCAGTATCACAAGAACATCATAGAGGAAACACCCCTATGATCCAATCACCTCCCAGCAGGTCTGTCCCCTGATTTGAGAATTAACTTTTGAGATGAGATTTGGGTGGGGACACAGAGCCAAACTATATCAGTTAGGTCACAAAACAAGTCTTAAAACATGCAAAAAATTGAAAATATCAAGTATCTTCTCTGACCACAATGGAAAAAAGACTAAAAATTAATTGCAAAAAGAATTTTGGAAACTATACAAATACATGGAAATTAAGCAATATGCTTCTAACTGACCAGTGTCTCAATGAAGAATGTATGAAAAAAATTGAAAAACTTCTTGAAAAAAAATGACAATAGAAACACACTGTACCAAAAACTATGAAATACAGCAAAATACAATACTAATACTAAAATGAGGGAGATTTACAGCTATCAGTACCTTCATCAAGAAAAGGAAAACTTCAAATAAACAATCTATGAATCATTTTGAAGAATTAATCAAGAGCAAAACAAACTTAAATTAGTAGAAGAAAAGCAATAATAAATGTCAGATCATATATAAGTGAATTTGAAATGAAGAAAATAATATAAAAGATTAATGTAGTAAAAGTGCTTTATTTTAATTTATTTTAAATAAGTTTAGTATTTTATTTTATTTATTTTTATACTTTAAATTCTGGGGTACATGTGCACAACGTGCAGGTTTGTTACATAGGTATTCGTGTGCCATGTTTGTTTGCTGCACCCATCAACTCATCATTTACATTAGGTATTTCTCCTTATGCTATTCATCCCCCAGCCCTCCAACCCTGACAGGCCCCGCTGTGTGATAATTCCCTCCCTGTGTCCATGTGTTCTTATTGTTCAACTCCCACTTATGAGTGAGAACATGCAGTGTTTGGTTTTCTGTCCTTGTGATAGTTTGCTGAGAATGATGGTTTCCAGCTTCATCCATGCCACTGCAAAGGACATGAATCTCATCCTTTTTTATGGCTGCATAGTATTCCATGTGTATATATGTGACATTTTCTTTATCCAGTCTATTGTTGATGGACACTTGTGTTGGTTCCAAGTCTTTGCTATTGTCAATAGTGCCACAATAAACATATGTGTGCAAATGTCTTTATAGTTGCATGATTTATAATCATTTGGGTATATACCCAGTAATGGGATCACTGGGACAAATGGTATTTCTAGTTCTAGATCGCCATATTGTCTTTCACATTTGTTGAACTAATTTACACTCACACCAACGGTGTAAAAGCATTTCTATTTCTCCACATCCTCTCCAGCATCTGTTTCCTGATTTTTTAATGATCATGGTTTTGATTTGCATTTCTCTGATGACCAGTGATAATGAGCATTTTTTCATATGTTGGCTGCATAAATGTCTTCTTTTGAGAATGTTTCCTTTGCCCACTTTTTGATGAGGTTGTTTGTTTTTTTCTTGTAAATTTGTTTAAGTTCTTTGTAGATTCTGGATATTAGCCCTTTGTCAAATGGATAGACTGCAAACATTTTCTCCCATTCTGTAGGTTGTCTGTTCATGCTGAAGATAGTTTCTTTTGCTGTGCAGAAGCCCTTTAGTTTAATTAGATCCAATTTGTCAATTTTGGCTTTTGTTGCCATTGCTTTTGGTGTTTTAGTCATGAAGTCTTTGCCCATGCCTATGTTCTGAATGGTATTGCCTAAGTTTTCTTCTAGGGTTTTTACGGTTTTACATACAACATTTAAGTCTTTATTAATCTTGAATTAATTTTTGTATAAGGTGTAAGGAAGGGATCCAGTTTCAGCTCTCTACATATGGCTAGCCAGTTTTCCCGGCACCATTTATTAAATAGGGGATCCTTTCCCCATTGCTTGTTTTTGTCAGATTTGTCAACGATCAGATGGTTGTTGTAGATATGTGGGTGTTATTTCTGACGCCCTGTCTGTTCCATTGGTGCATTATCGTCTATTTTGGTACCTGAAGGTTACCATGCTGTTGTTGATTACTGTAAGCCTTGTAGTATAGTTGAAGTCACGGTAGTGTGATGCCTCCAGGCTTTGTTCTTTTGCTTAAGGATTGTCTTGGCCATATGCGGGCTCTTTTTTGTTTCCATATGAAATTTAAAGTAGTTTTTTCCAATTCTGTGAAGAAAGTCAGTGGTAGCTTGATGGGGATAGCACTGAATCTATAAATTATTTTGGGCAGTATGGCCATTTTCACAATATTGATTCTTCCTATCTATGAGCATGGAATGTTCTTTCATTTGTGTGTGTCCTGTTTTATTTTGTTGAGCAGTGGTTTGTAGTACTCCTTGAAGAGGTCCTTCACATCTCTTGTAAGTTGAATTCCTAGATATTTTATTATCTTTGGAGCAATTGTGAATGGGAGTTCACTCATGATTTGGCTCCCTGTTTGCCTGTTATTGGCATATAGGAATGTTTATGATTTTTGCACATTGGTTTTGTATCCTGAGACTTAGCTGAAGTTGCTTATCAATTTAGGGAGATTTAGCCAAGTGGACCTAATAGACATCTATAAAGCTCTTCACCCCAAATCAACAGAATATGCATTCTTCTCAGCACCACATCACACTTATTCCAAAATTGACCACATAATTCAAAGTAAAAAACTCCTCATGTAAATAACATGAGTTATTGACCACATAATTCAAAGTAAAAAACTTCTCATGTAAATAAATGTAAAATAACAGAAATCATAACAAACTGTCTCTCAGACCACAGTGCAATCAAATTAGAACTCAGGATTAAGAAACTCACTCAAAACCACACAACTACATGGAAACTGAACAACCTGCTCCTGAATGACTACTGGCTAAATAATGAAATAAAGGCAGAAATAAAGATGTTCTTTGAAAGCAATGATAACAAAGACACAATGTACCAGAATGTCTGGGACACACTTAAAGCAGTATGTAGAGGGAAATTTATAGCACTAAATGCCCACAAGAGAAAGCAGGAAAGATCTAAAATCGACACCCTAACATCACAACTAAAAGAACTAAAGAAGCAAGAGCAAACAAATTCAAAAGCTAGCAGAAGACAAGACATAACTAAGATCAGAGCAGAACTAAAGAAGATAGAGACACAAAAGCCCTTCAAAAAATCAATGAATCCAGGAGCTGGTTTTTTGAAAAGACCAACAAAATAGACTGCTAGTTGCAGTGAACTGAGATCCGGCCACTGCACTCCAGCCTGGGCGACAGAGCGAGACTCTGTCTCAAAAAAAAAGAAGAAAAGAGAGAAGAATCACATAGACACAATAAAAAATGATACAGGGGATATCACCACCGATCATATAGAAATACAAACTACCATCAGAGAATACTATAAACATCTCTACACAAATAAATTCGAAAATCTAGAAGAAATTGATAAATTCCTGGACACATACACCCTCCTAAGACTAAACCAGGAAGAAGTCGAATCTCTGAATAGACCAATAACAGGTTCTGAAGTTGAGGCAATAATTAATAGCCTACCAACCAAAAAAAAAACCCAGGACCAGATGGATTCAGAGTTGATTTCTACCAGAGGTACAAAGAGAAGCTGGTACCATTCCTTCTGAAACTATTCCCATCAGTAGAAAAAGAGAGAATCCTCCCTAACTCATTTTACGAGGCCAGCATCGTCCTGATAACAAAGCCTGGCAGAGACACAACAAAATAAGAGAATTTTAGGCCAATATCCCTGATGAACATTGATGCAAATCCTCAATAAAGTACTGGCAAACTGAATCCAGCAGCACATCAAAAAGCTTATCCACCACGATCAAGTCAGCTTCATCCCTGGGATTCAAGGCTTGGTCAACATACGGCAATCAATAAACGTAATCCATCACATAAACAGAACCAATAACAAAAACCACATCTCAATAGATGCTGAAAGGGCCTTTGACAAAATTCAACAGCCCTTCATGCTAAAAACTCTCGATAAACTAGATATTGATGGAATGTATCTCAAAATAATAAGAGCTATTTATGACAAATCCACAGTCAATATCATACTGAATGGGCAAAAACTGGAAGCATTCCCTTTGAAAACTGGCACAAGA
>NW_016807064.1:1034462-1074981 GCF_001698545.2 Rhinopithecus bieti
GGAGGCTGAGGCAGGAGAATGGCGTGAACCCGGGAGGCGGAGCTTGCAGTGAGCCGAGATCGCGCCACTGCACTCCAGCCTGGGCGACAGAACGAGAGCGAGACTCCGTCTCAAAAAAAAAAAAAAAAAAAAAAAAAAAAAGTCTCCCAGTAAGGAAAAGCTGGGGCCCAAGGCTTCACTGCTGAATTCAACCAAACATTTAATGAATAACTATTACCAATCTTACTCAAAGTATTCCTTAACATATAGGTGTAGAGAATACTTCTAAACTCATTCTATGAGACTGGTATTTCCCTGATATTAAATGTGACAAGAACACATAAGAAAAGAAAACTGCAGGCCAATATATCTGATGAATGTTGATGCAAATATACTCAACAAAATACTGGCAAACAAAGTTGAACAATACATTAAAAAATCATTCATCATCATTACGTGGGGTTTATCCCAAGGATGTAAGAGTAGTTTAACATGTGCAAATCAATCAACATTTTGTTGATATATTATAATATAGGAATATAGGATTGCAGAATAAAGGATAAAAACTATACAATCATTTCAATTGATGCTGGGAAAGTGTTGGATAAAATTCAACATTCCTTCATGATAAAAACCCTGAAAAACTGGGGATAGAAAGGACTTACCTCAACATAATAAAAGCCATATATGACAGACCCACAGCTAGTATAACATCGAATGGGGAAAAACTGAAATCCTTTTTTCTAAGATCTGAAACATGACAAGGGGCTTATTTTCACCATTGTTTTTCAACATATAATAATATTGAAGTTCTAGCTTGAGCAATCAGACAAGAGAAAGAAATAAAGGGCATCCAAATTGGAATGAAAGAAGTCAAATTATCCTTGTTCGTGTATGATATGATCTTATGTTTCGAAAACCCTAAAAACTGCACAAGGAAACTATTAGAATTAATAAACAAATCCAGTAAATTTGCAAGATACAAAATCAGCATGCAGAAATCAGTAGCATTTCTACAAGCCAACAGTGAGCAATATGTAAAAGAAATAAACAAGTAATTCCATTTACAATTGCCACAAATGAAATTAAATACCCAGGAATTAACCAAAGAAATAAAAGATCACTGTGATTAAAATTATAAAACACTGATGAAAGAAATTGATAAGGACACCAAAAAAATGGAAAAAAAAATCCATGTTCATGGATTGGAAGAATCAATATTGTTAAAACGTCCATACTACCAAAAGCAACCCACAGATTCCATGCAACTCCTATCAAAATACCAATTACGTTCTTCACAGAAACAGAAAAAAGATCCTAAAATGTATATGGAACCCACCCAGAACAGCCAAAGCTATCCTAGGAAAAAAGAACAAAACTGAAGGAATCATATTACCTGACTTTAAATTATACTATAGAACTACAGTAACCAAAATAGTATGGTACTGGCATAAAAACAGACACATAGACCAATGGATCAGAATAGAGAGCCCAGAAACAAACCTGCACACTTATGTGAACTCATTTTCAAAAAGGTGGCAAACACATACATGGAGGAAAAGACAGTCTCTTCAATAAATGGTGCTGAGAAAACTGGATATTCGTATCTACATGAATGAAACTAGGCCCCTATCTCTCACCATACACAAAAATCAAATCGAAATGGATTACAGACTTAAATCTAAGACCTCAAGCTACTAACCTACTACAATACAACATTGGGGAAAATCTCCAGGACATTGGTCTGGACAAAAATTTTTTGAGCAACACCTTGGAAACAAAATACCCCAAATACAACATTTTGAGCAACATCTCAAAGCAAAAATGTACAAATGGGATCACATCAAGTTAAAAAGCTTCTGCACAGGAAAAGATGCAATCAACAAGGTGAACAGACAACCCACAGAATGGGAGAAAATGCTTGCAAACTTTCCATCTGATAAGGGAATAATAACTAGAATACATAAGGAACTAAATAAGAACCCTAGAAGAAAAATTCTAATAATCTGATCAAAAAAGGGCAAAAGATTTGAATAGACATTTTCCAAAAGATGACATACAAATGGTAAACAGGCATATGAAAAGTTGCTCAACATCACTGATCATCACAGATATGCAAATAAAAACTACAGTGAGATATTATCTCACCACAGTTAAAATGGCTTATAACCAAAAGACAGAAAATAACAAATTCTGGAGAGGATGTGGAGAACAGGGAACCCTTGTGCACTATTACTGGAAATGTAAATTCTATGGAGAACAGTTTGGAGGTTTCTGAGAAAACTAACAATAGGGATGCCATATGATCCAGTGATCCCACTCCTGGGGATATAACCAAAAGAAAGGAAATCAGTATATTGAAAAGATATCTGCACTTCTATGTTTGTTGTAGCACTATTCGCAATAGCTAAGGTTTGGAATCAACCTAAATGTCCATCAGCAGATGAATGATAAAGAAAATGTGGTACGTATACACAGCAGAGTACTATTAAGCCATACAAAAGAATGAGAGCCTGTCATTTACAAAAATATAAATGAAACTGGAGATTATTATGTTAAGTGAAATGAGCCAGGCACAGAAAGAAAAACTTTGCACATTGTCCTTTATTTGTGGGATCTGAAAATCAAGGTAATTGAACTCATGCACATAGAGTGTGAAGGATGGATACGAGAGTCTGGGAGGAGAATATACCCCCATGATCCAATCACTTCCCACAAGGCCCCACCTCCAACATTGAGGATTACAATTTGACATGAGATTTGGTCAGGGACATGGATGCAAACCATATCAATGGGTGAATAGGTATAAGGCCTCTTCAGTAGCTGGAGTGGCATGGGTGAATGCTAGTGGCTGAGGTCTTGTAAAGCTTGTCTCCTTTCTGAGCACTGTGTATTTGTGTCAGCAGATATTGTAATGGGCTGTGTGGGTTGGCCTCCATGCCAATAGTTGGTGCTTTCAGATGGGAGCCAGGTTTGACAATGGTAGTAGGGTTTATGCTTGACCTTTCTTAACCAGGAGAAGAACTAGGACATTTCATGAGATGGGTTGGGCCATGGAACCCTCAGTGGTCCTGATCCCATATTCTGTCTCCATGGTGAGGGAGGTGATGTCAGATGGGGCTGGGCTGGGCAAGTCTGCACTAAGGTCCCCCAAGGGCAGGCATAAGCACTGACCCCAGTGAGGGACAGGGGCCATCTAAGTTGGATCCTTAGCTTTAAACATTATTTATTTGATGATGACTGGCAAATATGTATCTCTGGTTTGACCTTTCTCTTGACCTCCATGCTACTATGTCAACTTCCTTCCTAGTCTGCTTCTTCACTTACATGTAAATAGGAATCTCTACCTTGACATGTCTAAAACTGACTTCTTGATTCCAATCCACAAATTTCTGATCCTCCTTCTGCCCCTATTTTCCCACTGCAGTAAATTTTACTATACTTGATTGAACTGCTCAGGGAGAATCAAAGTAGTCATTCTATAACTCCTCTATCTTCCTCAGCACTCATTTCCAGTGAAGTTGAGTATGTATCACTGTCAGAATATATCCTTTGTCTTACCACTTCTTACCATTTCCAATAACCTCAACTCAGACCAAGCTGAATTCCTTTTCTCACTAGTCTCTCTGTGTCTACTCTTGACCCCTGCATGGCAACCACGGCAGGTAAATAATCAGATCATGTGGCTCCTATTCTTTAACTCACCAATAACATCCCAATTCACACATCATGAATGCCATGCCTGAAAAGCTAATATGATAATATAATATAATATAATTAATATAGTATAATATCATATGGTTTCCTACAACCTTTTTGATCCCAATCTTCTGCTATTTCCCCTCCCATCATCACTTTGCTCTAGCTCACTTGCCTTCTTTCCAGGAAGGCTCTAAGTATATTCCTGTCTCAGGACTTTTCAAATTTCTGTTCCTTCTGATTGAAATAGGCTCCCACCAGTTCACCAGGATGGCTCTCCTCACCTCATTCAGATTTATTCTCACAGGTCACCTCTCCAGAGCAAAGCCTTACCCTTGGTAAACTTTGAAATAGTACCTTTGTTTGTTTAAACCACTCAATCATGGTTTAATTTATTCAAAATACTTATGACTACCTGACATGTTATTATATAACAGATAAAGTTTAACGAATTCTAGCTAAAGGAATCACAAAAACGATGAGCCTTCATTATGTACGGTTTCCTTTAAGGTCTGATGGAATTTTGCATGATATGTGTAATTTCAGTGCCTGTGGAAGGAGTTCTTATTGGGAGTGGCAAAGGAGACACCAATGAGCATATAAACAATTTATTGGGACGTGAACAATGCAGTGTGCAGACTTGGTACTGTGAATGGTAGACAAGTTATTTGACAAAAGCAATCCTATAAATCTTGGTACTTAATGACTTGATTAACTAATTATTATATATTCATACATCACTCAACTCAGTTCCCTATGGAATCTAGTAAGTTTTGGGTGTCTTTTTTTAAATTTTTTTCTTCCCCTTCAAGCTTGTTGGATTTCTCAATGTTTCTCATGTATCCCATTTAAGAACATGCAATTTTGCACTTTGGAACTGAGGGCTTTTCCATGCAGAACCCAAATACCCAAATAGTTTATACCAACAAGTATTTTTTGAATGTCTCTCAGAGAAAAGTCATTGTTCTTGATTAAGTAAAGGATAGAAAACAAAATGAGAGCAAAACCAAGCCCTGTATGATTCCACTTATATGAGGTGCCTAAAGAAGTCAAAATCATAAAAGCATAAAGTTGAACTGGGGTTGCCAGGAAATAGTGGGAGGAGGGAATGGGAGTTAATGTTTAATGGACAAAGAGTTTCAGTTTTGCAAGATATAACAAGTTGTTGATGGTTGCACAACAATGTGAAAGTACTTAGTGCCACAGAAATGTACACTTAAGAATGATTACAATGGTAAATTTCACTTTGTGCACATTTTACGACCAAAAAATTAAGAGATTGTCTTTGCCTTCAAAGAACTCTTAATCTAGTTAGCATGACATGTAAACAGCTTTGGCAATTTAAGAGTAAGGCATAAAATCTTTGGCTGTTTATGGATCAGGCTTACTATCCTGGTGAGAGTATGAGGTGGTCACTGTGGTCAGTTCTACCTGGAGAATGTTGTGTTGATTGGAACCCACAGTCTTGACTCAAAAGTGAAGATGTCCACTAAATCAGGCAATTCAATTCAGCTAAGTATACCTTTACAAAATGACTCAGAAAAACTTGCTTGGAAGTCAGTTCTTCTATGTTCAGCAAGACAGGAATTCTGAACTTTGCCCAGTAAGCCATTCTCATCACTTTAGTAGAATGCTGACAAAGTTTGAAATTGGCCTCTTGCTGTTTTAGATGACCTGGACTTCCCTATGTTTTCTAGCCTGATCCTGTAGTTCACATACACAGGTACTGATGAGGCTTTTGTCTGTCAGTCAATTTGGAGTCTTGGTAAAGGATTATATCAGGCTTTGACTTCATTGTTTTAATATATATTTTTATTTTAGTTGAGGCAAAGGACTTTGCAATGCTCTTCAGATAAGGGGACTGACTATTGATTACTGTTCCTAATACAGCTGGGGCTACTGTAAATACCTAGGAAGGGCAACACAGAAGGTTGAAGGTGAAATATATGTGTAGGAGCATAGGACTAACATGACAGAATTATTAATAGGCAGATGTTCAGTTCTACCCGGATAGATTCTAATTCAATAGGGCCTAGGTGGTACCCAGGAATCTTTAGTTTTTAAAAGAACCCTGGTTTTGTTTTGTTTCTTTTTTCCTTCTAGAAATCGTTAAGTAAGATAAAAAGAAAGCCTATCAGCTTAAGCAGAATTTTTACAATAGGGTCTATTTGCAACCAACATAACAGAAATACTTGAGATGGGCCCTTATTAAGCCTCACTACTGTGGATGAAATATGTAAGTGGTACTTAAAGCTTCAGTGACAATGGGACAAAATGAGAAAAGTTAGTAAGGCAGAAAGTTATTTCATTTAGAGCACTAAATCAGGGATCTAAATACAAGATTGACCAAGGTTTTTATTAAACAATGATCAGTTATGTCTGTTGATAGGACTAATTGATAGAACCAATAGGCTGTTTCAGCATCATTGAAACAATGCATTTAATCTGTCTGTTTCTTGGTCCGTCTTTAATAAATCTTTAAAAAAATACTGATAAGGTCACTGAGGAGCTTTGAAAGACAATATAATGTAGTGAAAAATAGACAGCTCTAGGGCTGAATTGAGAATGCATTCTTTATTTCTGTGCTGCTGTGGTACCACCATTTCCACCATGACTACAACTTTCATCACTTTCTATTTTTTGAGTACTAATAGACTCAAGGCATTATTCTAATATTCAGAACAGCAATTCTGTGTAGGAGTTTTCGCATTATTTTGTAGATGAGTGAGCTAAGGCTTAAAGAGCCTAAAGGACTTGCTCAGAATCACACAGCTAGTGATAACATGGATAAAACATTTCACCTGACAAATAGTGGATACCTCCCTCATTCTAGCTGGATGATCCTAGAATAATTTATAATCTACATTTTAATTTCCTTATTTTCCAAGTGGCAATAATACCTTCCTCACAGTGTCTTTATTAGGATTAACAAAGACAGTGCCTGATTTGTAGGTTATTGAGAAACTAGTACTGTGATGTGGCAGATAGTCTAGGTTTCTCTCAATATTCATTTCCTCTTCTTTTCATAGCATTAAAAAAAGAAAATTTATTGGGCATATAGCTTCTCAGATTTGGGGTGCCCACACCCTACCTCCCAAGACCTCTGAGCCTTGCAGCTGAGCGTGGCCATGTACCAATGAGATGAAGGCTGAAGCATGTGGCAGCTGCCAGCAATCTTCCTTTCACATGAATCAGCTGCTTAGTATCCTTTCTTCCACCTCTTCTCTGTCCATTTCTCCACTCACCTGCTTAGGGATGATAGAGCAGTGCTAAGAAAAGGAGAGCCTGGGTCCCTGAGGACCTCATGGAGAAGAGCTATATACCAACCTGTGCTGCCTATCTTCAGACCTTTACATGAAAGAGAAGTAAACTTTCCTATTCTTTGAACTCTTGAATAATACATATATGAGATAAATATTGTAAACTATTTAATATTGTAATATTATTATGTGTAAATTGCACTAGACATAATATTATGTATTTTTGGTAATGTGTGATATAACATACTTCATATTAATACAGATATATCTATATACATGGAGAGAAGAAGATGGATGGAGACACAGATTTGTTTTGAAGGAGATATTCTATTGGTTCCCTTTCTCTGGAGAACTCTGATTAATACACTAATACAAGTCATTTAGGAATGATTTTCCATTGTTGACTTGATATTTCCTTTTTTTCTCTAGCGTTGACACTTTAAGGTTTATGAATACGATACTTCACAAAATTCTGTACATAATCCATTATCATTCTTTTAGTACCTACAAAATAGTATGTATTTATCTCATGAAATTCACCCTTGCAAAACTTTTACCACTGTGAATTAAATATTGTTGTTCCCTTTACATCCACACTGAAAAAGATGCTATCATCATTGATGCATTCTAAATGAAATTACTTTAATAAAATAATTGAAATACATTTTCTAGTCTTAATAATTTTCTGCTGTCTTGTATTTCTCTGAAATATTTAATTCATTGTCCTAAGGGTTTTATTTATTTTATTTAAGTATCTTCTCAAATTATCATTCAGCCTCTAACCTCTATGATTCTAATGCTTGTCATCAGTATGTTTTATTTTAACATGCTTACTTGTTTATTATGTGTCTTTACACCCTAGAAAGTAAAATTCATGAGAATAGTGAGTCTGTCCATTTGCTTTTCTGCTGTTTCACAGGCACCAAGAGGAGTTTATGCATAAAATATCTGTCAGATAAATAAATTAAGAAAATGGCAAAACCAGGATTTCAACCTCAGCAAGTTCACACAGCTTATATAATTACAATTTTTATTATGCCAAGAAAAGGGCAAATTTTGGATTTGGATTTTTTAGGAGCAGGAGCAATTTAGACATGGTAAATGTTAGCTAGCCATGGTAACAGATAAGCCCTAAATAATTCCAAGAGTTTTAATGCTGCAGAAGTTTATTTATTGGTCAATAACTCTTTAATGTGTCTGTTCAGTAGCAGACCTCTGTAAAGCGATTCAGGGATGAAGACTTCTTCCAATCTGGGTTTCCACCATCCTCTAGGATTTCAGTGTCCTTGACTGGCAGACAAAGGTAAAGATTAAGAGAATTTTCCTGAGGTTTCCAGTCTCAGAAGTGACATGCCTCGTTTCCTCTCACAATCCATCAACCAGAATCTAGGCTCATGGCCACAGGTAACTGCAGAGGCATATAGAAATATATTCTAGTTATATGTTCTTAAGAAAAGGGAAACAAGTTTAAGAAAAACCCATGTGTGCCACAGAAGACAACAGATTACAAACATAGATCATAGAATCCTGCAAGATTGTGATGGGTAATGTCTGTTCAACTTATTTGTATATCCAATCGCTTTAGCTACCTGCTTATGGCATGAATAGATAAATCACTAGATTATAATCATAGTCCTGATGAAAGGCACCACATTTATCCATCTTTGAACGCTCTCTAATGCCTAACACAGTTTATCCATCTTTGAACTCTCTGTCATGCCTAGCAAAGTTTGATTACTATATATTAAATTAAATTATTCAGATTCAATTAGCTAATTAACACAAAATTTTCCATCAACTTGTAACCACAAGAAGTGAACGAGTTTGACTGATTTCAAAGTGGCTGTGTATTCATTATTATTGCTGTTCCTACTTGAAGAGAGATGTATCCTTTTCTTCAGGAGTGATAGTCACAGTTCAGGTGAAAATCTAGTTAAGTCGTACTTTATGTGACAAAATTATGAACATTTATGAACAACAAGAAATGCTAAGCAATTGTCTTAGGTTGCCATTCAGTAGAGGCAGAGGAGGAAATGAGAGAGAAGTATGTGAATAGTTATCATAAATATTTTAGTTCTGGCCGATTGATAGATTTGGGGGTATTTCTTATTGTATTAAAAGTAAGTGAATAGGCCGGGCGCGGTGGCTCAAGCCTGTAATCCCAGCACTTTGGGAGGCCGAGGCGGGCGGATCACGAGGTCAGGAGATCGAGACCATCCTGGCTAACATGGTGAAACCTCATCTCTACTAAAAAATACAAAAAACTAGCCCGGCGCGTTGGCGGGCGCCTGTAGTCCCAGCTACTTGGGAGGCTGAGGCAGGAGAATGGCGTGAACCCGGGAGGCGGAGCTTGCAGTGAGCTGAGATCCGGCCACCGCACTCCAGCCTGGGTGACAGAGCGAGACTCTGTCTCAAAAAAAAAAAAAAAAAGTAAGTGAATAAATGAATGAAAACAACAGACCATTCCACAGATAAATAATCATAGTGAATTATGAACCATGGAATATGATTAATTCAATTTTGTTTCCCTGGATTATAAGGGGGAAAGGAAAGAGTTGTTGCATTTACATGCATAATGCCACAATAGTGGGTTTATAGCCTCAGTTCATTTATTAAATTAAAATAGCACACAAAAATGTTGCTTGAAATATACACACAAATAATTCATTAAATGAATATTTTACGTTTCTAATGATTTATTTTTGCAAGTCAGAAATCTGCAACATCTAAAATTTTTCATTAAAGATCTGGTCAGTCAACTCATTCTTGAAGAATGCTATTATCCTTTTCTTCTCCTGTTCAACTTTATACTAGGGTTTATTGCCTCTTAAATGTTAATACACTTGTATTTGGATTATTAAGTTTGGAAAGTATTCACCATCATTCCTAATCATCTCAATTCATATGTGATTCCCTGCTAACATATCAGTCTCAATTACAAACATGTTTACTATTCATGTGACCATTATTTTACTTTCCCCCATATTATTCAGTATTATTTCAACATTCAAAAGGAGATAGTTTTGTTGACATGTTGACCCACAGAGTAGTCAAAATATCAAACAAAAGTAACATTTACAATAAAACTAGATTTTACTGGCGTGTGTGTGTGTGTGTGTGTGTGTGAGAGAGAGAGAGAGAGAGAGACTTTGCTGAATAAGAGAAGAAAACTTTCCTTGGGGTGGCATGTTTACATATACAAAACTTAATTTTTGCATTCATTTCCCATGGTGGTAAAGTTTACCTGTAATTCTAGAGTTGTTATATGTAATAACAGTAGATTGTATATCACATTGTATATGTGCTTCAGGGTTGACCTCAAAGAGACATCTGTAATAAGACATTGACATTCTCAGTGTAACTATTTCATATACGAATTTGCCTTACATCTTCTCAGTAGGCCAATTTGGATTTTATTTTTCTCCCCCTCTCTATCTGTTCTTTCATTTCACAACTATCCATTGACAATCCTTTTGTTTTTCTTTTTTTTTTCTTTTTTCCTTTCTTTCCTATTTTGTCTCTCTTTCTTTCTTTCTTTCTTTCTTTCTTTCTTTCTTTCTTTCTTTCTTTCTTTCTTTCTTTCTTTCCTTCTTTCTTTCTTTTAGTTTTTACAGGCCGGCCAATTTCCATCTTGTTTCCATTTAGAATAATTTGGCCTCTGTTATTTCCAAACCTTTTAAAATAAGTTGAAATAAAAATATTTATAAAGATCATTTGCTTCCAGAAATCTGCTGCTGAGAGGGTAATTCTGGTTTTTCATTCTAAGCTGAGGGCAGGGTGGTTAACATCACCTTTTGAGAAAAATTGAGGTTGCCTAATAAACCAGCCAAATTAGTCTACAAAAAAAATTGATCGAACTGATGTCAAGTGAGTTAGATAATGAGAATTAACCAAGTTTTACAACTTGTTTTATAGTTGTGTTTTAATGCTTGTTTATAAATGTGCATGTTGTGTGTATGCAGCATGCCTGGTTTTCAGTGCTGGTCTTACCTGTCCTTACTAGCTGGAAGGACTTAGGCAGCCATTTAGCATTCTAGTCTTCAGTTGACTCAGCTAAAAAATGGCAGATTTAAGTTGGATTTTTAAGGTTATTTAGTTTGAGAATTCTGTATTTCTTTTCTTTTCTTTTCTTTTTTTTTTTTTTTTTTTTGAGACGAAGTCTTGCTCTGTCCCCCAGGTTGGAGTGCAGTGGTATGATCTCGACTCACTGCAAGTTCCGCCTCCCGGGTTCGATTTCTGTATTTCTTCACAGACATAATTCATGTGCTATTTTATCTTCCTACAGGGTTGTGTTTCTATGTGATTGAAAAGTTGATTCCAAACTGTTATATTAATGCTTTGTATAGTTCTTCCTAAAAATAATCTCCAAATAAATCAATGGTGTTCAGTGGTTGTGGACTTTTGGCTGTGTATTTTTATGCTTTAGCACAGCATAGTAATAATCTGCTGCATGATAAAACCAAAAGTCAAAATCTGAATGCCACTGTAATTTTTTTTTAAATAGCAACAAATGGTATAGAAATGTGTTCAGCAGCTCAGTGAAAGAATAGATAACGGAAAAACACCCAATTATCATTGAGAGGGGGCTGCACAGGATCTCTCTGGAGAGGAAATAGCCAAGCATAACCATTATAACTTAGCTGGATGGCATGAAATACATACAGACTTTTAGTGCCACAGGAATCATTTGAAGGCTGAAAGCTGTCAAGTTTAATGGCTCTAAGTGAATAGGTGAGAACGAAACTCCCTGAACCAGTTGAAATAGCTTCACAAACAATTCCATTTCTCTCTGATATTTATGTTTGATAGGCAGAAAAGTTGTTTCTTCTGAGAAAAGAAGAAGCTTCATGCCTCAGGTTGAAAGTCGTCATTTTAGAGCATGACATTTAAAACATAAACCCAGCGGGAAAAATGTAAATTAGAAAACAAATGTGCTGAAGGATAACACAGTTGAGCATTTCCACCTGAACTATTTTGGCTGTGAAGACAATCCATTTACTGAAATAGAGTGAGATCAGTAAGTGATAAGGAGAGGGAGCTGAGATTTGACCATGAAGTGTGTATATATGTGTGTGTGTATATATATACATATGTACACATGTGTATACATATACACATATGTATACATACATATGTAGATGTATATATATGTATACGTATAATATATACATATATTTCGCTTCCTGGGTTCAAGCAATTCTTCTGCCTAAGCCTCCTGAGTAGCTGGGACTACAGGCAAGCCCCACTACGGCCGGCTAATTTTTGTATTTTTAGTGGAGACGGGGTTTCACCATATTGGCCAGGTTGGTCTCGAATCCCTGACCTTGTGATCCATCCGCCTTGGCCTCCGTATAATATAATACAATATAATATGTATAATATAATATGTATACATATACATATGTATGTATACATATACATATGTGTGTATACATATACATATGTGTGTATACATATGTATATACACATACATATACATAAACCTTTTGGCAATACGGACTCAGAAAGGTTAAAGAAAATGACCAATAAACCAGGAAAAAGAACAGAAGCACAATTTTTGACATTGGCACAAATTAGATCACACAAGAGATTGTTTTAAGATAAACCCAATTTTTGTTACGTATATACTGAAGCATACAGTTAGAACTTGTTTCTTTCATAAGCTTCCAGTTTCTCTTCCTGATCCCTAACATATTGGTAAAAACCATTAGCCATAGCTAAGAAAGAGTCATCTTTTGGTTCAATCTGAAAGCATTTTTGGAATAAACATAATTAGATTACAATATACAGAAAACAGCTCGGTAAATTGTTACAAAGTTAACACACTCATATAAATAGCACCCAGATAAAGAAATATAACATTACTAGGATTACAGAAGTACTCCCCAGACACCTTCCAGGCGGGACATTCCCACCTCTGCTATCTACTGACTCTTAACAGATTAGATTTGCTTATCTTAATTCAAGAATACAATATGATTCATATTGTTATTCATATTGCTTAACAATATGATTAATACATATCGTTACATGTAATAGTTTATTTTCATTCTTTCTAATATTTTATTTTATGAATATATTACAATTTATGTATTTGTTCTATTTTAATGCTGATAAACATTTGAGCTGTATCAGTTTTGGACTACTATGAATAATGCAGCTGTGACCATTCTTTCATATATGGAATATTACTTCTGCATTCCATTGCTCAAAGCACTTACAGGTATAGAGTGGATTCAAAAGGAGGGACAATAACCAACTTGTGTGTGTATAGAGAAGGACGGAAGTCTTTGTGGCAATCATACCACATGAGACTTTTGAAAATTCTACTCAACTTCTCAGCCACTCAGTCACCAATATAGATTACTCAAATGGTTTACAGGAAAAAAAGTGATGGCCAGCATTGCCTTCCCTTTTCTCTTAGAGACTTGGACCCTTAAGTTTTCATGGGATTTCTAACTCTCAGATGCCTTCAGATAGTTTTGAAAACATTTTTTCCACCTCTTCTAGGTCTGCTTTGTTTAAAACTAGCATTATGCCTACTACATTTGAACATTTACTTTGAACATTATAATGTTCAAAGTAAAATAATGAGGATTTTTCGTAATGGGATAATCACGTGTCACTCACTTGCTCCAAATACTTTAATGACTTCCTATCATTAACGTTGAGATCCAATGTTTTAACATGTCCTTTGAAATAGTGAATGGTTTGACCACTGCCTAATTCTCATGGAAGAAAATGTCCACCAGAACAGTTAAATAGGCAAGGAGACTTTATTCAAGGCTATTGCAATAGAGGAGGGAGATTGAACTCAACTCAGCTGAAACAAAAGGCGGTAGAGTTTTAAGCACTGGAATAATCTACTGGAAAAGTACTGAAGGACATTAGGGAGGAGGTTGGTTAATGTGATTAGGCCATCCCTGCTTGGTAATGGTCTCTGTTTGCTTTAGGCTCCCAGCTTCTCACAGAGACTGGGAAATGGTGCGCTATCTCCTTCAATGATTGCATTTCAAACGGATGGCTCTGAGATCCTTGAGAAGGACTTTTCTGAGTGGTAGAAGATTTGCATTTCAAAGGGTCTCCCCAAAATTTTTAATTATAAGTTTTCTAAGGTAAGTATTCTAAGAAAAGAAGATCAGGGGCCTGTAGTCAGGAAGAAATCTGTCTAAAGTTTAATCAAGTTCAAGGAAATATTAAGGCTCTCCTGGTCACTCTCCAGCTTCATTTCATCACTTCAGGTTTTTCCCTGCTTCTCTAGCTCTTTCCCAATCAACTCAGCAGGATGCCTTCATATGCAATTCTATCTTAAACACTTTTTGCAAATCCCTTTGGCCTTCTACTCTGACTTGTGTTTCCACTTGAATGACATTTCCTAGAAAGGCTTTTTTGGACCCACCAATTTAAATTAGGTAGTCTTATTTTAGATATAGATATGAACATAGATATATACACACTTAAATGTAAAATTATTTGCCTGCATTTCCTTATTTAGCAGTACTCAGTGAAGGCAGGGATCATCTTTATTCAACATCTAGCATATTATGTGATATACAGAAAGCATAAACTAATTCCTTAATAAAAAGAGCTTCAAGTCTCATTACCTCAGCCAGGTGATCAGGGTCCACATCAACGGTCGTAAGTCATGTTGATGGTATGTACCCTTGGGATGATGTGATGAGAAGGGCTCTTTATCTCTGTGGTCTTCCTTCCCAAAACTCATAACCCCAGTCTAATAATAAGAACAACTTTGACAAATCTCAATTGAGAGATAGTCTACAGAATTCTTGGCCAGTACATCTCAAAACTGTCAAGGTCATCAAACAGAAAAGTGTGAAAAACTGTCACAACTAAGAGGAACCTAAAAATATAAATATTAAATATAATATGCTATCCTGGATGGGATCCTAGAACAGAAAAAGGACATTAGGTTAAAACCAAGCAAATCTGAATAAAGCACAGACTTTAGTTAATAACCCTGTATCAATGTTGGCTCACTAACTGTGACAAATGTATTATACTAATTTAAGATATTAATAGAAAGGAAAAGTAGGCAAAGGAAGTGTCTATAGTATATTTCTAATTTTTCTATAAATTAAAATAATTCTAAAATAAAAGTTTATTTAAAAGTACTTGTCTCAATTCAGTTGCTTCCACATAAATGTTTACTGAGCACACACCTGTACCATAGAGATATAGAAAGGTTATAAGTTATTCAAACTGGGATGGAGTTTAAGGATTTCATGATCCCATTTTTTTTCATTTTATTCATGAAGAATCTAAGATACAAGGGCATTAAATGACTTTCTCAAATTATATGGCCATCAAATGCTATATTTAAGACTGGACATTAGATATCCTTACTTTCTTTCCAGTGCTCTTTCTGATATAACTTTCTGCCTCCTGGGATAAAAACTACTTCTTTGAATAGATAACGCAGTTTATTTGGGCCCATTCATAAAACTCTGTAAATGCAATGACTGTTTAACAACTTACATTTTTGACAATTTCTTCGATGTTAATTTCAAGCAACGTCACCAAAATGCAAAATTATATCAGGAAGAGTCTATATCATCTCTTTTGGACTTATTCTGTGAAGGGATACATTGTTTAAATAATGGGAAACCTGATCAAACTGGCTTAAAGAAATAAGAAGAATTTATCTCACATAGCACCCTATTTAGAGATAGCATGGTTTATGGTTCCAGAATTGGTTGATTGCATGGAACAAGGAGAACTTTCTCAGCAGCACAATCATCTGACTTCTCCAACATGTCTCATTGACTGTACATGTGCTAAATGCCACTTGAAAACGAATCACTGACAAAGGGAATAAGGGAATGTAATTAGCATAATATGTTTTAGTTAAGATTCAGCTTCTGGGCCTTGAAAGGGGCACAAACTTCAGCCTTTCCTCAGGTACATGACCACATGTATAACATACACACACATATACAAACACACACATTCACTCTCTCTCTCTTTCTGTATCTTTCTCCCTTTCTCCCTTTCCATATATGGAGTTATACTACATATAACTTTATAACACACACACACACACACACACACACACACACACACACACACACATACACATTCCTATCTGGTTGTATTATAGTGACCCTAGAGAAACTGTGTGAGGTAAAAAGAACATTTATCACAATAGGTGCTATACAGATTTAACTCAAATTTTGCTAAGGAAATTCATTCTCTCAGTTGGAAATATAAATAAAATTTCATTTTTTAATAAAATGGAACCAACATAAAATTCTAATTAAGGCACTATGTTAATAAGCCATTAATTGCTGGCTCACAAAACATACGACAACAAAAATTTTTCTGTGATAGGTTAACTTAATGAAAGTTTTCTAATAGTTAAAATGAATATCAACATTGTGCTTAAGAATATGGTCTCTGCAGCCTTATTGCCCAGAATCAAAACCTATCTTTGCCAATTAATTGTTGTGTATCCTTTGACAAGTTGCTTAATCTCCCTGTGCCTCTGTCTCTTTATCAGCTAAAAGGAGATAGTAATAGCACATATCTCAGAGGGTGGTCGTGGTTGTGAACATGAAATGAAATTACACAGGGAAAGTACTTACAATAGTGCCTAGCAGAGAGTATGCCTTCAATACATGTTAGCTACTGTTGTTATAATTTAGTAATATATTTTTTGAGACATTTACACTTTTCCTTTTATTCCATTTTACCTACACGTTTTATGTAGTTTAATTTTTTTAGAGAGCAAACTCAAAATTATCTAAGACATTATACTTCAGAATAAAAAGGGATCAAAAGAAAATACATTCTAAAATATTTTAAATTATTTATTATGACACAAGTTTCAAAGAGTAATGTTTTAGAAGCTTGAAAATAGTAAAATGATTGAATTACCTTTTTTTAGAATAAAATTACATTGACAAAATTTGAAAGTAAACTATATCCTTAAGAGTACGTTCTTTGTTACCCAGTCCCCCCAAATGGGATGATATATATTGTAATCCCCAACATTTCTCTTTATGCCTTACAGATGTTATTCATCTCTACATTTTTAAGGGAATGGATTAAGGGGAATTTAGGAAGGTGTGAAGGCTGTACCTACTATAATTAATTTCTTAATATGAAAGAATATGTGGGAAGGTAAGTCAGTATAGTCATTATTCACACACGGTGAATGAATATTATGGGGACGAAAATCCTGATATATGGTAGTGATTTGGAAACTGGTTCCCACCTCACCTTCAAGAGGTCTGATGCACAAAGTGTCATTGCCCTGATTCAGTCCTCAGACTGTGTTTTGGGATTAGCAAAATATTTGATGGAGGCTGTTGTCAGCAATGGATCAAGAAGCTGATATTGAGTTGAGTGATGAGCATCTCTGCAGTACTTTGATGATTACCTAGGAGCTTTGCTAAAAAGATTTTGAGCTCTAGGGTCAGATCTAGACAGATATGAGTCACCATTTCAGCAGGGTGAAGCTTGATAGCGGTTAGGAGTTCTGGGTCTGCCCTCAAACTGCCTGGGGTTGAATCCTGGCTTCACTCATCCCTTTCAAGTTGCATCAACCTTGGCAAATCACTTGAAACATCTATGCTTCAATTTCCTCATCTGATTTAAAATGATAATATCTACTTAATAGGGATACAATGGATAAGTAAAGTAGTGGCTGTCTTTCTCTCTAGATAGCTATCATTTCTCTATCTATCTATCTATCTATCTATCTATCTATCTATCTATCTATCTCTCTATCTAAACTGAGATTAATGCCTGGCACACAGAAAGCATCCAGTGTCTATTACCATTATTTTTACAAAAGTTCCCATCACATGTCCATTTCTTCTAGAAACCTCAAAGAAGTCAAAGTTTATGGGATGTTGGGATCTCAAAGGCTCTCTCCCTGAGAAGATGGGAAAAGTAAACACTGCCACGGTATCCATTTACATGGAGTCTTCCACAAGTCTAATGAAATGCTCTCCTTTTTCAAGTCTATCTCATTTTGGTTCTTTTAATTTACCCTAAAATATAAGACAGAACTATAATATATTTATATCAGATGCTTAATCATTGGGAGATTTAACACAAAACCTGACTTGTGTAAAGGCTTCCATCTGAGTTACTAACACAGCATTGTAATGTAGTGCTGTGTTACCCTGAATCAGCAGGGTGAGAGAGGAAACTCAGCATTCTCAATGGACTAGCTGTCAAGTCATTGACTGCCCTGTCCAAATTGACCTTTAGGGGCCGGGCATTAAAGCACTGTGGTGTGATAATGCCTTCTGTTATTTTCCATGAGTAAGATGATTTAATATTTGAAATAGAATCATCTTGAGAAAGGCTATTCTAGCTGGAATTTTGTGCCCAGGACAAAGAGGTGGGCAAGGCAGATACCAAGAAATTGTTTTCTATTAGTAAGGAACAAACTGACTTTGATTAATATAAGCAAATTTGTTTTAATAATCATACTGTGATTATATGAAGGTAGGAAATTATATATCCATTTAACCATATCCAAAATGAGACACACTAAATGAGCAAGCATTTCTAATCATGGGATGCTATAGGATAAAAACAAAATTCTGTATAGCATTTTATGCTTACATTGTTAGTTTTTTTTTTAACTTTATAAATATTGAAGACAAGGCAAAGCTTCTAACTACCTACTGCTGTAAATGATGGCAATCAATTACTGAAAAGTAGATGGGGTCATCTGCAAAGGGGCCAGAGAAGATCAGTACAGTCTCCTAGCAACAGAGCTGCATGCTGCAAGATCCTGCAGCCATCTGGGGCCCTTCAATTCCTGACCTGGCCCAATAAGTCAAGGCAGGGTCACTCTGTATTTCTTTAATGCTAACTCAGAGTACATACTTCCCAAAGACAAAAGCATCCATATTTATCAAATAAACATGAGGAGGATTGAGCACCTAATGTACAACAGAGAGCTAATAAAATTATATTTGTGGCAAACAATATTTGATTTGACCTAGATAGCACCATGCAAACTATAATTGGAGGTACAAAGAAAATCAGCTGCGATTGCTCAGCAAATTCAAATCACAGGTCAAATCACAGGCATTAATATAATATGGGAATCATCAGGCTCTGAGACTCGTAGTGTTTATTTTTGTTTGTTATTTTAATCACAATTGATCTTTTTATATTATTATCAAATCCAAAACTGACAAGTTACTTGACTAGGTAAACTATTTCACATCTTGGTGGCTTGGTTTCCTCATCTGTGTAATGAGTATAAGAATAGTATTCTAAGTATTAAATTTATGTATGCAGAGGGCTTATAAAAATACATGTCATATATTTAGCACAATAAATGTTAGTTTCCATGATTATCCTTACGAATAATTGCTGTTATATATGCTAATTTCATTAACTAACTTTATAAATGTTTCCTGAGAGACTACTCTGTCAGGAATTACTCTCAACCTGGGTTCCATAGCAGTGAGCATGAGACAAAATCCCCGTTTTTGTGGAGGTTATGTTTCTGAGATCAAGTGCATTAATTCTGACATAAGGCACTTGGAATGAATGTCTTAAAATTTTGGGTTTCTACAATGAGCAAAATAATACAAAGAAGGCTGCAAGTAGGGCCAGTAGTATCCACCACAATTTTAGCCAGTTGCAGTTTACTTCAAGGAGAATATTCTTTTGCACAGGCTATTGCTTTTATGATGTGATTTGAAGGGCTCTGTTGAAAAGCCTGGGGCTTCCAAACCTTCCTTTAACTTTGATATTCTTATTATTAGAATTTCATTAGTTCGTTACAAAAATTATAATTCTTGGAACCCACTTGCAATATATACACTTTTCTAGAAAGAATGAGAAATATTAAGCCCTAATTATCCATTAGTAAAGTGTGAAGTTCAGCCCACCTGTCACCTAGCAAGGCTGTCACCTAGGAAGTTACTGAGAATAACTAGAGAAACAAGTTAAAATGAGATTAGACTCAGAAGAAGGATAATAGTTTTCCCAAAGGATGGGAAGAGCACTTTTCTGAGCATTGTAGAGGAGGCCCTTCGGCAGCCTGTGGTGGCTGTGAGTACCTGAAAACAGGAGAATGAAGGCACTCATAATGCAGAGAATAGTGAGTGGCATTCCTCACCTTATTTCCTAAAACCAAGCAAAACAAGACCAGTAGGAGAAAGAACATATTCCACTGATTCTTGTTACAGAATTCCTGTTTCTCTTTGTTATTTACCCACTCTGTAACCCTGAGAAAGTTGTTTAACTTCTCTGAGACTTATTGTCTTCACTTCTAAAATGGCAGTAACAATATTTATTTTGCAAGACTCTCATAAAGATCAAATAAGATAATATATGTAGAGCTTGGTTCATATAATATGCATGTAATGCATGAAATAATGACAAAGATATTAATTTTGTAATTGTCATCATTATCTTAGAGTATAAATGCCCATAAAACAGGAAGGGAAGATGTTCTGGTTTCTCATGCCATTATAGTACCCAGGCAATGGACTGAATGGTCGTGTTCCCCCCAAATTCATATGTTGAAATCCTCACCCCACAAGATGATGGTATTAAGAGGCAGGGGTGTTGGGAGATGATTAGATGATGGGGATAAAGCCCTCATAAATGGGGTTAGTGCCCTTATAACAGAGACTCCAGAGAGATCCCTCATCCCTTCTACCATGTGAAGACATAGTCAGACAATGGCTGTCTATAAAGAAGAAGGTTCTCACCAGATACTGAATGTGCTGGTTCCTTTATCTTTGACTTCTCAAGCCTTCAGAACTGTGAGAAATAAATTTCTGTTGTTTATAAGCCACCCAGTCTGTGGTATTTTGTTATAGCAGCCCAAACAGACTATCTAGTAGAGTGCAACATGATGTCGGGTGCATATTAATAATATATATTATTTACAGTTAACCCTTGAACAAGTAGGGAGTTAAGAGCACTGACTCCCCCAGTAGTCAAAAATCCACATATAACTTTTGACTCCTCTAGAACTTAACTACCAAGAGCCTATTGATGACCGGGAAGTATAGCAATAACATAGTCAATTAGCACATAGTTTGTATGTTATATTATTATATATTATATTTTTATAATAAAGTAAGCTAGAGTAAAGAAAATGTTACTAAGAACATCACATGGAAGAGAAAATATACTTACTATTCATTAGTTGGAAGTGGATCATCATAAAGGTCTTCATTGTCTTTATCTTTTCATTGAATAGGTTGGCTAAGGAAGAGGAGAAAGATAAGGAGTTGGTCTTACTGTCTTATAGGTGGCAGAGGCAGAAGAAAATTCACATGTAAGTGGGCCCACATAGTTTAAATCTATGTTGTTCAAGGGTAAATTGTATATTGTTTATACATACATACATACATATATTTATAATTATATTTATATTTTTGTAAGATTTTAGATATAAAATTTTATACATGTATGACACAAAATGTGTATATATAACATACATTATATATACACACATAATGTACACATATATACCCATAATATGATATGATATATATAATATAATGGGTATATATGTATAAGTACATATATAAACACACATACACACGCACACATGGCTTCCAACCAATATGTGACTATGTGAGTGTGAGTGCGTGCATTGTGCCTAGTGCTGTGCAGGATATCATGAAGAATGCAAAAAAGGTACAAGATGATCATTGCTCTCAAGTGATTTGCAAACTAGATGGTGAGACAAAAGATGAATGAAAAAAATGGATTGGATAAGGGCAAGAACTAAAGAAAGAATTTCCAGGTTAGGAACAGTATAATTCAGGCCAGTCGATGGGATGTATAGAAAACCAGCCAGAGAACAACATAAGTCAGAGAATGAATAGAAGTGAGAGAAATGGCTTGAATCTTTGGTATGGAGCCAGGAATGGGGGTGAGGTTGGGCTTAAGAAATGATGGCAAAATTTCATTCATAATTCATTTATCACTCTGCCACAGCCAGAAATACTGGACACATTTACAAAAATGGAATGTAAGGCTCTGAGGTTTTTGAGAATAGCAAACACTGGCTAAGCATTGACAATGATAGAAATCATATGTTACACATACCCTAGGAAGTAAGCCATAGCAAAGATGGTTCTTATTTTCCTGCAAATTCATGTCATCATTTCATATCAAAACAATCATTTTCAAGAAAAAAAAGATCATGGAAAAGAGTCATATTTGGCAATATTATAGTTGCCTTTACTTTTTTCTCTACTCTTATATTGATTTCAAAATAGAGTTGGCAAATGCAAATTGCAAACATATCGGGGCATTTCATAAACATCAGACACACTTCCAGGGCAGCTCAGAGCCAAATGCAGAGCCAAACGTCTGGCAAATAAAATGTGAAATCACTCTTAGGACAGATGATAACCCAAAACTACTTTATTATTATTATTATTATTATTATTATTGCTATTTTTGCAGACTTGATGATCCTACATTGTGAATACTTACTCTGAAGTTAAAGGAAGTCAGTTCACACCTCAGTGTTTGATCTGCCTACCTTAGGCAGATGAGAGACAGAATTGTACACTCTGATTCCACATGAGCGAGGATGTGTGATAAATAAGAAAATAATTTTAATGGAATTGAACATGAGCCCATCTCAAGCCCTCCTGGCTTGAGAAGGGTAGGCATATCACAAGATCTTACTGATTGTGTTCAGTGACCAGAGGCATTGTTTGGAAAGACAAAGGTATCTACCAAGGCCATGGAATAACAGACAGAACTAATTGTGTTTTACCCTCAGCAATAAACTTTACTTGTTTTGCTCCAGGCTCTTGGCTTAGAAATGGAGTTAAAGTAAATAGTAATAAAATTGAGAATTTATATTTTGGGGATTATTTGATCTGTATTATCTGTATCTGTTTCTACAAATATATAGCAACCATTTAAAATAATTCAAAGCATAGACAAGAAATCAGAGGAAATGACATTGACTTTTTTCCAAAGGGAGAGAATTTTAAGCATGATAAAATTCAATGAAAAATCTATCATTTAATATTTAATTTTATTAAAGATTTAACATCACTCATAGAAATATGGGATAATAAATAGGAGACACTATCTTAATGTGATATGGGGTTTATAAGCACATGTTGGAGATTGGTTGGGAGTATTTTCCTTAATCATTGAGTCTCATAAATTTATGATTCATTTTACTCATTATTGGACTGCAGTAAAATTTACTGGCCCATACTATGTTATTTTTCCCAAAGAAGAAAATACTACTTTCTCACTCATTTATCCTCAGCAAATAATTATTGAGCAATAGGCATTGTATGATTTTGAGAATGTTGCACAACTTGGCCTGTTTTAAGAATTTCTGTTGACTGCCATTGCTGAAATCCTGCAAAAGTGAGTGACCCTGTGGGCAGACATGGTATTAGGCATTTTAGCTAATGCTGTCCAGATTTTCTCCCAGGCCTCTGTCCTGATGTAGGCCCCCACACCCTTCCCTATCACCTGGGACACTTGATATTTGGTGTGAAATTTATTATCTTAAGATTTAACATTAACAAAATCACCAGCAAAGTATCAATGATAGAATGAGAGATGGTGATTTTGTTGGTAGAAAGAGAAACTGATAGAGTAGCAAAAAAGAAAAAATATGTCTGAAATGTATGACAGTGAGGACAGGATAAACAAGGGCTGGGTAAACAAAAGGCAAAAGTAATTTTGATATAAGCATAGAGTATCCAATATCGAAAGTCCATGATAGAGATTAGGAAAGAGAAAAGAGAAAAAGAGAGAGAGAGAGAGAGAGAGAGAGAGAGAGAGAGAGAGAGAGATTCTTTTCTTGCTCTTTCTTTAAAAAACTAAATATTAACTCAGATTTCATTAGCATATATTACAATCTCTCCCCAGCAACAGCGTCTCATTGGTCACTCAGTTTCCATGTAATTCCATAAAATCCAGGCCTGCTTTATGCCTGAACACAGAGCCCCACTAGGCCTTTCTTGTTAAGATAAGCAGAAGAAATAGCTTGAGGGGACAGCAGTAGGACCAATTTCTTTTCCCAGTTAGGGCCTAATGATCTTCCCTAAGGGTCTACCTTATCAAAAATATCCAGATAGAACAATCTCTTTCCTCCAATTAAGCTCTCATTTTTTGAAGTAAGATCAATAAAAGAGATTTTGCTTGCCTAAAATATGAACATGAGCATGCGTAAACTCAATCCTAAATTGCAGAGACACATCTGGAGAAAATGTCTTTGGGCAAAATCTCCCAGGACCTCCTAGAGAGCCAAATTTGATGTCAGGCAGGACTTGATAGAACTGCCTGTCTGTTAGGGCTTAATTGTCAGTATGTTGAAAAGAGATTTCTAATTTTAAATTACAGATTTACCTATAAGGAGATTATATGGCATAAAGTAAAAAATGACACTATAGAAGTTATAATAGAAACACTTTCAAAGTCACACTAAGTTGTTAAATTTTACTGAAAAGACAAGCAAAATGCTCTAGCATTCAATAGAGACTGCTCAGGATTTCACACACATTTTATCCATTCCACATGCCGTGAGAATGCCCAAGCAGCTGCAGCTTTTGCAAAAATTGCACTGTCCCTGATATTTTGAGTAAGATTTTACTGCCCGGCATGTGTCTATCCTCTTGTCTCTTTGTCATTTACTCTCTTAAGGCTACAGTGTTCACAGAAGGAGTTTAAACCGAACACATGTTTTAAGGTAAGTGAACAACGTTATGCAAAATCTAACATTTCCTTTTCTTGTGATGCATGATTTCTCCTTGCATAGTGGGTGTCCTTGAATTTGTGTCAAGCAAAATATTCCTGTCAGTGTCCTATCTCTGTGGAGATGACGGCAAACTACAACTGGCACAGTATTTGCTAAATTTATAAGGAAAAAAAACTGTCCACAGAAGGAAGACATCCTCACTCTCACCCATTCTAGTAGAACATCTGAAAAGAGAATTAAGATAGTGCCAGGATGGCATTAGAAGACATGGATTATAGCAATTCTATGTGTTGTCAAATTCTCTCCAAAATACATCTTCCAACAAAAATCTATGCCACCGCAGCCTTAAGATCTGAATATTACTGTTACGAAAATAGGGAATTATTTTACATTGTTGTTCTGGTTTAGAGACAATAAAATATGACATTATCTCTTTTCTTAGGAACTGACAATAGGGACATGATCTCACAGTGTTTTCACTTTGCTTTGCATATAACTTGGTTTCCACTTCTCATAGAACAGAATGATAGAAAGCATATGTAGTCTGAAGGTTATGTTGACCTCAATTTTCAATAAGTGGACAAAAACAAAAGATTTTGGAGTCATGGAGGTGGCAGCCATTCCTCATATGTACATGTGGAACTGATTTTAATCCTCACTTCTCTGGTCTGGGTCACAGTTCTGTTGTTTCTATTTGTTCAATAAACATTGATTGAATATTTACTATGCTCCAAGCATGCATGGCCTACTGGGAGTACGCAGATGAATATTAACCCTTCCCTCTCAGAGTTATTAGGGTCCACAGTTGTACTCATCCATAAATTCATGACGGTAAGAGGTAGAGAAAAACAAGCACAAGGCCCAGAAAAAGGTGCTTACGTCTGGAGGGAGGTTTGTAGCAGGAGGCTGTCTGCTCACTTGTGAGAAGTACTGTGGGAAAGGCTGAAGTTGGTGTTAGGATCTATAATCATTCTTCAGAGAATGTACTCATACCTACATTCACCACTGAGTGGCTACCATGTGTTCTGAGAAAAAAAAAATTGTAATCTGAGGAATGTGAGCCCTTTTAAGTTATCAGGACCAGAGAGACATTAAAAATGTGATAGCAAGTCACTTCCTTCTCCCTTGAGCTAAATAATTACCTCTTGACATCACTTGCTATGTGAACTCTAGACTAACTGATGCCAAGTAGCCATAAAATGCCATACCCTGGATGCCATAACTCATACCCCATTGTTCAACAATGTGTAGCCAATCATAACCACGATTACTTTTGTAAATCAATGAGAACTTCTATCAAACAACTTTGTAACAACCCACTCCTTGCTTCTTGTGGTCTAGGCTGAAGGGGCAGCTGTCATCATGGTAAGTTCTTTCTCAAGTGATGGTAGAAATGCAAAAGGGAAAGTGGAAACTCAGGAGAGTCTCTTTTTTTTTATTTTTTTTATTTTTTGAGAAAGAGTCTCGCTGTCACCAGGCTGGAGTGCAGTGGCGCGATCTCGGCTCACTGCAACCTCTGCCTCCCGGGTTCCAGCGATTATCCTGCCTCAGCCTTCTGAGTAGCTGGGATTACAGGCGCCCACCACCATGCCCAGCTAACTTTTGTATTTTTAGTAGAGATGGGGTTTCACCAGGTTGGCCAGGATGGTCTCGATCTCTTGACTTCAAGATCCTCCCGCCTCCCAAAAGTGCTGGGATTATAGCCATGAGCCACCACGCCCAGCCCCCTGGGGATCTCTTAAGTCTTAGTCTCAGTCCAGTGCTCTTTCATTTCAGCCATGTTCCATTGACTAGAGTCAGTCATGTCGATGAATCCAAATTCAAGGAGCTCTGAGTGCACCATGATTTTTGTGTGAGTATCAGCAAAGTTACATGCAAAAGATATGGATAGAGAGGACAATTAAGAATTGGAGCCAGTATTTCAATTTAACTTCTGAAATTGTCACGAGATGTCTCAAAAGAATCAAGGATTTCAGAAGATAAAGGAAAATTATGGTCAAAGTGATGAGGGAAATGAATGTTAAACCTTGAATTTTATATGAGGTTAAACTAATATTGACACAATAAGTATAAACTGAAGATGTTATCAGGAATAAAGAATTCATAAAAATTGAACATACAAATTTCTTCTTGGAAAATAGTCTTTGAAGAAGCATAGCAAGAGAACGAATAAATACAGAAAAGCTATAAGGAAAATAGAATAGAACAATACATCAGTACATTTTGTTAATGCTTAAATAACTAAGAATCGAATATGTAAAATGTGTGTCCATATGATCTACAATAAAAGTCTAAGCCAGTGTTGCACAATTGACCTCTCTGTGATAAAAATATTTATTTGTATCATTCAATGTGGAAGTCATTAGTAACATGGAACCATTAATCACTTGAAATGTGGTTGGTGAGACTGAGAAACTAAATTTTAAGTTTTATTTAATTAAAATAATGTAAAGGTTCACGTGTGGCTAGGGGCATTGTTTTGGAAAGCACAAGAGTTATTTGGCAGTGGGAAGTGAAAGTAGTACCAAGAGAATAAATGGAGGTGACGATGTGCTGTGATCTTTGTTTTAGTCCTTAATGATGTGAATATTGATACGTTTAATATATTGGTAAGTGAATGGAAATATATGCACAGGATTTAATAAGTAACCCAAAATGGAAAAGCATGTGATACGGTTTGTATGATTGTTGCTTCTAAATCTTATGTTGAAATGTCACCTCCAATGTTATAGGTGGGGCATAGTGGGAAGTATTGGATCATGGGAACGGAACTCTCATGGATGGATTGGTGTCTTCCCCAAGGTAATAAGTGAGTTCTTGCTCTGTTAGTTCTCATGAGAGCTGGTTGTTTAAAAGTCTGGGATTTCTTCCTGCTCTCTCTTGCTCCTGCTGTCTGTGTGTGACATGCTTGCTCTTTTCCCTTCCTCCATGATTGGAAGTTCCTGAGGACCTCAGCAGAAGCAGATGCTGGAGCTATGCTTGTACAGCCTGCACAACCATGAGCCAATTAAGTCTCTTTTCTTTATAAATGGCCCAGTCTCAGGTATTTCTTTATAGTAATGGAAGAATGGACTAACACAGCATGTATAAAATACAAACCCATAGAGGAAAAATCTCCAGTGGAAAAAAAAGGGAAAGTAGAAGTCAAATAAGTATGATAAATGGAAAATATGAACTAAGGTGCAGAAGTAAGTCTAATTTTAAAAGTGGTTATAATTCTGGAGAGGTAAAATGAACCAAAAAAATCATATCAGATTAAAAACTATGTGGTCCTCAAAACAAAAGGAAGCATAAACACTGACCAAAAGGGGTGGAAAAGGTTAACATTACTGTAGTCTCTCCATTTAAATAACTATTTGAAATAGAAAAAGTTGTAAGGAAAGATTTTAACTTCTGCCCTCATAAAGAAATATTCCCAATATTCTGAACAAATAATATATTGCTAGTTTTTCTGGCTTTCCAGCCTCTGAATTCTCTTTCTACATTTGATTGATCATCTTTCACTGTATGACAGAAAGCCATCCTAATATACAAGCATACAATGCCAGTTACTTACTCCTCAATCTCTCCTTGAGTTCTGCTTATTTGTGCACCCACAAATAGGTTTTCTCAGTCTTTGACTGAGAAAGTGGGAATGTAAAGAAGCAAGACCTGTGGGATGCATTCTGGAGACAGGTAACAGAGGTTACATCAAGTTTTGAGAGCCAATAGTGGCAGCAGTTCCTGTGGCAACATCCATTCTTTGTTCAGCGGTGGCTGAATCAGCAATACAAGCTTTAGGATCTCTTTCAAGATGCAATGGTGTTTGGGGAGATTTTTCTCATATCCTTAAACTTGGTTCTCTGACTTTTCTTTTTGCTTTTCCCTTTGACTGTTCTCAGCACTCCAGCATTAAGATTCTGTAAACTATTCAATATTCTTTAATGTATTTTTGTGCTTAAATCAGTCATGGTTGGCTTCTGTTTCTTGCAACCAAAACTGCCTATGATATGACAGACTAACAATATCAGAAAATGGTTTTTCTTTCAATATTTCAAATGGCAGATATGGACTGCCATATTTGTGAAGTGAGAGAAGTACTTGTGTTTTTTATTTCTTGTGTCTGAGTAAGATGCAATGGAGGGTTTCATGAAAACTACATTTATTGTTCTACAATGGATCTCTTCTCCAACTGCCAATGTTTTCATTTCTTTTAGAAAAATGTATATTCTGCAAGGCTTAAAATTCATGTAAGCCTCATTATTGCAGAAAGCAAGGGAAGTCCTATTTGAGGAAAGCCCATGTATACCTTGAAAATGTTACTTTTCTCAGCAAAGGTATTTTGTTGAGCAATTTGCTACCCTTTAAAATCAATGGAAAACAATTATATTTATATTACATTCCTATATTGCAGAATAAAGCTTAATAATGGAAACTGTCCTGAGTAAAGTAGTTAGGTCTACTCACCACATGGAATCTGTAAAACCTGTCATTTCATTTGGAAGGGGTAAAAGCACCATTTAGAGAGGCTGTTCATAGAAGATCAATGAAGATTAACTAATAGGTCATTTTACAAACCTGCTTCCCTCCTATGCCAGTTTAACAAGGAAAGGAACAGGATAAATTGCTTCACTTTACTAGGCCTTCTCATCCTGAAGAAAACAAACACAGAAACAAAATAAAAATCGGATTAGATTGGATTTGAATATGGCTAAATTCACAATTTCTTTAACTATCGTACATCTATCATAGTATACTCTAGAGCCCTTTAAATTTGGATTCACCCACATGACTGACTTTAGTCCATGAAATGTAGTTGAAATGACAGTCTGAGAGTAGGACTTAAGAGACCTCCAGGGTTTCTATTTTCCCTTTTGCATTTCTGCCAGCACCAGAGAGAGTTTGCCATGGCTGCTGCTGCCGCTTCAGCTCACAATAGGAACTACTGATATTATTCAATACTGGTAAAGCAGTGGAGAAGCAGTCATTTCCATATGGTATTGGTAGGAGTGCCAAGTTTTTCAATTGTTTCAGACAGTAATTGTTGTGATCTATTAATATATTTATACTATTTCTGGCTAGTAATTTCTTCTCTAGGAATTTATCTTACAGAAAGTTTGCCACAGGTGAAAAAAGATATAATATATCTTTAATATATATACTATATATATAATATTACAGAGCTCTTATAAAGAATGAAGTAGGTCTATAGTTACTTAAGAATAAATATATTCACAATATAGTGTTAAATACAAGTGCAGGTACAAAACATATGCTATGCTATGATCTATTTTTCTGTATTATTTGATAAAGTTAGATTTCTAACTGCTATTTAAAAAAATTTATTTCAGGCTCAGGGGTACATCAGGGATTTGTTACATGGGTAAACTCGTGTCATGGGATTTTGTTGTACAGATTATTTTGTCACCCAGGTACTAAGACTACTACCCAATAGTTACTTTTTTTGTTCTTCTCCCTCCTCCCATCCTCTACCCTTAAGCAGGCCCCAGTGTCTGTTGTTTCCCTCTTGTGTCCATGTGTTCTCATCACTTAGCTCCCATTTGTAAGTGAGAACACACAGTACTTGCTTTTCTATTCCTGCATTAGTTTGCTGCAGATGATGACCTCCAGCTCCAACCATGTTCCTGCAAAAATCATGCTCTCATTCTTTGTTTAATGGTTGTATTATGGCCGCATATGTATCACATTTTCTTTATCCAGTCTACCATTGATGGGCATTGGGTTGATTTGGGTCTTTGCTGTTGTGAATAGTGCTGCAATAAACAGACATGTGCATGTGTCTTTATGGTGGAATAATCTGTATTCCTTTGAGTATATAGTCAGTAATGCAATTGTTGAGTCAGATGGTAGTTATGTTTTTAGCTCTTTGAGGAATTGCCACACTGCTTTTTACAATGGTTGAACTGATTTACACTCTAACTGCTATGTTTTTAATTCTGTGAAAATGACTTGAATGAATTTCTGCCAAATTTGGGGAATATGGCCAATACAAAATTTGGAGGATATGATTTTTAAAAAGCTGTTCAAGACAACCAAATTACATTTTGAAAGATGGCTATTGGTGAGGACCACTTCAGAGAGAGAAGTAGTCACTAATCAGAACAGGTACTGTCATTGATTTAGTATGATGTAATTGATGATGTAATATTATTTATAAAAATCAGAAATTGAAAAGAACTCAAATATTCATTTACTGACAAATGAATAAACAAAATGTGTTGTATTCATACAATGGAATGTTATTTGGTATTAAAAATAACCAAATACTGATCAACTTGCTTCAACATGGATAAACCTTGAAAATATTATGCTACCATGAAAGAAACCAGTTATGAAAGACCATATACTGTATAACTCCACTTATATGAAGTGTCCAGAATAGTCATATTGATAAAGACAGAGAATAGTTTAATGGTTGCCTGGAGAGGGACAGGAATAGGGACATAACTGCTAATGGGGATGGGGTTTCTTGTGATTGTGATAGTTGCACAAGTCTGTGAATATACTTAAAACCATTGAACTGTACACCCTAAAGGGGAATGTTCATGGTATGTGAATTGTATCTCAATAAGGCTGTTGAAGAAAAAGAAAAGGAAATATGAGGAGGAGGAGAAGAGAAGGCAGTAGTGGTGGGTGATATTGGTATCACTACTGGAAAACTGATTGTTCACATAGTTTCTGAGTCAAAGTCAGTTCACAGACCTGCAGCCTGTGATTAAAAGAGAAGCCAGGTTATGTTAAAGAAAACTCAAAAGATTCAGTAATATTCCACTGATCTTTCTTCAAAGGGTACTGCCATTTGCTGAATAACTTTTCTCTAGGAAAAGATGAACATCTAGGCTTTCTGAAAATAGTTAGACACGATACTAAGTTAATTCTGATTCGCTAAGACCCAAACCACATTTAGTCTTATAGAGAGATTGGTGTCTTATAGAGGCTATGTGACAAATGATGTTTTGGCCCTTCTGTTGTGAATACACTGATGATATAATATCAATATCTTGCTTAGCTATATCACGTTGAAAGCTGGAACACACCAGTAAATTTGGAAAACACTAAAATCCAGACTTCTTTTCTTCCTCCCTCCCTTCCTCCATTTCCTTTTTCTCCCTCTCTCCTTATCTCTCTCTCTCTCGTGTCTCTCTCTGTCTTTGTCTTCCTTCTGTTTTTCTTTCTGATATAGAGTGGTTAAGCATTTATCATTATATTGCTGGATAAGCATCATCAGTCAGAGGGTATTTATATTTATAAGGCAGAAACAACCATATACACTCATACCCTTGCTCCAGAGCTATGTTAACTCTTCTGCTGTCTTAATATATTTCACAATGACTTCAATTGCTCCAACATTATATTTAACATATAAAGATCCTTAGACCCATTGAGGAGAAAGTGGCAAGCACCTGCATGGTCAAGTAAGACAAATACATATCAAAGAGTTTAAGACAGACCCAACGAATATTCAGGTTCCTGCTACTTTGCTAGTATCTTTAGAAGTCCAGTGTTTTGGAGCTTATCAGAACATCTTTTCTGAGGTTGAGGACAAGTTTTTGTACCTACAACTCCTATTATTACCGGCATCACTATGAATGTAGCAAGAAGCTTCCAGGATTTGAAAGTAACATATATTGAGCTTTCATATATGGATAGGGTCAATTTATTGGCAGCAAGAAAAGCTGACAGTTTTGAGGCCCTTGAGTAAGGAAAAACTCCGCATTATGTTTGAGCACCAGTATAATTACCCATGCTACTTGGACCCTGAAATCTAGCATATTAGTGGTATTTGTGGTAGATAATGATGATGTTTGGAGTTTCTGGCAAGCTCCATGGCAGATACCTAAGATTATGTAGTAAAGCCATGTTCTCATCAGGGAACTAATGTCCATTGGAAAATACATTTCCCGGTTTATTGTAGACCCTGGTAGAGATTAAGTGCCTGACCACAGAACCCCAGATGATTATATAAACTGAGCTTCTCATCGTAAAGTAGGTATTATCAGATAAGTTTGGTAGGAATATCAGCAATTTGTTGTATAACATAAACATTACATTTGGCATTAAACTGAAGCAGGTCCAGAAGGCATGGATAAATTGAAGGAACAGATAATCTAGACTCCTAGGTTACCTCTTTCTTTTGCATGATGTTATCATCTCAGCTCATACTTTTGAGCTCACAGGGGATTACCTTTATCAAAATGTGAAGGAGAAAAGGACTCAGACTTCTTTTACAAATGAGTTCGTGTTATATGTTTAGATCAGGAAGAAACTCTAGTTGCTTCATTACAGCTTAATTCAGGAAGTGAAATCTTTTCAGTAGTTAGAACTGTAGACAATATAGTCAATCAACCACTTTGTATGAAGAAACATGGGGCCTGAAGTATGAATAAATACTGGGTCCTGGGCAGTACTGATTGCTTCCCTGGTGAGTCACTGAACTGAAAGGCATGTGATAGTAGGGTCTTGTAAAAGGTGTGTAGTGATATATGGGAGAAGTACAAAATACATGAACTACCACCTCTCCCATTATTCTGAAGGAGAGAGCATTCATTATGGAGGAGAACATCTAACATAATTGGACCAGATGACCTATCCTGTGGATATTAGCTATCCTGTGTCTCTAACCACTTCAGTGTTTCCCCAGGCAGTCCATAACTAGACCAGAGTGGCCATTAAAATAGAAATGCAGACTGCATATGAGTGTCGGTATAATCGTTCTTTTTCAATTAAGTTAATCTGGATACTGCCTCTCCTGAGTGCCCAATATGCCCGCAGCAGAGACCAACACAAACCGTTGAGTGATATGATGCCACTTCTAGAAATGACAAGCCAGCCACCTATCCGACTCCCATAGAAGAGGCTGCAATTTGGCTTTCACAGCATAAAATGTATTTCGGACTCAGGTTTGCTGTCTTTGCCAGTGATAGATTTCACAATACCTTACTTATCATCACATTATTCTAGGAAATATTGTCTGAACAAGGGACCAACTTTATATCAAAAAAGTATGGCAACAAGATCATGATCATAAAATTCACTGGCTTACCTAGTACTTTATTGCTTAGAAGTAGCCAGTCTAATAGAATTTTAGGTTGGCTCAATTAAAAGCTCACATACAGCACCAGCACTAGCACAATCTTCTGTGGAATTGAGAAGCATATCCTCTAGTATACCATACATGCATTGAAACAACATTGGCTGTGTGGCACAACAGTTACCATAACATTGTGCTCCCCTAGAACTTTGAACCAAAAAGAGTAAGTAGGAGTGGCCTCTTTCACCATCACATCTAGAACTTATTCAGACAATTTTTGCTTCCTATGCTCATGATATTAGGCATGACTAGGATGAAGGCTGTGGTTCCAGACAAGAAATATTTTCATCAGGGAATGTAGTAATTCCCACTGAATTGGTTTCTGTGACTATTACTACAGGCCCTGAGGACAGTGAATAAGAAAGCCAAAAAGAAGATAATTCACTGCCTGGAATAATCAATATTAATTACCAAAATGAATTGGGGTTGTTACTCTACCACAGGGGTAAGATTGTGTACGTTTGAGACATGGGAAATTCCCTGGGATGATTTTAGTATTATGATGCTGGGTAATAATTGCTAATGGGCATTTGCAGCAATTGCAACCCAACATGTGCAGAAAAAAGAAAGGTTTACCCATATTGAAGATACAAGCCTAGCCATAAGCAGATTGAAATTGAAACTGGACCTCTTCCTTACACCATATACAAACATCAACTCAAGATGGATTAAAGACTTAAATATAAAACCTAAAAGTATAAAAATCCTGGAAGATAACCTAGGAAATAGCATTATGGACATAAGACCTGGCAAATATTTCATGATAAAGGTGCTAAAAGCAATTGCAACAAAAGCAAAAATTGACGAACGGGGCCTAATTAAACCAAAGACCTTCTATACAGCAAAATAAACTATCAATAGATTAAACAGATAACCTATAGAATCAGAGAAAATGTTTGCAAACTGTATCTGATGAAGTTATCTAATATCCAGAATCTATAAAAAACTTAAATAAATTAACAAGCAAAACACAAGCAACCACATAAAAAATGCAGGCAAAGACCACGAACAGACACTTTTTGAAAGAAGACATACATGCACCTAAAAAGCGTATGAAAAGATGTTCAATGTCACTAATCATTAGAGAAATGCAAATCAAAACCACAATGAGACACCATCCCATACCAGTCCGAATGCCTCCTATTAAAGGGTCAAAAAATAGATGCCAATGAGATTGTGGAGAAAAAAAGAATATTTATACACTACCAGTGGGAATGTAAATCATTTTAGCCATTGTGGAAAGCAGTTTGGTGATTTCTTAAAGAATGCAAAACAGAATTACCATTTGACCAAGCAATCCCATTATTGGATATATATCCAAAGGAATATGAATTGTTCTACCATAAAGACACATGTATGCATATATTCATGGCAGCACTATTCACAATAGCAAGGATGTGGAATCAATGTAAATTCCCGTCAACAGTAGACAGCATGAAGAAAGTGTGTTACATGTACACCATGGAATACTATGTAGTCATAAAAAATCAATAAGATCACATCCTTTGCAGCAACATGGATGGAGTTCAAGGCCATTATCCTAAGTAAAGTAAAATGAGACTAGAAAACCAAATATCACATGTTCTCACTTATAAGTGGAAGCTAATCATTGAGTACGTATGGACACAAAGAAGGAAACAACAGACACATGGGCCTACTTGATGGTAGAGGATGGGAGTAGGGTGAGGATCAAAAACTATCTATCAAATACTATGATTATTACCTGGCTGATGAAATAATCTGTACACCAAACCTCCATGGCATGCAATTTACCTGTATAAAAAACTTGTACATGTACCCCTAAACCTAAAAGTTTTTTTTAATTTTTAATTTTTTTAAGATAAAAGCCTGAGCCATTAAGCAAACATCTTAGAATAGGAACATTTGACCTAAGGAAAGGGCAATCTATAATACAATATTTGGTGGAAGAAGCCAATAGACAATGTCAGCTGCACCTTTAGGACCAGCTGCATGAGTGTGTCTGTAAAGTGTTTTTAATGCTTTGCTTGCTTTTAGTAATCTAGTTTAGTCTATTTTAGGAAGAATCTATGACTAATTGGACCTATAGCTTCTTTTTTGAAGATGAAATGAATATAACTTTTCTCTGCAGTCTTAAAGAAAAGATTCTAACACAAATGAAAAGTGGTAAGTGGAGGAAGAGAGTAGAGGGATAGGGGAAGAATGGGAGTGCATATTTAATTTTTTTTTTGTTTTCTTTCCAGTTTTCATTCCCCTTAAGTTTTTTATCTAATTAGTTTTTAGAACAATCTTATGGTTTCAGTTTGGACATACCCAGAAGTTGGCACAGCTAGGAAAGAAGTGAGATTGAAGAACAAATACTGCCCAGAAATTGCAGCATATGTATTTGCTGCCATTCTGTGGACAAAGAGCTCCACTCATGTGCCAAGCTAGACATATTCAAAATGCTAAACTTGGCCTGCAATCAGAATCATTTCTCTGTGGGGTGACTTTTATTGTAAGCGTGAGCAAAGAAATAAAGATTTGTAAAGTATGGGATGGAGTAGAGGAAAAGTAGAATGGGGAGGGTGTTTAACACCCTTTCATGTATCCACTGATAAATGTCAAAGTGTGTAAACTGATGGGGTCATGGTATGGCGATATTTCTTGAGCACTGTTCACTTCCAGATCATTGAAGTCACATTTTTTCATTCACATTTTCTATGAAGCCATTTATCCAGAGAGAATCTAGAAGTTCCGGAAGAGACATGAAAAAGCAATTTTACATTATTAGAATGGCTGCTTCCTATATAATAACTCCTGTGTGTAGCTCTAATCCATATATATCTCTATATCTATATCTATATACACATACACATATATACTTATGTATTAGTCCATTCTCACGCTGCTAATAAAGACATACCAGAGACTGGGTAATTAACTAAAAAAGAGAGGTTTAACTGCCTCACAGTTCAGCATGGCTGGGGAGGCCTCAGGAAAATTATAGTCATGGCAGAAGGGATAACAAACAAGTCCTTCTTCACATGGTGGCAGGAAGGAGAAGCGCTGAGTGAAAGAAAAGGCCCCTTATGAAACTATCAGATGGGTGTTATGAGAACTCACTCACTATAACAAGAAAAGCATGAGGGTAACCAGTCCCAAAATTTCATTACTTCCAACTGTGTCCATTCCATGACACATAAGGATTATGGGAGCTACAATGCAAGATGAGATTTGGGTGGGGACACAGCCAAAGCATATCATTCTACCCCTGGCCCCTCCCAAATCTCATGTCCTCACATGTCCTCAAAACACAATCATGACTTCCCAACAATCCCCCAAAGTCTTAACTCATATGAGTATTAACTCAAAAGCCCAAGTCCAAAGTCTCATCTAAGACAAAGCAAGTCCCTTCTGCCTATGAGCCTGTAAAAATCAAAAGCAAGCTAATTACTTCCCAGATACAATGGAGATGCAAGCATTGCGTAAATACATTCATTCCAAATGGGAGAAATTGGCCAAAACAAAGGGGCCACAGGCCCCATGAAAGTCCAAAATCCACCTAATCCAAAATATGATCAAGAAATAGTAAAGGATGTGAAAAGTTAACTGTATTTTCTATACAATGCTATCCTACCTCTGTAGTATCATCAACAAATTGTCAATACAAGGAATATAGGAATCATGAAAGCACACATTGATTAGGAAAACAATCACACTTATTTTTCTGAAATTAAAATTGTAATGTTACGCAGGGTTGCAGTGATTGGCTTTCAATATAAATGTGGGAACACAAATCACTTAAGTGGTGAAAGAAAGTGATTATTTCAAAACAAGACCCAGAGTAAGGAAGTCAGAAAGTCATTTACTTTGTATCTAAGGAAAACAGACAGGTAATAAGGAGGGCAGTGGTACCCCATTGACATGATTTGGTTGTGTCTGCTTCCATATCTCACCTTGAATTTTAGCTCCCATAATTCCTACTTGTCATGGGAGGAACCTGGTGGGAGGTAACTGAATCAAGGGGCCAAGTTTTTTCCATGGTGTTATCGTGATAGTAAATAAGTCTCACAAGATCTGACGGTTTTATAAAGGGCAGTTCCCCTGCACACACTCTCTTGCCTACTGACATGTAAAACATGCCTTTCCTCCTCCTTCACCTTCACTCATGGATTGTGAGGCCTCCCCAACCATGTGTAACTGTGAGTCCATTAAACCTCATTTTATTTATTAATTACCCAGTCTTGGGTATTTCTTCATAGCAGTATGAAAATGGACTAAAACAGTACTTTGGTACTGGTAGAGTAGGGATACTGCTCTTAAGATACCCAAAAATGTGAAAGCAACCTCAGAACTGGGTAACAGCTAGAGGTTGGAACAGTTTGGAAGGCTCTGAAGAAGACAAGATGATATGGGAAAGTTTGGAACTTCCTAGAGACTTGTTGAATGGTTTTGACCAAAATGCTGATAGTAATAAAGTCCAGGCTGGGTCTCAGTTGGAGAGGAGGGGCTAATTTGAAACTGGAGCAAAGGTGATTCTTGCTATACTTCAGCAAAAAAAACAAAACAAACAAACAAAAACAAACAAACAAAAAAAAAACTGGCAGTGTTTGGCCCCTGCCCTAGAGATCTGTGGAATTTTGAACTTGAGAGAGATGATTTAGAGTATCTAGTGAAAGAAATTTCTAAATATCAAAGCATTCAAGAAGTGACCTGAGTGCTCTTTAAAGCATTCAATTTTATTTATTCACAGAGACATGGTTACGAATTGGAACTTACGTTTAAAAGGAAAGCAGAGCATAAAGGTTCAGTAAATATCCAGGCTGACAGTGTGATGGAAAAGAAAAACCCATTCTCTGAAAAGAAATTTAAGCTGGCTACAGAAATTTGCATAAGTAACAAGGATCCAAATGTTAACTGCCAAGAAAATGGGGAAAATATCTCTAGGGCATGTCAGAGGTCTTCACAGAAGCCACTCCCATCACAGGCATGGAGACCTAGGAGGAAAAAATGATTTAATGGGCCAGGTCCAGGGCCTTGCTGCTTTGTGCAGTCTCAGGATTTGATGCTCTATATCTCAGCTGTGGCTTAAAGGGGTCTAATATACCACTCAGGTTGTTGCTTCAGATGGTTCAAGTCCCAAGCTCCTAGTGGCTTTCACATGATGTAAGGCCTGCAGGTGCACAGAAGTAAAGAATTGACCTTTGGAAACCTCTGCCTAGATTTCAGAGGATGTATGGAAACACCTGGATGTCCAGGCAGAGGCGTGCTGCTGGGGTGGAACTCTCATGGAGAACCTCTGCTAGGGTAGTGCTGAAGGGAAATGTGGGGTGAGAACCCTCACACAGTGTCCCCACTGGGGCACTGCATAGTGGAGCTGTGAGAAGACAGCCACCATTATCCAAACTCCAGAATGATAGATCCACTGACAGCTTGCACTTTGTGCCTGCAAAAGCCACAGACACTTAGTGCCAGCCCATGATAGCAGCCAGGAGGGGAGCTGTACGCCACAAAGCCACAGGAGTGGAGATGCCCAAGGTCATGGTGACCCACCTCTTGCCTCAGCATGACCTAGATGTGAGACATGGAGTCAAAGGAGATCATTCTGGAGCCTTAACATTTGACTGCCCCACTGGATTTTGGATTTTCATGGGACCTGTAGCCCCTTTGTTTTGGCCAATTTCTCCCACCCAAATCTCATCTTGAATTGTAGCTTCCATAATCCCCATGTGTCATGGAAGGGTCCTGGTTGGAGGTAATTGAATCGGGGGCAGGTTTTTCCTATGTTGTTCTCATGATAGTGAATAAATCTCACAAGATTTGATGGTTTTATAAAGAGAAGTTTCCATGCATATGCTCTCTTGCCTGCTGCCATGTAAGACATACTTTTTCTCCTCCTTCACCTTCTGTCATGATTGTGATGCCTTCTCAGCCATTCTGAAATGTGAGTCCATTAAACATCTTTTCCTTTATAAATTACCTGGTCTCAGGTATGTCTTCATAGCAGTATGAAAATGGATTAGTACACCCATAAAAGTATCCTGTCACTGTATTCCATAAAAAGAGCCCAATGCTGGCCTTTGGCTTCCTCCAGAACGTTCTGTGAATGTGGCCAGAGTGGAAATTTTGTTGTGGGAGGGAGTAGCCAGAATGTCATCATTGAAACTTCTCTAACAAAACTGAGTTCAACAGATACTCATTTCATTTTTTTAAATTCACTATTTGTATTTCAAAATTAAATCCTCTCACTTTTTAGCCTCTTTTCATGTGTGCACAGGTGTGTGCCTACTTAAGCAGATGGGACAAGGAGGTACACATATTGAAAAAAAGGTGCTTGAAGGAAAATCTGAATCTCTTCCATGATAGGGCCATGTTAGATCTCTGAGTGGTACAGAATTTATTTTTTACAATCTGAATAATTAAGGGTAAAATGAAACCCACTGAATACTGAATGCCTCTATATAGCTTTTTTATGTAGAACATGAAGGTACCATTGGCAGGATGGTTACACATTCTGTTTGGCCTGAACTGCTTTTCAGGTGTAATTATAAACAACTTTCTTTTCACTCTCAAAATGTTCTCGTTTAGATGGTAAGTCATGTAGTCCTTCTAACCATGAGGAGAAACACGTTTGAGAGCACAGGCTCTGCCCTCAAGAAACACACTGGTGGAAGAATATACAACCTAGTGTAACTGCTGTGGCTGCTCATGCTTCTCTTTCGAGACACTGAACAGGGCCTTCCTTTGACATAGAACTTTGGAGATCCCCCCATCAATCACCAGTGGATAAAGAAAACGTGATATATCTATATATATATATATAATATT
>NW_016807064.1:1075223-1077832 GCF_001698545.2 Rhinopithecus bieti
AAAAATATATATATATATATATGTATAGATATGTAATGGAATATTACTCAGCCATAAAAAGGAACAAAATAATGGCATTTGCAGCAACTTGGATAAAATTAGAGACAATTAGAATAACTCAGGAATAAAGTAACTCAGGAATGTAAAACCAAACAATGTATAGTCTCACTCATAAGTGGGAGCTAAGTTATGAAGATGCAAAGGCATAAGAATGATACGATGGACTTTGGGGGCTCAGAAGAAAGGATGGGAGGAAGGTGAGAGATAAAATGCTACATATTGGGTACAATATACACTGATCAGGTGAAGGGTCCACCAAAATCTCAGAAATCACCACTAAATAACTTATTAATGTACTCAAACACCACCTGTTCCCCTAAAACCTATTGAAATAATAATAAAAAATAACTTTGGAGATCCAATGTTCCCCTGAATTTGGAAAAAAAAGACACTTTTCTGTGAATCAGGGCTGCAGGTCTTTTATGAAATTCTTATATAGGGCTTGACTCCAAAAACAACATCATTTACCCAGGCCTGCATACTTCCACTTGTAAAATAAGAATAGGGCTAGATCAATCGTTTTCTGAAGGAGTCCTGGTCCTGAGTGATAGGGGGCCACGAGTGTGGGGATCAGAGGGCTCTTGTCTTACTCTCCTTGTTTCAGCCAGAGCATCAGGGCTTCTCTGTTTACATGCTGGGTATCTGTCTAAAGTTTCATTTGAATACAAGTTTCTGCATATACTCTAAAGAGATATAATAAATATTTTAAATTCTCTAACAAATGATCCAGTGACTCTGACTGGGTAATAAGAACACTACTACAGGGTAGCTGCTGGAGTGCTTATCCATCCATGTGAACCAGATATTAAGCAGGTGAAGCAATTACAAAATTATTCTAGGATCTAGGATGCCTGCTTACCTTCCTTCCACATGTAACTGCAGTAAAACTGATAATATGGCTTGTGCCTTTATAGGTTTCATGTGAAAAATTGAACTTACTGTATTTTCTTTACAAGAATTCTGGGCCAACAGTCTGGAGGCTGGATTCTGGGCTCAGGCCTATACCTAACTATTGTTGTGGCAAAGTAAGCTTATTAACATCTGGTTCTCAATCTAATCTTGTATGTGTATGTTTTAGTCCATTCTCATGCTGTTATGAAAAAATACGTGAGACTGGGTAATTTATAAAGAGATTTCATTGACTCACAGTTCAGCATGGCTGGGGAGAGCTCAGGAAACTTGCAATCATGGCAGAAGACACCTCTTCACAGGGTGGCAGTAGAGAAAATGAATGCCGAGCAAAGAGGACCCCTTATGAAACCATCAGATATCGTGGGAACTCACTATCATGAGAACAGCATGAAGGAAACCGCCCGCATGATCCAATTATCTCCAACTTGTCCAGCCCTGGACACGTGGGGGTTATTGCAATTCAAGGTGAGATTTAGCTGGAGATACAGAGCCAAACCATATCAGTGTATAAAATTGGGATAACATATTCTGTCCTTCTGGTCTCTCTTGCTTGTTGCTATTGTCAAGTAAGGTAATAGATGGGAAAGCACTCTGAAAATCACCAAATGAAGGCATTTCATTGTTACTTATTAGGATAATTTCTTGGGACGGTTGTTACAATTGTTAAATTTTGTGGCTATTCTTATTATATGTGAATATTAATCAACTTAAATTCTTCATTATAAGCTTCTCTAAAAATATTATTTTTCAGAACTTTGTATTGTAGAACAGAGATATTCTCACAAGCAAAGGAGACCAGTCCTGTTCCTTTTAGACAAAAAAGCATTGAGTGTCCACAGGATAAATGGAAACCCAGATGACAAGGTTTAGGGAATAGACAAATCCACGGAAGCAGGAAAAATACACTAAGCACCTGGAGTGGTTTGCCAACACTTATCACTGTTCCTCTAGTGAATTCCCTCTAACTAGGAGTAGGTAATTTTCAAAGTATATGTCTCTCTGTATAATACAAGCACTGAATACTCTGAATGGTCTGTAACTAAAAACCTAGTAGGGCCATGCTGGTGCACAACTGCTGGATATTAGGTTTTGCCTCCAATTATTCCTCATGCTTCTGCATCTCTAGCTCAAGACCAAAGTTCTATCCAATAGCAGTGCATTAGATGAGCTTGGGTCACCTGTGGTTAAATAATGGGAAAAGGCTTAGTGAGTTTGTAGCCTGCAGCTTCTGTCAGAACAGAAAACATGCAATCTCTGACCAAGACTGCACACGAAAGGTATTTAGGCGGCTAATAGTGAGGGGATTGAATTCTTTTTTTTTTTTAATTTTATTTTTTTTATTATACTTTAAGTTCTAGGGTACATGTGCATAACGTGCAGGTTTGTTACATATGTATATTTATGCCATGTTGGTGTGCTGCACCCATCAACTCGTCAGCACCCATCAATTCGTCATTTATATCATGTATAACTCCCCAATGCAATCCCTCCCACCTCCCCCCTCCCCATGATAGGTCCCAGTGTGTGATGTTCCCCTTCCCGAGTCCAAGTGATCTCATTGTTCAGTTCCCACCTATGAGTGAGAACATGCGGTGTTTGGTTTTCTCTTCTTGTGATAGTTTGCTAAGAATGATGGT
>NW_016807064.1:1081421-1110463 GCF_001698545.2 Rhinopithecus bieti
CCNGCTCCTTCCCCTGTTGGTCTTCAGCTGTGCGCTGTCCCCAGAGGTGGAGACTACAGAGACAGGCAGGCTTCCTTGAGCTGCTGTGAGCTCCACCCAGTTCGAGCTTCCCAGGGGCTTTGTTTACCTACTTAAGCCTCAGCAATGGCGATCGCCCCTCCCCCAGCCTCGCTGCAGCCTTGTGGATAGATCCCCGCAGACTGCTGTGTTAGCAGTGAGGGTGGCTCCGTGGGGGTGGGACCCTCCCGGCCAGGTGTGGGATATTATCTCCTGGTGTGCCTGTCTGCTTAAAGGGCAGTATTGGGGTGGGAGTTACCCGATTTTCCAGTTGTTGTGTGTCTCAGTTGCCCTGGCTAGGAAAACGGATTCCCTTCCCACTTGCGCTTCCAGGTGAGGCGATGCCTCGCCCTGCTTCAGCTCTCGCTACTCAGGCTGCAGCAGCTGACCAGCACCGATTGTCCGGCACTCCCTAGTGAGATGACCCCAGTACCTCAGTTGAAAATGTAGAAATCACCGGTCTTCTGTGTGGCTCGCGCTGGGAGTTGGAGACTGGAGCTGTTCCTATTCGGCCATCTTGCTCCGCCCCCTCGGGATTGAATTCTTCATAGCTAAAATAACAAGTGTTCACAGAAAGTGTGGTATTTACTTCCTATCTTGTTTTTCTTACGTGTATTTTGGTAATTGAATTACCTGTTATTGCTCTAAAGTACAGAAAAGTAATGCTGAGGTGACAGGTATATATGCAAGACATGGAATTTTAGATGCTGATACTTATTAGCATTGATTTATTCAATGTTATTTCACTGAGCAATCAAACATTAAAATTTAATAAGACAAGGCACAGAAATACATGTGACAGATAATATTTAGCATGTCTATTTCAGAGATAGAAACCATCCTTTAATTTAAGTAAAGAAATGAAATTCCACAGAGAGGACTTGACACATTTGTAAGTGTAGATGACATATGGAGAATTTTTGGTAGTGTTTTGCATATGTGGGTTTTTGATATACAAAGAAAAACTTCTTCCTTCCTGTATTAAAATGATTTCTTTATCTTGTTTCCATGGTAATAATGAATTGGTATTAATTGTCTGACTTCCCACCTACAATGCAATCTGGGCTAATTCTGCCAGGTTCCAGCTGAGTCTCCAAAGACAAGGACAGGCTCTTAAGTGGGCCCAGACTGAGCCTCACTACTCAAGCCTTCAGGGAAACTGGCAATTGTATGGTGACTCAACCTTAATCCGCGATCAAAACCTAAATACAAAACACAATGGAGAATGCACAAACAGCTAATTCACAAGCCGGAGGTGAGAACCAGGATTTAACAACAGAATAGAAGAGGAATTTAAAAGAAGCAGGAGAGGAACAGGAGTCCTGGAAATTTACCTGTAATGTCAACAGTTCACCTTTAGGGACCAGGAAATCAATCATGTCTAGGCCTGTTGGCTATTTCTAAAGGTCAGAATCAGGGAATATGGATCTGTTTGCATCACCTTACTATTTCAGTTTACAGGCCTGCTTTCAATAATGAGGGGTCAGGGCCAGAGTCCAAAGAGAGGCTCATATATAAGATGTCTAAATACGTATTTAAAAGCTATGTGTAAAACTATTCAACTGTTAAATAAAACATGTTCTGTCTACTCATTGAACAATATACCTTCATAATAAAAAAATGAAAAAATATGTAAAGCTGTGGTTTCATAGGATAAAAAGGAGCAAAATATAAATTCTGATTGAATTCAATTTTATTGTGCATAATTAGGTATTCTGTTAACAGAAGTTCAATGGTTAAATGAGTAGTAAACAGACACTTATAATTTATAAATATTATGTATTTATTTTATAATATTATTTTTTCTTGCCTGATTATGGTTTTATAATAGATACTCTTACATACTTTTAGTTTTTTAACAGTGATAATGTGAAGGATAAAAAATAAGATCTAATTTTATTCAGTGTATAAACTTTAATATACAAAAAACATAGTATAATAATTTTCATGCCTGTTAAAATTAATTTAGTCTCAAATATTCAAATTGTTTGAGGAAATTCAAAAGTAAAATACAACTTATAATTAATAAATATCAATTTTAATGTTATTTAAATAACCTAAATTAATATTTTTTGAAAATTTTATTCTTATTGAATTTTGTATTATGATGAGACTTCTCACAATTCTAGTTTTCAGTATGTACTATCATTGCCAATGTGAAAAATTGGTGTCAAGCTTCCTGCATGTTGTCTATACTGACATACACATCTATATATGTACATACATATATATATCTATGTACATACACACATACACACACACACACACACCCTTAAGAGTAGTATGCATTAACATTGAAAATGTTTCTAGGCTACCTTGAATAACTGCTGTAAAGATTCAGTTAATTCGTAGGTTATCTGTGGAATTGTGACTTGGAATACAAAGAAAAGGAAAAAAAAAATGGATGCCCAGCATACTGGGAAATGATTTTTCATTATGAAATATCCTATTACATTCATGCCCTGTAAGAGGAAGAATTTGGCAAGGTTTTTTCTCTAGTTGAAAGCCTTCTAATTCAAATTTTGCTGTTTTAATTCAAAATTTTGCTCTGTTTATTCCCAACGTGGGTAGCAAGACAATCCACAATCCTCACAGCATTCAGATAGAGGCAAATTTTGTTCTAGAACATAAGGGAAGATACAGAGAAGCATTTCTCTGGGCCTGAACAGTGTTAGTCAAGGCAGCAGCACTTTTAGGGCCCTGGGTCATAGTTGTACCAGTCCTGAGCACCAGGTCCTAGTAAAATAACTAGGTATTCAGTAAGAATTTAATTTTGTATGTTTGTAATATTTGGGGTCCTCTAAAACAGGCGATATTTAGCAGGGCCCTCTCTTGCGTAGCCCTAAGGGTGCTATTCTAGTTAAGAAAAATAGCATTTATTTCAGATCACTAACAAAGGCTAGAGGTGCAGTTTTTAGTTATAAAGAGAAAAAAGTAAACCATCCAGAGCTGATGAAACTTCAGCTCTGTGGGGCGGGGTGGGAGGGGGAAGCAGCACTTAATATGTTGGTGAAGATTAAGGTATTGAGGTTTTAATTTGTGGTTGTACTTCCTGTAATATTTCTTCATGGTCATGACCAAGCACATTGCCAGATCTTTTATACTTTTTTGTTTTAGGAACTTTTGCCAAGAGCAAAGCTCATAGACACTAACGAGTAGTTCATGTTTGGTTCCTGAGATGGGAGGAGAAAAAAGAAAGAGGGAGGGAGTACCTCTGAGAACAGCAAAAGGGAAGAGAGAGACTTTGACAGACTAGTAGGAGGATGGAGTTTGGAAGATTCTACAAGGAGTATTCATCGGCATCCTATTTTGTGGAAACATGAAAGAGTGGTATCAAGACTCCAAAAAGGATGGTTTTCTAGAGCACCTATGTACTCGGCCATGAACAGGAACTATAGCCTCAGAACAAAGTCTCAAATATTGCATAGGCACTGAGAGCCACCGAACTTCAAGAGTTCTGTAGGCAGGGACAGCAAGATCTCAATAGTTATCATCAGAGTAGTGAGAAAAGATGCATTCTTCTATTCTGAATAAGGCGATATGGGTGAGAAGGGCTGTAGAGTATTAATGCCTGATACTGACTCTTCTGGCTTGAAGGCAGATTTAATTTTTTTATTAAAAATAAAGAAATGTGGATGCATGCATACTTGAGTTTGTGCTGCAAGTTAATTATCATTGTATAACTTCATTTTTGTTCAGCTCTGCATATTTTAGGTTTGACTACTCATCATATTCATATAGATACTTGTGATCCAGAGATACTTCAACAGTATTTAACAGTCTCTGGACATCAATATTTGACATTAATTTTACCATATTGTTGCAACTAGATCATCTACATGTAATCATCTACGTTACTTTTATCTGTATTTGATTAGTTTTATAGTTTGTAAAAATAAGATCCCTACCCAAATATATGTTCTCATTTGGAGATTATATTATCTGAAGATTCACCTTTAAAGATTTTTTTCACTGACTTCTTCAGGCTGTATTTTGAAAATATAAATTAACCTTCAAAAGATGACATAAGCTATTATCATATCAATAAACACCTTAGATTTGAGGAAGAAACCCCAATGTCATGATGATAGTGGACTTCCTTGGGACGGAAGGGAAATAGCATATGTAAAGATGCAAAAGTCTACAAAGCAAGAAGCTAATGATTCTATGTGGGTCCAAGCTTGTGTTTATAGGCTCCAGTTCAACAAGATTTCTGATAAATTTTAGCCAATCCAAAGACGCAAGAAACCTGGGTACGAGAGCAGGGCTCTACAATCTTTTAAAAACTTCCCACTGGCACAACCAACCACAAAGATATGAAGAAATATCCTTTGAGATAAATAAGAGTGTTCTCTTCTCTCCACTTTGCAACCTGATCATTGTTTTCATCTCTCTTTCTGTTCTGTGTTCAGAGGCCAGTGCACTAGGACCACACTATTTGATATAGATGTTGTTTATCTCATGGTTGATTTTCTTGACTTTACTTGCTTCTTTTGAAATGTGTGTGAGGTCAAGCCAGTAGGATGTATGTGTGTAAAAGTGATTTGCATGAAAATGTAAAACTGTTTGCAAATGAAAGCTCTATTGACATTTTCCATGTTGAATTATTTTTTCAAATAGAAGAGAATCTCAGTCATGATATTTATATACTGTTGGAAAATATGAACTATTCACCTTCTTTGGACTACTGTGAGATAGGTATTGGTGTTACTTTGAATATGTCAAATGGCCAACTTCAAAATATTACTGATTGGATATTGTTGCAGTTTGTATGCATGCTTTCTTTTCCTTTCTTGTCTCTATTTTTGTGTCATCTTTAAAATGACAGATTATGACATTGTGGTTAATGTCATTGTCAAATATTTGCCACTTGGTTCAGCTTGTGATGACCAATATAATAATATTAACTGAGCCTTATACTTCAATAACTTTTCATGTTTTCAAAGTGTTTTCACACACATTATCTCCTTTTGTCTTTATTTGATCTTATGAATTCAGTTCAGAAGGTATGATCTTCCTTACTTTAGGGTAAGAAAAAGTGTCAGCGAATAGAGTGATTGGCCCCAAGTTATAAAGTTAATAAATAACAGAACCAAATAGTAATCTGGACTTTTAAGTTTTATACTTTTCTATAATAATAGTTGATAATTGAAGGACATTTTATTTCAAAAGTATTGTCCTTTATATAAAATTCAGAGTTAGGCTATTTTTTCATTTAAGCTTTCATTATCTGGGATTTAACAAGTGAGCTCAGAAAGTTTCCATCAGTCTTACTATCTTAATCTAAGTTCCTAAGTATTTTGTCATTTGAAGTAAAAATTTCTGCTCACTTATTTAGTCTCCAAATATTGAAAAGTTAAAGAGGACTGAAAAAAAACCTATTGCTTCCTTTCACTTTTCCGACAATTTGTAAGCCCCATCCCCTTTGCTTATAGGCTCTTCTTTCTTTTATCCTAGAGGGTGCTTGGAAAAAAATAACAACGAAGCTGAGAGCTGGAACTGCAACAGCAATAGATTCACATGAAGTACTTCAATTATGAAGTGCTGCAATCACTTAGTTTTATGAAGCCTCTTGGTGAGAACATTGCAATAGCATTTTGATGTTCCAGAAGCTTCAAAGTGGGTCAGTTTTTACTGTACCAAGGGAAAAAAAAATGAGATATTAAAATTGTCTGTGGCTGTAACTTTTAAGGCTCTTCTCCATTTCCACCTCACTTCTTTGCAGTGCTAAAATACCAAAATAAAGAGAAAAATGAGTAAAATATTTAATTTACTCATTTATATACTTGTGATTAATAGTTATTGTAAGCAGGCCGGGCGCGGTGGCTCAAGCCTGTAATCCCAGCACTTTGGGAGGCCGAGATGGGTGGATCACGAGGTCAGGAGATCGAGACCATCCTGGCTAACACGGTGAAACCTCGTCTCTACTAAAAATACAAACAATTAGCCGGATGAGGTGGCGGCGCCTGTAGTCCCAGCTACTCGGGAGGCTGAGGCAGGAGAATGGCGTGAACCCGGGAGGCGGAGCTTGCAGTGAGCTGAGATCCGGCCACCGCACTCCAGCCTGGGCGACAGAGCAAGACTCCGTCTCAAAAAAAANAATTACTACAGATAAGTAGCATTATAATGTTTATTTTAAAGATGAATTTTGGTGATATATTTTTATGTCTTGATTTTAAAGCAAAGCAATAAAAAGTAAGTGGCTATATACCTTCACTTTCCACAGATTTATGTTAAGTACCTACTGGGTACAATGCATTCCCTTGGATCTGTGTGGATGTACATGTATCCATTAGAAGTTGGGATGAAGCTCTGCATCCATTAGTGTTAATCAAATATTCAGATAACAACAGTGACTGAGAGCGGCTACTCAGAATTATGCATCTATGTCTGTGCAAGCCATAAAAATTGAGAATTATGTAAAAGTCTCGAAGCCATGATACTCCCATCAAATTGAAATAAAGTATAAAGAAGGCTGTTTTACTTTGGCACTTGTGGCATCCACTCTGGATGGTTGATGACACTCTGACTAATAGTAGAAGGTTCACAGTCTCCCAAGGCCTATGAGAAGATTGAGAACAATCAGAAAGGTTATGAGTAATGAAAATTATTTTTCTGTTAAAGTCTAAAGAACAGTTTGTAGAACTAAATCTAGCCAAGCATATGCCTTGTCTTTATCAATCTTTTTATAGAGGAAACATCTGTCATTTAAGGAATTCAAGATATTTGTGTGGAAAGACATACCTATTATGCAGCAGTTCTTAAAACCACCTACTGATTGTTCTATTTTTATTATTTTTATTTATTTATTTGGTTATTTATTTATTTATTTATTTGAGATGGAGTCTTGCTCTGTTGCCCAAGCTGGAGTGCAGTGGCGTGATCTCGGCTCACTGCAAGCTCTGCTTCCGGGTTCAAGCCATTCTCCTGCCTCAACCTCCCGAGTAGCTGGGACTACAGGTGCCCACCACCATGCCCGGCTAATTGTTTGTTCTTTTAGTAGAGACAGGGTTTCACCGTGTTAGTCAGGATGGTCTCGATCTCCTGACCTCGTGATCCACCCGCCTCGGCCTCCCAAAGTGCTGGGATTACAGACTTGAGCCACGGCGCCCGGCTGATTGTTTTAACTATGCTAAATTATAACCTTCTGGAATTTGTGTATTACAATGCCTCTGAAATATTGTTGCCAATTATTCTTTCCTCCAAATATACAGCCAGTGCCTGTTGCCAACTTGCTCTCCTTTTTCCTTCATGCTTTTTCTTAGTTTCAACTGTGATACAAACTCACATATATACACAAACTGCATTCAAAAGGTTGCTGTTTGAGAATTGAACTAGCAACCTTTTCTACTCATTAATTGTACTGTAATACAATTTTATGTTTGTTATGGTTCTGTTTCAAGTTCTGTAGCATTTTCAGTATTAGTCAATATATACTATGAAAGGGTACACTTATGTTTCTCTATAGTAGATACAGTCTATTGAATAGAACATTGTAAAAAAAAATTCTAAAAGATTCCTAGTCAACATGTGTGCATGCATAGTAATTGATTTTCTTTGTGTCTGAAGATACTGCTGCTAATTATGTTGCTCTGTATCTCTGAGTGTGGTTGCAGAAATAAATCAATGTGGGACTATTGGTCCTTATTATACTCTCAGTGTGAATAAATCATATTTTGCTATAGACACTGATTGTGAGACCTGAGTATTAACATAAAATTTGTTTTTCATTTTGATAAACTATTCTCACATCTTTATTGAAACTCTCCAAGTATTTTACTGGATATAAAACTAAAAAGTAATGTCTGATCCCACTTTTTGAACAACTGAATTGAGATTGATTTTATACATACACACATACAATCACATATACACTTCTATTTAAATTATTGATCAGGCATATCAAATAGATTTTAACTTGCTTCTTTGTCAAATTGATTGATAGTAATTGGTTGAAAGATTCTGAAGCCATCTTCAGGCTTAGTGGGAAAGGGTGCTAAGATCAATTAGCAGTACCTGTTACAGATGCAACAGTGGAGGATGGCATGCCTTGCATATGTTACCTCAACTATGCTCTTTTAGGAACTACTGTTTTCATTCCTTGCACAATGCCTGACAAGTGCTTGGTATCAAATGCTGAATGAATAAATGAATGAATCTAGGCTTTCTCAATTAAAATAAAAATGCACATTAGATCCACACAAAACAATTGGAAAACAATTATATGCTAGCCTATATGCTACTGACACTCGCTGCAGAGAAGAGAGAGAACAAGGTGAACTGAGGAAGTTAAATAATATTCACAGAGGAATTGAGTCTTGAAGACTAGCTAGAAGAACCAGAAGAGTGGTTAAGCAGAAAGCTTAGAGAAAGGGATAGAGAAAACAAAATGAAAAAAAGATGTGGCCATATAAATATAGAAGTAACTAGTGTGTGTTCAAGGTGAAGAAAAAATCTACTAAGAAATATACAGAGTAAGGGAACAATGGAATACTGGGTAATAAACGTGTGTGTGTGTGTGCGTGTGTGTGTGAAAGAGAGAGAGAGTCTGGTGTCAGAGATAGGGACAGATTTTGGTGGACTATCGAACCAAGTTAAAGGATTACAATTGATGGAGAAGAAAATAAATTTTTGTTTTAATAGAAAAGTGAAATACTGAATGTGGTAGTCTAGAAGCTTTCTCTTGGCATTAGTACACAAACAGGTAGAGTGGATGCAGGAAAACATTGAGACAGGAAGATCAAGAGTACCAAGACAAGATCAAGGCAAGAGTATCAGAGGCTTGGGGTGCTAAGAATGGTCCAGTTAGGAATGAGGAGAAAAGGGAAACTCTGTAAGGTCTGTTGAAAGTTTAGGAGTTATATTTTTGATAACCTTGACATAGAGACAAAAAGTAAAGGAAGAAAGAAACATTTTTTCAAGTTCTTAATCAAATATTATTAAATAATTTGGAATCTCCAAAGCATACTACTAGCAACCCTAGGAGACTGGCATGGATAGAGAGCGTGGCTTAATTGCATATGAGATAAACAGGCTTTGGGTGTTAGAGGGAACCGATGCATATGGAAAGCAAAGACCATAAACTTTCCTTCCTGTTGTGCATTATGGAACAAGAGTTGCTTTGGAGATTGAAGAATAGGAGAGCAGAAGAAAGACATGAAAATATGGGGATTAAAAATCTTTTCCTGTTTATTAATCCTGGGCTGCCTTATTTGCTTCTATCTGTAACAATAGTTGTCAGTTACAGGGACATCAATAGTAGTGTTTGTGGAGAGTGGGGTGGAAAGTCTTTCTTCCTTACTCTTACGATTTTCTATGTAGAGGAGAGCAGGTGTATTTGGGCAGAATGGTAAAGCACAGTACTTTCATGGCCATTACAATGTTTTTTTTTCCTGTCATCAAAATATGCTAAAAATGAAGAGGAATTGCAGGCAAGTATTTTAAAAAAGGAAGGTATTATACAAAAAGATTGTATTTGAGGTTTGTCATGGTTCCTTATTCTGCTCTACGGACAAATCAGTGGTACTTTTGATATTTGTTGGCTCTGAAGAAGGGAACATCTGATTGTAAGTTTTAGACAACTGAGCATTGAGTCCATGAAATAGCAGACCTTCCAAACACATCAACAACTAGATTCAGATCACCAAGTTTGGATTTGAACCTACTGAAACTGTAACTAGCAGCTCTGCAAGCTGTTGGCCACGGCTCAATTCTCTACTATCATCGCTTCTCCTCAATCGGCTTTTTCGTTAAGGGCAGTATTGTCTTACTCTCAGGGCCTGCCACAGATTGCAACCAAATCAAATGAGAGCAAGAAAAGGAAGCCATCCCCAGTAATGCTGGCTTTCCCTCATTTCCCTGAGTCGTGCAGGCACTCTGGCTTCTAGAAATTTCCATTCTAGTTAAAATATTTGCCATGCCTAAAATAAAATTTGAGTCTTAATGAAATGTGCTCTGGCAAAATTACCGGTGGTAATTTTCTACTGGTGTGGAAAATTACTTTAAGTGTATTCCTGGTCATTTGAATGTGGCTTATCCCAGCACCATTTTCACCTGTTTCTGCATAATGTCATAACAAAAGAAGATGGAGAATAGGGTATTGGAAGCAGAACTGAACAAAATAATTACAAGGTGGTTGGAAATAATTTCATTGTCTTTATGAATTGCTCCTTAATAGAGACTTCTTCCATTTATTTAGGAAAATCTGTCATTTTAAAGACATGTGAGTGCTTGAATACCAGGAAATCATATTTCTTTTTAGGGATGAACATGCTTTTCTGACAAGCTAACAATAAAACTTTCTGTCAGTGTTCCAAATGTATAAAATAGCATATTTGAAAGTTCTTTCATTGTATCCTGCTAGTTTTATTATGAATTTAATAACTACTTGGCTTAATTCTCATGTTCAGCCATCCACATATTCCTGATTCTAATGATGCCTTTTAAGATAAACTAATCATAAAACAGAGCTTAAAGAACCAAGTTAATTATTGATTTAGATTTTAATGCCTGCCTCTTCAAATCCACATTTAAAGCAGTCACACATCCTAAGCTCCTATATGATTCCTGATGGTTAATTTTTTCTGACCCGAATAGTGGAGCTGACTCAATTCTTTTTCTCATAAAAGTGAGGTTATCCACAGCTTCAGCAAAATTCTTCCTATTTCATGAGTGAGACAAATCAATATATTTCCCATGCTTTGTTGTATCACAAAGAAAAAAAATATCCATGGCAACTGAAAGCTAGAGCAAAATGTTAATCATTTGTACTTCTGTTTGACTAGGAAAAACCTCACATTAGCATATTGGGGAGAGGGCTGGAAGGGAGAAAGTGAAAAAAGTCTACAGAATTGACTATTTGGGCTCCATTAATGTTAGCACAGATTCTATTTTTGCCACTGGTAACTTCTTGTTTACCTCTGCTATCTGTAAATTGTACGATTCTGATAAGAGGATTTCAATTTGTCACTGAAGCACATAGGTATGGCTTCACTGATGGAGGACAATACCAGCAAATGGCATTTAATGGCTTATTTAAAAGCCATTAGCTGTGTAAATGGAATTAAGGGCTACTTTGGACTGGTTGGAAACATATGATTTTTTTCTTAGTATACAATGAAAATTGGAAATTGCTTAAATGTCACCTTATTTTTAAAGATATGGGAGGCTGTATATGATGAGAGATTGTTAGTATCACAGATTTACTGACATGTGGTATTATCAGTCATCTAATGTTCAAATTAGAGAGAAAGAGAGAACTGCATATTGTGATGTTAATAAGCATGTATTTAAAATTATGACTTAATTTGTTCTTGTTATGCACTGAGCAATGTCTATGTTTATAAGTTAACTCACTGAATTCTCACAACAATGCTATAAGGTAGGAATTCTCAAATGTCTCCATTTTATAGATGTGAAAACTGAAGCGCAGGTAGGTGCTGTCATCTGAATGTTTGTGTCTCTCAAAATTTATTTGTTGAAGCCTAATCACCAAGGTGATTTTTGGACCTGGTCACTGGTTCCAGAGACTGTACTCTTTAATCAACCAGTGACTGTCAGAAATGCATAATAAAACCACAGGAAGGTCAGTACATTCATGAATGTTCAGGCTTCTTTAAAAGGTGGATAATGGGGGAATGCTTCAATAGACAGAACAAGTTAGACTTTTCCATCCCTACAAGGTTTGTATTTTGTCTCTGGGTCCTGTTCCTCTGAGGAGAGTAATACAAGAGTTTTAACCTGTCTTTCCAAAATAATATAGGATTTTTATAACATAGGGTTTGCATATATGTATATGTTTATCATATGTATATAATACACATGATAAACATTTATAATGAGAGGGAAATAACTATGTATACTGATGAACAGATATAATCAGAGAACACAGGAAGAACTCACATTTATTCAGTACCTGTTCTGTGCCTGGCAATAGTCCAAGAACTTGACATGTATATTAGCGTGTTTCACCCTTACCATACATAACCCTATGAAGTAAGTGCTGTGATCTTCTCTCTTATCTTAAAACTGGGAAAACTGAGGCTCGGAGTAGTTTCATGGCCTGCCCAGGATACCATAGTAATGGAACTGGGCTTCAAACACACAGTTTAGCTCTAAGGTCCAATCATCTAACCACTAACTATATGATAGTTTTAGTTTCTTGTAATATTTCTAATTAATAATGTATCAGGAAGCAAATGAAAAACCGATATGCTAATTGCCCAAATTCACTTTCTCCAACCTGTGGAACTCATGTTTTTTCCAATTGTGAGCTTTAATATTCACCATGACCATGTTTACAATGTTTACTTACACAATAATAAAGCTGATAATATAAGAACAGCTCTTCCTTCTCATAGAATTGAAGATACATTTAAAGTAGGACTGGCCTGACTTCAAGGTCTGTTCTAGCAAATCAATATAAAGATAAATAAAAAGCAGAATATCTTAGCGGATAACTAGGATGGTATCTATGCGTTATTTTATTTTAACCAAGGAGAAGGTTATCTCTGCTATTGCATCTGACATTTTAATTTAGCCTCTCTCAATAACTGTATTTGAAAGCAAGCATTTTTTTCTCCATTAGCTACATTTTACTTCAGCTTTGGTACCAAGCTTTTAATCATTCCTCTGGCTTCTACGAGCTCAAGTGATTTCAGCTTGCCTGTCACTACTGTCAGGAATCCTGCACTTTGGGGTCAATACAACAGGGATTTCATCACATCCTGAAATGCATTGGCCTGTGGGCTCTACTGACAGACAAGATTTATTACTTGGTGAGTGTAATTTTTTTTGCCAATGAGTAAGTACAATGTCCACGATTTCTGAATCAAAAATATTGAGGATGCATCATCCAGCATATGTTCTGACAATTAGATGGAATATATAATATCACTCCTGTCAATAAAATTTATGGCATATTATCAGCTTTTGTGTGAGCGCAGTGTGGGCAGTTGGAAAATACAAAGTGCAATTCTTGATTTCCTTCGTCGATTTCTGCTGGGAGAGGAGACTAACAGGGGAGAAATGACTTTTCTCTAAAATTGAACTCGATGGAGTTCCTTCTGTCCCTTCCCTCATCTCCTGCCCCCATTCTTTTCCCCACACTTCTTGAACATGTTTTATGAAGCAGAAGCTTTACTAAGCACTTATAGATTATAGATGGATATTGTGTCTGCCTAACAGGAGTTCATAGTCTATTTGGAGAAAGAGATATTAAAGTGTGCGATTTAAATATGGTGTTCCATGAGGAAGATGAGAGAGGGAATACAAGGTAGAATGGCATTTAAGGAAACCATGTCAAATCGGCTTAAAGATTAATGGAGGGAAAAGCCTCATGGAAATCCCAGGGATGGAGCAGTAACTTCAGAGAAGGCTGAATCTTAGAATTCTGAACAATTTCATTCAAACTTGGGTTATGCTTTTCTTTCTACTGCCTTTATTCTCAGATAGACTTTCTTTATCTAGAGACTACTTTAGGTGTACACCTTACCATTTTAATACACCTAGTAGAAGGGAAGATTTTTCTGGCTTATAATTCCAAAGAAGTCCCAGGCTCTATGTTTGTTGCCTTAATTGTGAAACATGCTTAGTCCTGTATCATCACTATGGTGTGTGTGTGTGTGTGTGTGTGTGTGTGTGTGTGTGTGTGTGTAAAGCTCTGAGCTCTAATTGCTCTTATCTGGTTCTTATGTTACTCCTGGAATCAGAAAGAGGGATCAACCCCAATGTAACCACATGCACTGTGGTTGATAAAAAATGATTATCTAAAGGAAAACCAAACGCTATTGCTGTTGGAAGCTAAAATGGATATTCATTGGGGAAAAAAGAAAGTAGAAAAAAATAGAATAAGAAAGCAGCTGCCATTCTTACAATATTTATAGAAGAGAGAATGTTACAGGTTGAGAAGATTTGCTGAAAGGCAATGGTGAAAGTGTATACATAGAAATAACCCAGCAAAGCACCAAGGAGGTATGTCCAGGGGATGGAATAGAGCCTAAGTACATAATGTGGCCTTGGATTCTAAACCCATATCATTGGAATGTTCCTTATATATAATGAACCATCAACACCTTTGCTACAGTGAAGATTAGATGTTCAGATACATTCATTTTATAATTATAACAATCTGGAGTGACCCGAAAAATATGATGAAGGAAGAGCTGAATACTTCTTTCAATTTGGCCAGTGTTATATTTGCATGCTTCTCATCTTGAAGGAGAATTTCAAACCAAAAGCAACACAGAGACTACAAATAAGAAAGGAGGATGACTTTAGTGTCTTTCTTCATTTTACTGTATTCTAAAATAAGGAAGACAAGGGCAAATACAGTATAATGGAAAAAAAGAACAGGAATTTTAATTTGAAAACTTAATTGTAGTACTGGTTATGCTACTGATTAGGTAAGTACATGATGTTGAGGGATTTATTTAATCTCTCTGTGACTCAGTTTTTGTATCTTTAAAATGGAAATTTACATATCTATCTATCTATCTATCTATCTATCTATCTATCTATCTATCTATCTATCTATGAATATCTTCAGAATTCTTTGAAGATTAAACAAAATATAGATGTAAAAGTATTTTGCAAACACTAAGGTGGTGTTATTAGCATGACCTAGTACATATGAATTTGTAGATTATATTTAATTATTGATTCCTTCTATTAACTGTGAATACAATGTATATTTTTGGCTGTTCATGATTTCCTGTAAAAGTGGAGTTTAACATAATGGCTTAGCTCAAGTAAAATATTATCAAATGTATTTTTCATTCATATGTGTTTAATTAAGTTCTAGGCCTTCAATTGTATATAAAATGTTTAGGCTTTAGTTTAAAAACAGTAATATGAGAAGATTCAACATGACCCAAATCTGATGTCCAAAACAGATAGTAAGAGCAAACCACAAGAGATACAGTAAATGAAATAATCTATTATAGAGTCTAAAAGCAATAATAATGATTAATGTGTTCAAGGAATTAATGACAAGATGGAGAATTTTAGCAAAAACCAGATTTTATAAACAAAATAAACAAACATCAGTTTTATAATTAAAAAAAACAAAGTCACTGAAATTAGCCACTCAGTGGGTGAATTTAATAGGAGGTAGGCACAGAGAGAGAGGGAATTCGTCACTGATGGAAATCTTTTTTTTCACTTATTTATTTTTGAGACAAGGTCTTGCTCTGTTGTTCTGGCTAGAGTGCAGTAGTATGGTTACAGCCCAGTGCAGCCTTGACCTCCTGGGTTCAAGTGACCCTCCCACCTCAGCCTTCCTGAGTAGCTGGGACTACAGGTGTGCATCTGTAGTGCACGTGGCTAATTTTTGTAAACAGAAAAGATCTTAAGACCTGTAAAATATGTAAAAAGATATAGCATATATACAATCGGAAGTCCAAAGTAAGGGAGAGAGGGAATCATAATAAAATGATATTTAGAGAAACAATGTCTGAGACTTTTTTCAAAACTGCTGAAAGACATCAAACTAAGGTTTAAGAAAATCTAGAAAGATAAACATAGAGGAAAGCACACCTAAAATCATTAGTATATACTTCTGGACATAGGTGTGCTAGACTAAGCAAGTAAAAAATACTGAATGATCAATTAAATTCAAATTTCAAATAAGTAACAAGTAATTTTGGGGTATAAATATCTCCCATGCAATATCTGGTATATACTTACACCAAAAAATCATTGTCTATCTGAAATTGTAATTTAATTTTGTATTCTCCTGTATTTTATTTGGCAACTCAATATTTAAACCAAAGGTAACCAAGTATATATTTTAAAAGCAACCAAAGAGAATGACACAATCCCCTCTGAAAAGCAATATGAACCAACAGATGACTATTCAATAGAAACTATGAAGTCAAAAGCAATCCAATGCTATTTTCAAAGTTTTAAAAGAAAATAATAGTCAAACTAGATTGCTGCATTCAACAAAAATATTCGCCAAACAAAGAGAAAATAAGACCATTTCCAGACCAAAAAACAACAACAACAATAACAACAACAACAACAACAACAACAACAAAACTAGGAAAGGCACGAACTGGCAGAATTAACCTAAATTAAATAATAAAGGATGTTTTAAAGAAAACATCTGCAATTAGCAGATGGAAGCATGAAGCTGAGAAAAAAATGAAGCAACCTGGAAAGATTATCCTCTGAATATTTTAAATTAATTGGAAGAGTGTATGACTGTAGGGAGTGAGATTGGAAGTTTACTGTTGGGAAGAACCATGGGGAAAATTTCTGGTGATGGTAATGGTTTATGTCTTTAAAAAGGTTTGAGTTGTGCAATAAATGCAATGATCAAAACTCATTGAATGATACACTTAAGATTTATGCATTTTCGTGCATGTAAAAAAAGAAACTGTATGCAAAAATTTAACTCTAGTCATTTATATTTATGCTGAAGTACTTAGGAATAAGGTATACTGATATCTGAATTACTTTTAAATACACAAAAAGTAGGTGGATGAAAGAATTGATAGATGGATGAATATATAAGTATATTTGTAATAAAGCAAAAAAAATTGATAGAATCAAAATGGTGGCTATATGAGTGTTCTCTGTGTAATTTTTCAATTTTCCTGTATTTTGAAAATTTTTGTAATGGAATGGTAGAAAATATAGGTGAATACATGATAATAATATCTCATACATCAGGCTGTTAGGCTGTTCTTGCATTGCTAAAAAGAAATACCTGAGACTGGGTAGTTTACAAAGAAAAGAGGTTTACTTGGCTCACAGTTCTCCAGACTGTACGAGAATGGTGGTGCCATCTGCATGGCTTCTGGTAGTCCTCAGGGAGCTTTTACTCATGGCAGAGGAAAAGGGGAAGTAGGTATACCACATGGTGAGAGCAGGAGCAAGAGAGAGGGTGGGGAGAGGTACCACAGGCTTTTAAAAACCAGGTCTCATGAGAACTCAGTATCATGAGGACAGCACCAAGCCATAAGGGAATCTGCTATCATAACCCAGACATCTCCCACCAGGCTCTACCTCCAATGCTAGGGATTATATCTCAAGGTGAGATTTGGAGAGGACATCCAAGGTATATTAAGGGAGTAAATGGTTATAAGACTTTTGAATTATCCAGGGAATTTTCAAAGTATGAATTTCAATTAGACTTTAATAATTTAAAAATGCATGTTGTAATCTCTATGTTAATCATTAAAAGAAGACTGCATTAGAAAATGTATAACTATCAAACTAATAAAAAGTAGATTCAAAATAATATATTGAAATAAGGTAAGAATAGGAATACTTAATTCAAAAAAAGATGAGAATAAAGAAAAAAGTGAACGCAATAAAAGTGAGACAATAGAAAAATGGTACAGTATATTTAAATCCATATGTTATAATAATTTCATTAAATATAAATTAAATACCATAGGCTGACTACAACATCTAGAAACATAGTTTTTAAAAATAGATTTAAGGTGTCATTGATAATATTATGTAAATACATATGTATTTCTAGACTAAGGAGACCCTGTATAATTAAAATACAAAAATTAAAACATTATTAAACTGGAAAAATAATCATATGCTGTTTATTTTGACCATGAAGATAGCAAAAAGTTTGAAATTAAAGTATGAAAGAATATATACCTTCTAAGTACTAACCAAAAGATAGTTGATGTAACTATTCTAATACTTGTCAAAGTAGAGTTGAAGTAAAGAAGGATTGCTGCAGATAAAGAAGAATATTTATTATACTATGAGGAACAACCATCAGAAAGAAATAAAAGTTCTTAATTTCTATACACTAATTATATCAACTCAAAGATCATGATGAAAAATATCACAGAAATAAAAGGAGAAATAGTTTAATTCATAATCATAGTAAAAAATTTAATGTAGTTCTTTCAGTAACTGATGGGATACATAGATGATAGCATTAGAAAAGATATGGAAGATTTGAATAATATAAATAACATTTAGTAAATTATATACAAATTTATGATGAACATCTTTTTGTATAGCACACATATTTTACTAAAATTGATCATTAATTTTATCCTTAGCCATTAAGCAGAAGTCAACAAATGTCAAAAGAATGTTAACCTAACAAATGACAAAAATATAATTAGAAAATCTCCATTTAATGGACAATAAACAATGCATGTTTCCATAAGTCATTAGATAATTCAGAATTGTAATGAAAATTAATAACTAAGTTAATAAATTTAATTATTTAATAATTAAAATGTAATGATTAATTAAATGTTAAATAATAAATAAACCTTAATTAATAATATTAATAAATAATAATTTTATCCATTTTATATGGGCAATATGCCTCACTGTATATTTCAATTAGGGTGAGATTATCCTAATATCCTCACATTAGATATCACTTAAGAAGAAATACACGGCCATGTTTTAAATTACTTAAAATCTGAATTTAAATATGATTTATTTAAGGGGTCAGGGGATTGAGCGACAATGCAAATACTTCATTGGTAATATTCAATTTCCAAAAGAAAAAGTTCAAAAATTCTTGTGTTTGTTTATGTATTACCCCATATTTTTGCTCGCCCATTGCGTTTATTATTGCTGGGCAAATGTATGTAGCCAAAAGTTTCCATTCGGCTGTGTGTACTACTACAATATTTTTGTATATAAATATTCGGCTAGCTTATAAAACATTTTTTAGTCTTGCTCAAAACCTTGTCAAATTCATAATGGAACAATACTGGTAGGCTCAATCGCTAATGGTCAAAAAAATTCTGAGGGCAGACTATAGTAATCATTTAGAAATTACTGGGATGGTATTTTCTTAGTAAAAGAAGGTAGAGCTATCACAGCTAAATCAAAACCGTATTATAGTTGGAAGTATTGATTTAGCAATTCCGCATGCTTACTTAATATTTATATTTAATGTTTCAAGCTGAAAATATATGTACAAAAAAAGTTCTATATAATATTTTCAAAGTATCAGAAACCGGGATTAGAAAAGTATGCTGAAGAATAAAATGAAGGAATGAAAAAGAAAAACATATTTTGATGCTAATGGAATTGCAGTGTCTTGTCATTGCTTTCAACTTTTTCCTTTTAGAAAATTTTAAGAGGGAGGAAAATAACCACTTTTGACTGAAATGTCATGATCAGTCCACCTATGATCCAAAACTAAATTTTAAAATATATTATTTTTATACATTTGATACAGAAATCTCACATTCAGAATTTAAAATGCTAAATAAATATTTTGGCCTTTTAGCATCCTAGATATTTATTACAATTCTTTCAATTATAGTTGCTATGTACAACTGTAATTCTAATTCATACTGACGATAACTCAGTAAGGAGTGGTGGATTGATAGGGCAATGACACATGAGTAAGTGAAACCTTAAATTTTTTTCTAATGTCAAGCCTGATTCCTTTGAAATATGACATTTTACTTTCAGGAAAAGAACTGCTGCACACATTTTCAAATACTCCTGTAGCTCTAAGGGGATATTTATTTTTGCTAACTTTACTTTTATTTATTTTTGCTGACTTATTTTATATAAGTTAACAATTGTTTTAACTTCTACCTTGGGTGAGGTCTGGTGAAGCCAGCAGCAGATCAAGAGAGAGAAACTGGAAAGAGTTTTACAGTTTTGTTATACTCACAGTGCACAGGGAGGAATACGGCACACCATGCAGGGCCATTCAGAGAAGCACCTGTCAGTTATGAGGCAGAGGGAGAAAAGGGAACTGTGGAATTTAGTGTGGTTTCCAAGAAAAGGAAAGGCAAGCTGACTTAGAATTGGCTTATTTGGATAATTTCAGTGAGATCTGGCCCATAGGGGCTGTCCTAGGTAGTCTGATACCTGGCCCTGGGATAAATAATGTGGGTGCTTAGGAGGATGTGAGCACAATTATAGAGGTGGTTGGCAGGTAGGGACTTACCTGGCTGATAAAGAAATAAAATTAATTGGCTTTAGCCATAGACTCAAAAGTGGGTCAAAACTGCATTTAAAAAACCATATTATGAGAGTGGAGCATATAGTTTCCCCAAATGATAATTCATTAAAAACCACTTCCACAATGCCAATAGAAAGTCTGTTAAATTCAATGACCATTTCTATCAAAAGCAAAATACCACAGAATGTAAATATTTAAACTATTTCCATCAGACAAGATGTGTAACTATTTCACAATAAATTATATTCTAGTGACTTTGACTCCCTAATCATTCTAATCAAAATTTTGAATTATTTATATTATGTTTAATAATTTGGTCTGCATAATTTACAAATAATATAATTTGTATATATTTATAGATAATATAATTCCTTTATAGCAACTCAAATGGACTTGAACTGAATTGAATTATTTACATTACGTTTAATACTTTTGTTTGCGTAATTTATAGATAATAAATTTATATATTTTCATAGATAATATAATTCCTTTACAGCAGTTCAAATGGACTAAGACAGATTATATTTGCCTGGATAATTTATAATGAAAAGAGGTTTATTTGACTGACAGTTCTGCAGACTATACAAGAAGCATGGTACCAGCATCGGCTTCTGGCGAGGACTTCAGGAAGCTTCCATTCACAGTGAAAGGTCGAGGAAGAGCTGGTGTGTCACATGGCAAGAGATGCAGCAAGAGAGACAAGAAAAAGGTGCTAGCCTCTTTTTAAAAATCAGCTCTAGTGAGGAGTAATAGAGCAATAAGTCACTTATTACATCTAGGAAAGCACTAATCCATTCATGAAGGATCTGCTCCCATAACCCAAACAATTCTCATTAAACTCTGCCTCCAATATTGGCAATCAAATTTCAACATGAGGTTTGAAGGGAACAAACTATATCATTCCACCCCTGGTCCCACAAAACGCATGCCCTTCTCAAACTGCAAAATTTAATCATCCCTTCCCAATAGTCCCCAAAAGTCCTAACTTGTCCCAGTAACAATTCAAAAGTCCAAAGGCCAAACCCTCATTTGAGACTCAAGGCAAGTTCCCTACAACAGAGAGCCTGTAAAATTTAAAAAAAAATTAAAATGAGTTATTTCCTTCTAAGATACAATGGTGGTACAGGCATTGAGTAAATATTATCTTTCCGAAAAGGTAAAATCAGCCAAAAGAAAGGAGCAACGGGCCTTTCTTTTTTTTTTTTTTTTTTTTTGAGATGGAGTCTCACTCTGCCACCCAGGTTGAAGTGCAGTGCAGCTCACTGCAAGCTCCGCCTCCCGGGTTCACGCCATTCTCCTGCCTCAGCCTCCCGAGTAGCTGGGACTACAGGCGCCCGCCACCTCGCCCGGCTAGTTTTTTGTATTTTTTAGTAGAGACGGGGTTTCACCGTGTTAGCCAGGATGGTCTCGATCTCCTGACCTCGTGATCCGCCCGTCTCGGCCTCCCAAAGTGCTGGGATTACAGGCTTGAGCCACAGCGCAACGGGCCTTTCTTAAGTCCAAAACTCAGCAGGGGAGACATTAGATCTTAAAGCTCCTAAACAATTCCTCTTGACTCCATGTTCTTTATCCTGAGAACACTGGTGCTGATGGTGGGTCCCCAAGGCCTCAGGTGGTCTCACCCCCATGACTTTGCTGGGCACAGCCCATGTGGCTGCCGTCACAGGTTGGAGACCAATGCCTGTAGTTTTTCCAGCTTGAGATTGCAAGCGGCTGGTGCCCCTGCCATTCTGGCATCTAGAGGATGATGGCCCTATTCCCACAGCTCCACTAGACAATGCTCCAGTAGGGCCTCTCCACAGGGGCTCCAACCCCACATTTCCTTTTGACATTGCCCTAGTAGAGTCTCTTTGTAGTGACCCTGACCACTACAAAGGTGCTTCTGCCTGAGCACCTTGGCTTTCCAATATATCCTCTGAAAAGTAGACAGAAGTTGCCAATGCTCCATTACTCTTGCATTCTGCATACCTGCAGACTTAAAACCATGTGGGAGTTACCAAGGCTTATAGCTTGCACCCTTTAGAGAAGCTGTACAAGCAACACTGGGGACTCTTTGAGCCACAGCTGGAGCTGGAGTGGTTGGGATGTAGGGAGCAGCATCCCAAGGCAGTGTAGGGCAGCAGGGATGGTCCCCCAAACCATTCTGTTCTCTTAAGCCTCTTGGCCTGTGATGGGAGGGGTGGCCTTGAAGATTTCTGAAATGACTTCAGGGCCTTTTCCCTATTGACTTGACTGTTAGTGTCTGGCACCCTTTTATCCATGCTAATCTCTGTAGCAAAGAATTTCTAAGCTGCCCCTTTGAAATGACCTTTCCTTCCCTACTACATGGACAGCCTGTAAATTTTCCAAATTTTTATACTCTGCTTCCCTTTTAAACATAAGTTCAAACTTTTGGTCATTCCTTTTCTCCCATATTTAGTCTTAAGCTGTTAGAAGCAGCCACATCACTCCTTGAATAGTTTGTTGCCTAGAAATTTCTTCTGTCAGGTACCATATATCATCACTCTTAAGTTCAGCCTTCTAAAAGTCCTAGGGCATGGGCACAATGCAGCCAAGTTCTTTGCTATGGCATAACAAAAGTGACCTTTGCTCCAGTACCCAATAGGTTCCTCATTTCCATGTAAAACCTCAACAGTCTGGCCTTTGATCTACATATTTGATATGATTTGGCTATGTCCCCACCCAAATCTCACCTTGAATTCCCATGTTGTGGGATGGAGCCGGTGGGAGGTAATTGAATCATGAGGGCAAGTGTTTTCCATGCTGTTCTCATGATAGTGAATAAGTCTCACAAGAGCTGATGGTTTTAAAAATGGGAGTTTCCCACACAAGTTCCCTCTCTCTTTGCCTGCTGCCATCCATGCAAGATGTGAGTTACCCCTTCTTGCCTTCTGCCGTGATTGTGAGGCCTCCCCAGCTAGGTGGAACTGTAAATCCAATAAACCTCTTTCTTTTGTAAATTGCTCAGTCTAGGCTATGTCTTTATCAGCAATGTGAAAATGGACTGATAAAATATTTACATCAGCATTTTGGTCACAATCACTTAACCAGTCTCTAATAAGTTCTAAACTTTCCCTCATCTTCTTTTCTTCTGAGCCATCCAAACTCTTCCAACTTCTGCCCATTACCAAGTTCCAAAGCCATTTTCCCATTCAGCTATCTTTATAGCAATGTTCCACTCCTCCATGCCAATTTCTTATCCTAGTCTGTTAGGGTTACTGTAAAGCAATACCTGAGGCTGGGTAATTTATAAAGAAAAGATGTTTATTTGGATAACGGTCTGCAGACTATACAAGAAGCATGGTGCCAGCATCAACTTTGGGTGAGGACGTCAGGAAGCTTCCACTAATGGCAGAAAGCTAAGGGGAGATGGCATGTGACATGGCAAGAGAGGGAGCAAGAGAGAGAGGGGACGGATATTCTAGGCTCTTTTTAATAATCGGTTGTTGTGGGAACTAATAGAGGAAGAACTCACTTATTACTGCAAGGATAGCACCAATCTGTTCATGTAAAATCTGCTACCTGACCCCCAAAACTCCCATTAGACCCCATCTCCAATATTGGGGATTAAATTTCAACGTAAGACTTGGAGGGAACATATATCTAAACTTTATCATAATTGTTATTGTTAAAAATATATATAAGCTAATACCTCAAAACATTTTTACTTGGGGAAGGGTTGTACTTTTTTCTATATTGTAAAATAAATAATATAAGAAAAATGCCTATTTGATATCACTACACAAAATATCTGCCCAGGTCAATTTTTTATTTTTGCTTAATAGGCAGAAGTTTCGCCTCTTCCATTTGAAAGCTGCACGCCAGAACAGAAATTCACCAGAGCATAGGATTCAGAAGGGGAAGGAGTGAATGCAGAAAGTTGATTGGAGTGTGCACCATGGGACCTTTGCTGCAGATTTTCTCGGTAAGAGGCAGACAATGATGTCCCACGGCAGCCACAGGGAAGAGGCAAGAGCAGAGTTAGATCAGCTTTTGTCTTATTTATTCTCTCCTAGCTACACTTGCTGTCCCCTCCCTGTCCAAGGTTGCAGCAGCATGTCTTCTATCACCCATAGCCTACCCACTCGAAAACAGCTCTTCAACTCCCTAGAGATATCTCAGTTTTTATTGCTGTAAGTTAGTTTTAAAAATGTTATTTTCTGGCCAACTCAGGTAGATGTGGGACCTTGGCAGGATTCCTTCACTAAGGTTTGAAGGTGCTTCATGCCATTGCATCTGAAACTTTAAAGCAGAAACATGAAGTCTGCCCTGTAATCATTAATAATTTGGAGATTTGTGTGTGGTGCGGGAAACATGGCTGTAGGAAATTTTATTTCTAATTTTATTGTATCCCTGCTTACACTAAAATTTTTCTAGAGGAAAGAGACTATTTTAGTATCCTTCTGCCACCTCCATATCTTTATTGCTTGGAAGCTCATCATTGTAATGTAAAAGTGTCAAACTTTATGCAGAGCTGAATGGTAAAAGAGAGTGTACATAATCGTTCAAATTCAACAGCTATAACAGCAAATGTAGAAAGGGGAATCTATACGGTAGTCAGGTCACATCTATAAAAGATTTCGTACAAAAGGTCAGCATGCGTAATGCATTGGTGATGCAGAGATGTTGATAAGACTCTTTAATATGGTACAGTGATTTATAAGTCAGCTGCCACTTAGCAACAATTAAAAATTCAATTCAGTTGTAAATGCAATTAAAAGGTAAACACATTTCCATTTTGTATAAATAGGAATACACAGAAATACACCTATAAACTTTTGAAGTCATTTTCTTTAAAGACATAAAGAGTGCCTATACCATCTACTTTATATTGATTTGTATTTATATATGGTATAGAGCACAGAGGCAATATTTTCAGGGGCGTTGAAAGCCTTTCCAGTATCTAGGATTCTGAAATAATTCAGTAAAAATAGAAGACAGTCTTCTTTAATGTGCATTTCAAATTTTATTTATACAGGAAGATGGATGCTACTCTTTGTTTCATTATCAGTAGCTAAGTGAGCATTAGAAAGCTTAATTAAGATAATATTAATGCAGTTTTAGACTTTAGAGACTCAGATGGATTTTTCAGATTAAGAATTGAATTTCATTTTATCAGATTTGTGATTTTACTCTGATTTGGTAATTAGGAAAAAACAAAATGTCACATTAGTCTTCTTATTCCTTACAATTGTGCTACAATCTTGATTTTGACTTAGGAGAGGAACACATTTTATCTTCCTATTTGAATACTGGCTCACCAGGTTTTATATTTCTGTGAGATTCTAGCTAAACAGCATAAATGTTAGAAATATGAATTTCTGCTTCCTATATCAGACAATCTTTACAATCACACTGAACACAAATGAGCTCTCAACTACCATAGTTCCAGCCAAAGCCCATGTTTATTGAATAGTAATAATCAGATTTGAAAACAGCTTGTGAGATGCTTTTTTGCTTTCTCTGTGTATCATTCAAAATTGCCTTGGTTTGCACGTCAAGAAAAGTGGCATTTAAGAACAACATAATAAGGAGTCCAAAAGGAGGCAGCCCCAGTTACAGAAGCAGCAGAACACCCTCCCTGCCCCAGGCACCTACTGTCTTTCCAGTCCACCATCCTTAGTCTCTGGCTTTCATCTTCCTGCTTACAAAGATGGCAAGCTATCCAGGCCCACAGAAAGGTAAAGGGAGAAAAACTGAAAGGACAGGCCTTTTAAAAAGCTTTCTGGAAGTCCAGCCCAGTCACTGTTGCTTACCTTGCTTCATACCAAACTGGATCAGGTAGACATTGCAGAAGGCAAGGGAGTCTGGGAAGGTGGAGTCTTTTAAATGAACATAACCCTCTTTTAAATGAGTATATTGTGACTCCAAAAATCAAAGTTTTTATAGGAAAGAGGGAATAAGGGATTTTGAGTAGGCAGCTAAGGGTATGTGCCACACTGCTGTTAGATGCTGGTGATAGAACTCATTGGGTAATATCTTAGGGAAGGACTGATGAGTCTGAGTTTCCTAAAATGACCTTGACAATAACTGATAACTAATATGTATATCTGTGGCAGATAGAACAACTGAGAAAACAGGATCTCTAGCAGCAACAAAAATAGGTAAATGTTTAGACAAATCCTCTGGTGTCCTTAAAAAGACAGAATGAGGATGAGAGCAAACACTCACTCAAGAACAAATTTCTCACTAGAGAACGTGTATTCCAGGGTTCCCGGGTTTTAGGTAAGCACTGTGAAAAAGTACTCACTTGCAACTGTTCTACCTTGAGTTCTTATTGTTGCAAAAAGCTCCAGGAAGCAGTTTAGCCTCAGGAAAAAAAATAAATGGATCCAGAGATGCCTTAGTTGGAGATGAACTTTAGCGAACTCTCATACTAAAAATCTCCACCCAGGGAGGAACTTATTTGCTACTTACCATACATGCAAGGTATGTAGAAGCATGGCTGGCAACCACACCTGTGCCACCTTTTCTCCACCTCTACATGCAATGATGCAGCACACCAGTCCAATAAAAGTCATGTTTTCACCCTTGTCAGGGGACGCTCTCCTTTGGGAAAGTGTCCTCGTTGTTCTCCTTGTTTGCTGCAAGTAATAAAATCCTCTTATTATATCCTCCCTGGTTGCGGTCATTGGACTATCACCTGCCAATCGAACCCACCCATGTAGTGTGAGTAAAAAAGTAATTTAATTGAAAAGCAATTTAGAAAAATTCAGAGTTCAAGGTCAAAACAGAGAGACAAGGATGCTGTCCAAGGTTGGAACACTGAACTGGACATGTATCTGTATGGTAATTGATATTCTAGCAAGAGGAAGAACAGAAAGGAAACATATCTATTCTGAATATTTCTATAGAACTAACCATTGGCTACTCCTAATAACTGTCACTTATGCTTGTTTGGCTTTGACTATGTGCTGCCAGTCTTTTCAATGTTTAAGTTTTGTGGGTACATAGTAGGTATATGTATTTACGGGGTGTATAAGATATTTTGATGCAGGGATACACTGTGTAATAATCATATCAGGGTAAATGGGGTATTCATCACCTCAAGCATTTATCACTTGTGTTACCAATAATCTAATTATATCTTTTAGAATTTTTTAAATGTACAATTAAATTATTATTGGCTATAGTCACCCCGTTTGATTGCTTTATCACCGCCCCTTAGGTTTTGTTTTCTAACATATGCTTTAAGCCTGCTTCTTTTTCACTTTATCACTATGTTCTAAACTTTTGCATCCCTGCCCTGCCATGGATTTTGACCCTGACAACCCAGAGCTCCCCAAAGGGTTCCTCTTCTTTACTACAAGTAATGTAACCAGGGTTCACCTAGGTCAAAAGTAGCCACTGAAATTTCTCCTTGGCAGGTGAGCAAAGCAACTTCAAAAAAATTAAAAACCCTTCACCAAAGAAGATACACAGATAGCAAGTAAGCATATGAAAAGGTGCTTCACATCATATGTCAAGAGGGAAATGCAAATTAAAACAACAGTGAGACACCACCATACATCTATTATGATGGCAAAAATCCAAAACACTGACAACACCAAATGCTGGCAAGGACGTTGAGCAAAAGGAACTCTCATTCACTGCTGGTAGGAATGCTGCATAATGATACAATCACTTTGAAAGGAAATTTGAAAGTTTTTTGCAAAACTAAACATACCCTTACTGTATGATCTTACAATTGCACTCCTTGGTATTTACTCAAAGGAGTTGGAAACCTGTGTCTGCACAAGAAGCTGCATACAGATGTGTATAGCAGTTTTATTCGTAATTGCCAAAACCCGAAAGCAACCAAAATGACATTCAGTAGGTTATTGAATAAATAAACTGTGATACCACAAGACATTGGAATATTGTTCAGTGATAAAAAGAAATGAGCTATCAAGGCATGAAAAGACATAGTGGAACAGTAAATGCATATTGCTACGTGAAAGAAGCCAACCTGAAAGATTCCATACTGTATGATTCCACAGTTTTGGAAAAAGCAAAACTATGGGGACAGTAAAAAGATCAGTAGTTTCTAGGGTTTTAGGGAAGAGAAGGATGATTAGGTGGAGCACAGAGGATTTTTAGGGCAGTGTAACTATATTGTATGATATTACAATGGTGGATACATGTCATTACACATTTGTCCAAACCTATAGAATGTACAATACCAAGGGTGAAAGCTAATGTAAACTGTGGACCTCTAGTGCTAATAATGTGTCCATGTAGGTTCATCATTTGTAGTAGATGTACTCCTGGCTCAGATGTTGACAGTGGGGGTGGCTATACATGTGTAGAGTCAATCGATAACATGGAAAATCTTTATACCTTCCACTTAATTTTTGTGCGAACCTAAAACTGTTCAAAAAATTGCAACCAGAATGATTTATTTTTGTATGTTTCCACCTTTATTCTATATTACATGGCAACTCAGTTGTACCACTCCAATTCATTGAATAGTGCCTGTTTTACACACTACTTTTATATACAATCTTTATCATACATAGGCATATGTTGATGATATTGCAAGTCTGGTTCTACCATTGAAATAAAGCAAATATTACAATACAGTGAATCACATTAGTTTTTGGTTTCCCAGTACATATAAAAGTTATGCTTACATTATACTGTAGTCTATCGAGTATGCAATGGCATTATGTCTAAAGCAATGTGTGTGCATTATTCTATTTATTTTTTTCAAATGAAATATTCTATTTTTTAAAATTTTACTTTTAGTTCTGGGATACATGTGCAGTGTGCAGGTCTGTTACATAGGTATACATGTGCCATGGTGGTTTGCTGCACCTATCAACCCGTCATCTAGAATGATTTTTTTTTTTTTTAAGTTTGTACAATAGAATGAATCAAATGTACATTGTAGGAATTTGGAAAATATATAAAACAACAAAAGAAAAGAAAACAGCATATTCTCACTGACCTGAGATTACTATTAACATTTTATTTGCCTTTCCATATTAATAAATTTTTATCTTATCTATATCCATTCCTTAAATAAATTTCTCCAGATGTTCCCAAAATCCTTTTTTTTTTTTTTTTTTTTTTTTTTTTT
>NW_016807064.1:1110654-1130257 GCF_001698545.2 Rhinopithecus bieti
GCCAGGATGGTCTCGATCTCCTGACCTCGTGATCCTCCCGTCTCGGCCTCCCAAAGTGCTGGGATTACAGGCTTGAGCCACCGCGCCCGGCCCAAAATTACTTTTTTTAAAGCAAACTTGATAGAATCTGTTTGTTATGCCATTTCAGGTTTTATAATTTAGGATAATGTTTTCCTAAGACACTGATTTGTTGACTAGATCTACTTAGATATCCTGCAGAAGGCTCTAACTTCTAAATTTGTCTTTTTCAGGGTCGTTCAACAGAATTTTCTGTGATGATAGAAACATTTCATATTTACGCTAAAATATAGGGCAACATATTATTCAGAGTTCTCCAGAAAGACAGAACTTGCAGGATATATATATAGATACATGAGTGTGGATTTATTGGTGGAATTGGCTTATGGGATTAAGGAGGCTGAGATGTCCCATGACAAGCTATCTTCAAGCTGGGTACCCTGGGATGCCCGTCCAAGTCCAAAGTCCTCAAAACCAGGGAAGTTGATACTGTAACTCTTAGTTTGAGACCAAAGGCCTGAAAACCTTGGGGAGCACTAATGTTAAGTCCTGGAGTTCAAAGGCCAGGGAGCCTGGAGTTTTGATCCCCAAGAACAGAAGAGGACAAGTGTATTCCAAGTCTAGGAGATAGATAGACAAATTTGCTTTTCCTATTTTTGTTCTCTCTGGGCCCCTGGCCGATTGGAAGGTGCCCCTCTACATTGAGGATGGATCTTCCCCATTTAGTCCGGCTAGATTCACACAGCAACCTTCTCTGGAAACACCCTCACAGACACATCCAAAAATAATTCTTCACCAGGCTTCTAGGTATACCCTAATCCAGCTGACACTAAAATTAACCATCAAAGGTAGCCACTTTTCACATGTGGCTATTGAGTACTTGAAACCTGCCTGGTGTGATTGAGCAAGTTAATTTTAATCAATTCAGATTCAAATTTAAGTTAAATTTGAATCAAAATAGCCGCCATCTGTGGCCTGTGGCTATTGTACTGAACAGCACAGGTTTCCTTGCTTCCTTCTCAGGCTGGGCTTATCCTTCTTTTCCTGTATTTCCTGTTAACTAGAAAATGTAGACAGGCCTAATATTAGGCAAATTGGATGGAATACTTCCTGAGGACATTGTATACTGCATATTGTGTTATATCAGGAGACACTTTACTATTTGCTAGGCCCACCATTAGTGATACTAAGATTGACGCCAGGATGGCATGATGACAAAATGACTCATTCAATACCCAGTCACAATTTTCCCCTTGAGTCTAGAAATCCATGGGGTGGCTGGAGTGGAGGTAAACACATGTCTGGTTCATTCTCAACTATATCCTTCAAATTTTTTTTAACACCAATATATAATTCTTGTGTGTGTCTAATTTTGATAAAGGTGCAGAGTTATGATCTTTTAGCTCTGCCATTGCTTCTGCGTTGTTATACTGGCTTTCCTTTTTGTAAAGAAGAGCTTTCCTGATTCACTGGGGCTGTTTGGTTACTACATACATCAACAAGGGTAAATGCTTTCTTTTCCTTCATTTACCACTTTTTTCTTTTTGAGACGAAGGTTTCATTCTTGTTACCCAGGCTCGGGTGCAATGGTGCACTCTGGGATCACCACAGCCTCTGCCTCCCAGGTTCAAGTGATTCTCCTGCCTCAGCCTCCCAAGTAGCTAGGATTACAGTATGTGCCACCATGCCTGGGTAGCTTTCTTGTATTTTTAGGAGGAGACGGGGTTTCTCCATGTTGGTCATGCTGGTCTCGAACTCTTGACTTCAGGTGATCTGCCTGCCTCAGCCTCCCAAAGTGCTGAGATTACAGGTGTGAGCCATAGGATATTTTATAACAACCACCTCAAATGGTGGAAGTTTTCTGGCTTTTCCTGTAGTGAGTACTATGAAGAAATTATGTTTTTTATTAATTCAAAGAGTTTCCGACTGGGTGCGGTGGCTCATGCCTGTAATCCCAGCACTTTGGGAGAATGAGATGAGTGGATCACCTGAGGTCAGGAGTTCAAGACCAGCCTGACCAACTTGGCAAAACCCCGTCTCTACTAAAAATACAAAAATTAGCTGGGCTTGGTGGCATGCACCTGTGGTCCCAGCTACTCGGGAGACCGAGACAGGAGAATGGCTTGAAGACAGGAGAATAGCTTGAACCCAGGAGGTGGAGGTTAGAGTGAGCCGAGATCACACCACTGCACTCTAGCATCGGTGACAGAGGAAGATTCTGTCTCACAAAACAAAACAAACAAACAAAAAAAGAGTTTTCAACCCACTACAGTCACTTTTTAAAAATTAAATTGTTGAGTTGGACCCATGAATTTACCTTCAATCTAGCTTTTGATGTTACTTTTAAAATGAGACTCAAAGTTTGCTGTAAAACTTTCTTAGGGAGGTACATCATGGATTTATACAGACTGTGCCCTGAGAGCAGATGATAGCCAATATTATGCCCCTCTCTAACATCTCTTTTGTAAGGCGCCAACATCATCCCCACCTTTCAAACATATTTCTCTTTTTGTTCATCTGGGCAAGGAAGAGTGTTTAAGTGGAAAGCCAGCCTAGCCTGAGACTGGAAGATTCACATGGTTTAAACAGTGTGAATATAGACAGTGAGCACCTATGTTTAATATTCAAGGCCATAACTTTCCTAACACACCAAGTGCTGACATAACTTAAAGCAAAGAACGCAAGATGGCCCACACTGAGTACTCTTCTGTATCCACTCCTGGATATACTGCAAGATACAGACTTAAAGGGCGGAGGAGACAAGAGAAACACATAAGTCTTGAGGTGTAAGATAAGGAGCTGTAATTTGTAAGACACTCAATTTTAACTCTCGAGTTAGGGAGAGAGCTCAAAATGGAATAGTATGATTTCATGTTGGGTCAAACAACATGGAAGTATAGGGTGCACACCGTTATACTCCAGTATGTACATGTATATCTGAAAAGACTGCAGTTTGTCATCTTGTAGTTTGCACTGAGCTTTTGTGAATTTCAGAACATGTGTTTCTTGTTGGGAATGGATTTTCTCTACCAGTCTGGCAGTATTGGGAGGTAAAGACTGAGGCTGAGAAGTGTCCTGGGAGTTTATGTGATGTGGCGTAGACATGTCATAATTGGGTTTAGCAATGGATGATTTATATGCTTTGATTTTTTAATGCCCACAATATGATTCTAATGGTAAATTTTAGGTATCAACTTGATTGGATTAAGGGATACTTCGATAGATGGTAAAGCACTATTTCTGTAGATGCCTGTCAGAATGTTTTTGTAAGAGATGGGCATTTGAATCAGCAACTGAGTAAAAAAGATCGACCCTCATTCGGTGTGGTCCAGCACCACCCAATTGGTCAAGGTCCCAGAGAACAAGAAGGTAAAGGCAAAGCAGGTTTGCTGTCTCTAGATCTCTCTCTCCTGGAGCTGTGGCGCACTTTTTCCCTACTTTTAGACATCAGAACTCCAGTTTCTCTGGGCTTTGGACTTCTGGACTTGCACCAGCAATTGCTGTGTTCTCAGGCCTTTGACCAGGACTGAGTTTCACCCTAGTTCTGAGCCTTTTGGTCTTAGACTGAGCCATGCTACAAATTCTTTGCTTGTCCAATGTGCAGACAGCCTATCATGAGACTTCTCAGCCTCCATAGTCATGTGAGCCTGTTCCCCTAACACATCCTTTCTCAGATATCTATATCTGTCTATCCCTCTATCTTCCTACCCTGTTGGTTCTGTCTCTGTGGAGAATTGTGATTAATATGGAAATAATAGTGGTTTCTGATACTTCTAAATTACTTCATAGCTGATAAGGCACATCTCTGTATAATACATAGCTTGCTTTTCACACATACACAAATAATTTAGCAACTTGGATTTTATTGTATCCTGATTTTCAGTGAAAAAAATAAGGCCTATAGGAATAACTTGCTCTGATTTTTTCATCTAGCAAGTGACTGCATTGGGATTTAAAACCAAGTCTACTGGGAGGCCAAGGTGGGCATATCACTTGAGGTCAGGAGTTCGAGACCAACCTGGCCAACATGGTGAAACCCCATCTCTACTAAAATACAAAAAATTAGCTGCACATGGTGGTACGCGCCTATAATCCCAGGTACTCAGGAGGCTGAGGCAGGAGAATCGCTTGAAACCGGGAGGCGGAAGTTGCAGTGAGCCAATATCGCGCTACTGCACTCCAGCCTGAGCAACAGAGTGAGACTCCATCTCAAAACAAAACAAAACAAACAAAACAAACTCAAGTTACTCATTAACTCAGTTGATAACAATTTATTAAACACTATTTGCCAAGCCCTCTGTTAGGCATTAAGGACACATTGCTGCACAAGACGGATACATATTGTACTTCCTTCAGGGAAAGTATAATGTAGCTCACAGCCCTCCCATAAGCCTGTTCTATAAAGCCACTTAAAAGCATATCTCATACTCACCCCATCATTATATTCTCTCATCACTGTCCTTCTTCCAAAAAGCAATAAATACAACTCCCCTTCTTGTGTTTTCTATCACAGTAAATGTTTACCCAATGGCTCTCTGAGGAACCTGGGAGACAGTCTTCACCTTTCCTAATTACTTCATTATATTGAATCCACTCCCAAGTCCTGAAGACTGTATTTTCTAATTTTTTTATTCCCATACCTCACTATCTATTTTCATCACTGCTTCCACAGATTAAAGACTTATTTCTTAATTGAACTATTGCAACTGTCATTGAATAGGTGTCCCTGTCTTTAATCCATGATTTATGCTTCACATGGTTGCCGTAGTGCTTTTTCTATAATGTATATCTGTTCTTTGAAGATTTTGCTTTCAAACGTTTTTATTAATATTACATTCAATTTTTTTTTCCTTTTTTTTTCCCTGAAGCAGAGTCTTACTCTGTCACCCAGGCTGGAGTGCAGTCGTGCAATTTTGGCTTACTGCAACCTCCATGTCCTGGGTTCAAGGGATTCTCCTGCCTCAACCTCCAGAGTAGCTGGGATTACAGACATGCGCCACCATACCCAGCTAATTTTTGTATTTTTAGTAAAGACAGAGTTTTGTCATGTTGTCCAGATTGGTTTTGAACTCCTGGCCTCAAGTGATCTGCTTGCCTCAGTCTCCCAAACTGCTGGGATTGCAGGTGTGAGCCACCACGCCCAGCCAACATTCACAATTTTATTTTAAGTCCAAACTTCTTAGCAAGGGCCTTCATGATTTAACTTCTGCATGACCCTTTGTTTCCTGTTTCAGAGGAGTCTGTGACTCACATCACATCCCAAAACTCCACCGTGCTAAAATATTTGTAGTTCTCAAATGTGGAACTACAGGATGGCCTTCTTTGCTTCAACCTTCCTCACCACCCCACCAACCTGGAGCTATTTTTTAGATAGTGTAATCAAGTAATTTATTCTATAAACTGGGACCTACTGAGAGTGCAAGAGGAGTTATTAATAATTATTTTGGGAAAGAAAGGTATATGCTGATATTGTACCAGGCAGTTGAATATATGTTTAATCTAAAGGATTCTTCTTTATGCACCCGTAACACCCTGAACGTATCTCTATGATAATATTTACTGCTTTCTATACAAATATTTGTATCACTTCTGAGTTTCTTTATTTCAGAGACAAGTCTGTTTTGCTCATCCTTGTCTCCAGAAAGTTTTGCATAGTTTTTGACATCTTGTAGGTATTCAATATTTTAAAAATAAATGCTGTTAAACGAACTTCAGGTAGGAACTTCACTGAGCATTTGGAAGTAAATTGAGTTTTGCAGCTACTGTGGTGTAAACACCTCTTAATACTTAAAGTACATAGAAGCTTGTTGAAATTTGGAGAGGAAACTAGTGGAAGATATTTCTATTTCTGAAATCGCTTCTAAGATATTGCTTTTTATCCTATGAGATTCATCACTGTAATTCAATGGTTTATGATTAACTTCTTTGGAGACCTTGAAGTAATTCAAGAATATCTTTCTTGATGATACACTATTTGCTTTAAAGAGATAGCCCAATTTAATTATAGACTCCTGGGTATTTCAGACAGGTCTACTGCAGAGAAAGAATAAAGCTGGTGGAGAGTTCTAGTCTGAGTCCAAAGGCCTGAAAACAAGGAGTCCAAGGGCAGAAGACCAATATTTCAGCTCTGGTAGTCAGATAAAGCAAATTCTCCCTTCCTCCTCTTTGTTCTATTTAGGCCCTGGATATACTGAATAATGTCCACTCACTTTGGGGAGAGCAATTTGCTTTACTGTGTCTACCAATTCAAATGCTAATCCCTTCCAGAAACACCATTTCAGACACACCCAGAAATAATGTTTAGCCAAATATCTGGGTATTCCATTATCTAGTAAAGTAGACACATAAAATTACCCATCACCTTTGTAGCATCACAATGTATTCTGACAAATTCAACACTATTATTGGAAAGCTGTCTTCAACTACATTGTGGATCTGGAGTAAGAAGACAGTTTATCCCTCACATCTTAATACTGACATCCACTCTCATCAAACTATTGTAGAAATACAGGGCCTCTCAGAAATCTCCTTTGAAGAACTGAAGCTATGGTCTGTCTCATTTAAGTTCGTTTGGGTCTATTGCAGTCCTCACAGTGGAAAGCAGAACAATTTTATCCAGCATAGCCAGAGGTACCCTGCTGTTATTCTGCTTCTCAACTTACCATAAGGATTTCTGGGACAGTGATTGAGTCCATTTGTCTGTGGCCAGCTACTAGCACATTGACAGCTCCATGGATTATATTCAACAAATGATTTATTGAATCAATAAAAAAGATAAATGTTTATCAACAACCTGGGGGAAATACAAGAAAACATTATATTTTATTGTTGTTATGAAGTCCCTTCAACTGCCTTTTGAATGGCCTTTTATTTGTTGAAAACAAGAACAATAATAATAAAACTTCATCTGATAGTGCAGCACAGTATGTAAGGATAAATGTGGCAAATTTGGGGAGAAAATAGGGACACACTGATATATAACCATTAATATTTATAAATCACTTTACTGTAACATTTATGTTTTCCCTCAATGGGCAATAGTGAAAACATGGTGACCTATCTAGGCTAGTAATAGTTCTTAAATAATGAAAAGAATAACAATTTATTAATTATTCAGGGCAAAAGCAGAAGTGTTCTCCTTTCTGTCATTTCAGTAGAGAATATCATCATGTTTCTTTTACTCAATCACCAATTACAAAATCATACAGATGGAATGAACTTGCAACATCTTAATAGACACAGCTTCCAGCAGAGCTATAATTATATTGTCCTAGAGAGATGAATATCTACTTAGCCCTGATTTTAACACTTTCTAAAGAAAAGTATTCCATAGATTGTGTCATAAACTAGTCTGTATGTAACAATTCTTATCATTAGTGACATCCTGATAGTCCTGCTGTGGTTTATATAGGTTTTATTTTAAGCAGAGATTAAAACTGCTTCTAAAGTAAATTCTAAATGTTGGCAATAAGCTCTTGGAAATTGTGACTTTAAGCAAAAGATGTCTAATGAAATCTTTTTTTTATAATCAACATGCTAATGAAAAGATGTTGAACAAAATGACATTATTTGATCACCTGGTATATGTCACTTTGTTTAAAGTTGCAGATTTTAAGTACTGATTCATCATGTTAGGTGAGAACTTGCTGTACATGATGTCAAAACTATTTATCGAAAGGGAAGAGCTCATTCAAACCATGCATTTAGTACAAAAGAAAAATAAATGTAATTTGGCAGAGTTCAACTAGATATTATGTGTGGAGTATGTGTTTGCAGGTGTCCAAATGGATTGTGAATTCCAAACTATCATTCATTAAGCTTGTAAAACATAATCAATGTCATCATTTTAAAGTGTTTTTTGAGTACTTATTATGTAGCAGGTACTTTTCTAACCATGTAGATAAATATTTCACTCTCATGGAACTTGCATTCTAGTGTTTGTATATGCATGTGAGGGAGACTTAGCAAATAAACAAATAAATGTAAGTATATAAGAAGATGTTAAGTAGATAGAGAAATCTACTACATGGGAATACAGAAATTCTAGAATACCAGAGAGGCAGTATTCATTTTCTATGCTGTGTAACATTCTACCACAAATTTCATGGCTTAAAACAATGCTCACTCACTATCTCACAGTTTCGGTGGGTCAGGAGTCCAGGCATGGCTTGAGTTTTTTGCTTCAGGGTCTCACAAAGCTGCAGTCCAGGTGTCCACAAAGGCTGCATTCTCATCTTGAGGCTCAAGTGGGGAAGAAGCTTCTCCCAAGCTCATGTAGGTTGTTGGCAGAATTAACTTTATTGTGTGCTTTAGCATTTATGACAGCTTGCTTCTTCACTGTCAATAATGGAAAGAGATTCTAAAATTGAGCCTGCTAGCAAGATGTAGATATGAGGGTGATATCCAATCATCTTTTCCATCTACTATGGTTTAGAAACAAGTCACAGGTCTCTACCACACTCAGGGGAAGGAGTTATATGAGGTCGTGAACACCAGAAGGTGGGAATCATGGAAACCACTTGAAAGGTCGGCCTGTCACAGAGGCACTGGTTTTTTAGTAGATTGATTAGTGAAATCTTCTTGAGAAGGTGACAATATTAGGTCTAATATTGAAGGAACTGTGAAACGCAGATACAAGGCTGCTTTTGAGAATAGCATCCCAGATAAAGTGCAAACAATCTAAGGTGAGAGTGCGTTTGGGAGATTGAGAAATAGCAAGGAAGCAAGTGTGGCTGGAGCAGACCAAGTGAGAAAAAGAGAGTAGTAGAAAAGTTGAAGTCAGAAGATTAGAAAGGTACCAGGAATGAGTTACTGAAGAGGGGAGATTCCATAGGATATTGCAGGAAATTGTAGAAATTTGACTTTTATTGAGAACAAGATCAGATGCCTATGGAGGGTTTAGAGAAGAGGGCTGTTTTGATTTAAAATGTATTTAATGGTATCACTGGCTGAGTACAGGCATAGAAGCGTACTTGGAAGTATGAGGCTATTAGAGAAGGCAGTAGAGATGATAAAAACTGTCGGAATCTGTATAAAATTTCTTACATTTTCTCTCTCTCTCTCTCTTTTTTCTTTTTCCTGAGATGTAGTCTCACTCTGTCACCCAGGCTGGAGTGCAATGGCAAAATCTCGGCTCACTGCAACCTCTGTCTCCTGGCTTCAAGTGATTCTCGTGCCTCAGCCTCCTGAGTAGCTGGAACTATAGGCATGTGCCATCACACCTGGCTATTTTTTGTATTTTTAGTAGAGACAGTGTTTTACCATGTGGGCCATGCTGGTCTCTAACTTCCCACCTCAAGTGATCTGCCTGCCTCAGCCTCCCAAAGTGCTGTGATTACAGGTGTGAGCCGCCACGCCTGGCCTTCTTTCTCTATTCTGTAGACAAAAGGGAAATTTCAGAATTTGGCATTCAACCTGCACGGTTCATCAAGTTCCTTCTTTGAGAATTTGGAACTGGACATAAGACAGGCTCAATGTAATCTCCCCGAGTAACTACAACCTGTGAAACTCAGGAGTTTGTAATTGCCATTGCCCACTATGTTACCTAGAATAACAGCAACAAAAACATTCAAAAAGAAGAGTGAAGCTTATGCATAGCAAGTATTCTGTAAATATCAGCTGTTTTTTATTTGACCTAGCCAAGCAATTAACATTATCCTACTCCTTCAAAGGAGACAGAAAAATCAACTTGTGGAGAATCAATTCCTAAGAAAACTTTGTGAAAGAACTTTTCATTTTTTTATTATTAACTGTTCCTTGTTTCTGAAATGGTGGTATGTCTCAGAAAAGACTGTAAATCTTTTGTGATCCAGCAAACATTTTGGTAAAACAGAAGATGTATAACAGCATTTTATGGCTCTTTAAATCTTTTTTGAGCTTTACTAGAAGTCTTCAAAATTGTGCAACTTACAGAGAACATACATATTTTTAAGGATGTTTTGTAGGTATGTATTGTTGTTTCCTTTTTCAAACAATACAGTGACCTGTAAAGAGTAAGTTTTGTTTTCTTTCTGTTTTTAAATCCTGAGAAGCTGAGACAATTATGTGAAGTTCAAATGCACAATGATTTCATTTTATTTGAATTGTTACATGACCTCTTAACCCCTGCAACCTGGAGTCTATTATTTCCAAAACCTGCTCTACTTATAAGCAAACGTGATGGTTGTAATTCATTAGGATGATTTTATTTTAGGTACCTGTTCGCACTTCTAAGCCATTTTCTTAATAACTAATTGGATGTCATTGATGGTATTAATACGAGAATGACTTCATTTCCACGAAGTTGTTGGCGTGTCTGTTGCTCTCTCCATGAGCTGTCACAGTGCAGGTGTAAATGGGTAACTGGCTTAAAGAATGCAATGACTCTCACCTTGTTATAGTGTGACCATATGTGGCCAATTACATTTCCTCTGTTTTTAATAATGCGGTTGTTGATTTACTAGGCCACATTCTTCTCTGATCATTAATTTTTATAGGCTTTCATCTTTTGAATTATCCTCACATGGTTGTTATAGCAGCACTTTCTTGCCACCACATATTTTAAACTTATAAACGGAACACACAATCGTGTTGTTCCTATAGAAACCTTCAGACATTGAGGAATCACAGCTTTGAATCTGTAACTGTTATTGTGTATGGGTTCATAACCTGCAATGGTACCTTTTAATCTCCAATGTCTCTAACGTGAAGATGCAGTTAACCTGTATGCCATTAGAGCTAACTGCTTATTTTATTTTCATTTTTAAAATACTTTGGATTGATTCAAATGGTTATGGTGGAAAATCACAATTAACCAAAGGCAGATTTTTCATGAACATAAGCATTTGTTATGGATAGGAGAGTAGCAGGGACTGGGACAATTTCTAGATTTCTTTTTGTTTTGTTTTGTTTTTGAGATGGCTTCTTGCTCTGTCGCCCAGACTTGGAGTGGTGCAATGGTGCGATCTCTGCTCACAGCAACCTCTGCCTCCCTGGCTCAAGCGATTCTCCTGCCTCAGCCTCCTAAGTAGCTGGGATTACAGGTGCCCACAACCATGGCCGGCTAATTTTTGTATTTTTAGTAGAGATAAGGTTTGACCCTGCTGGCTAGGCTGGTTTTGAACTCTGACCTCAAATGATCTGACCACATAGGCCTCCCAAAGTGCTAGGATTACACACGTGAGTCACTGTGTCGGACGATTTCTAGATTTCTTTTTTTTTGAGACGGAGTCTCGCTCTGCGGCCCAGGCTGGAGTGCAGTGGCCGGATCTCAGCTCACTGCAAGCTCCGCCTCCCGGGTTTACACCATTCTCCTGCCTCAGCCTCCGGAGTAGCTGGGACTACAGGCGCCCGCCACCTCGCCCGGCTAGTTTTTTGTATTTTTTTAGTAGAGACGGGGTTTCACCGTGTTCGCCAGGATGGTCTTGATCTCCTGACCTCGTGATCCGCCCGTCTCGGCCTCCCAAAGTGCTGGGATTACAGGCTTGAGCCACCGCGCCCGGCCAGATTTCTTATACATTAATTCACTTACTAATTCATTCAGCTATTATTTATTAAATAACTATAATGAAAGGGGCACTTTTCTAGGCCTGGAAGTTGCTACAATGGTAAATGAGACAAAATCTCCTACTACTTCATAATGCTTGCTTGCTTGCTTGCTTTTCTTTCTTTCTTTCTTTCTTTCTTTTTTTTTGAAACAGGGTCTCAGGTGTCCAGGTTGCAGTGCAGTGGCATGATCATAGCTCACTGAAGCCTCAAACTCTTGGGACTCAAGCAATTCTCCTGCCTCAGCCTCCCCTGTAGCAGCTGAGAATATGGGAAAACAGGTAGGCACCATTATGCCCAGGTTTTTTGTTTGTTTGTTTGTTAGAGACAGTGTCTCACTATGTTGCCCAGACTGGTCTCAAACTCTTAGGCTCAAGTAACCCTCCCACCTTGGCCTTCCAAAATGCTGGGATTACACACCACATACACAAATATACAAAGCAATGGGATATATATGTGGTAATGTGATTTTACTTAAGGTCACCTGTGGATATGTTATTGTAGTAGAGATATTTGAGCAGAAACTTAATTGGAGTGAGTCATGAAAATATCTGAATGACATTCTTTCCAGGGAGAAGAAAAACTGCAAGCACAAATGTAAATATCCCGAAGTGGTAGCAAGTTTGACATGCAAGAGTTCCAGCATCCTAGCACCTAATAACCAAGGAGGGGAGTTAAGTAAGTGATATGGAAGTTGAGTTAGGAAGATGAATGGGGGTTGGGGGAAGCAATCATGTAGTGTCTTACAGGCCACAGCAAGAATGTGGAATTTGGTTTTGGGTATGAAGGACTTTGAGTAGGAAAATAATGGTACGTAATTTCCACCATAAGTAAGATTGATCTATTTGCGGTGAAGACAATTAACTCTATCAAGGCAACAGTAGCTCCTGGGAGACTTGTTAGGCCACTATCGGATTTAGAATCCAATGCTCTTGAAAGATAGAGCCAGCAGGCCTTACTAATGTTTTGAACACAAATTGTGAATGAAAAGAGTCAAAAGTGATGACTAGAGCATTGTATTGTCCTGAGTAAGTAGGTTGATGATGATCCTACTTACTGAAATGTAGAAGTCTGAGGAAAGAGACGTTCTGAGGAGGGATACGAGGGTTCTCACTTGAACATGTTAAGTTAGAACTGTCCAATTAGACATCCTAATGTAGATTTTGCTCATGTGGTTTGATATCTAAGTCTGGAACTCAGAGAGTTTGTGTCAGGAAATATAAGCTGTGATTCTCGGAAATCCACCTGTAACGATGCCATCTGTATGAATACCAGAAGCCAGAAAAGATGTTGTTGATGATTTCTAGGATATAGCCCTCCATATATACAAATTGACTTTAAATTGTTTTAGTTATTGGCTTTCACAATAATGCCATATTAAAGGACAACCACAAAGCCTCAGTGACACACAACATTGAGCATTGACTACATATGTTTGGTCTGTTGGTGGTCAAGTAGGAAGCTTTGCTATTCTTATCTGGGCTCATTCACATATCTGGGGGTTGGGTCACTGTCAGTTGGAGCAACTGCTTAGCTCTGCTACTCCCACCAAGGATGGACAGTGATACTGAGGTTGGAGTAGGATATAACAGCATCTATGTCAAGTTTAAGATGAAACTGATGTAGCATTTATTAATGTTTAATACAAAATGACCCAATAAATGATAACCTCCAACTAAATGGTTGAAAATGCCTGAATCAGAGGGCAATGTGGTCAGATTAATCTGTTTTTGAAAATGAATGCTATTGGCTGGGCGCGGTGGCTCAAGCCTGTAATCCCAGCACTTTGGGAGGCGGAGACGGGCGGATCACGAGGTCAGGAGATCAAGACCATCCTGGCTAACATGGTGAAACCCCGTCTCTACTAAACATACAAAAACCTAGCCGGGCGACCTGGCGGGCGCCTGTAGTCCCAGCTACTCGGGAGGCTGAGGCAGGAGAATGGCGTGAACCCGGGAGGCGGAGCTTGCAGTGAGCTGAGATCCGGCCACTGCACTCCAGCCTGGGCGACAGAGCGAGACTCCGTCTCAAANCTCAGTTAAAAGTAAAAGTGAAAATAAAGTTAAACTCTTCAAGGCTTTTCATTATTATTAGGATGAAGACCTGATAGTAATGCATAGCAATAAAGCTCTGCATGATTTGGCTTCTGCCAACCTCTACCCCATCATCTTGAATCCTTTGCCCCATGTCTCTCTGTACTCCAGCCACATTAGCCTTCTTTCACTTTCTTGGATAAAGAATGGTCCTTATCATTGTTCCAGGACTTTCCTGTGTCTGGAGTCCTGCTGGAAACTGTACTCCAGCCACATTAGCCTTCTTTCACTTTCTTGGATAAAGAATGGTCCTTATCATTGTTCCAGGACTTTCCTGTGTCTGAAGTTCTGCTGGGAAATGCCTTGTCCCTCTCCAGATCCTAAATGGACTGTCAGAACTCCAGTATAGGCATTCATAATATTCAGTGTTTTAACACTTAGATAATATTTATTTTTTATGATTATTTTATTTATGTCTTTCTTCTCTACCATAGCATTAGCTCCATGAGAAGAGGGAGGGACTATATCAGTTCAATTCACTTTTGCATTTCCAAGGCTTGTACAGTGCTTGGTACAAAATACAAACTCAATAAAATACTCTTGTCCCATATGCTAGCTTACATCAATGTGATTCTTTTAACTTAAAAAATAATTAGGTAATTCTGAAGCAATCTAGAGGGCTTTGTAGAAAGAAATATATTTGAAATTACTCATTGATATCTTCTTCCTATTTCTAGGACATCTCTCACTAAGGTATCAAAATCATCCCTTTTTTAGATCTTTCCAAAGTTGTTATCTTATCATTAAAAAATGCAAGAAAGCTTTGACTTGAAAACTCATTAAGACAGAAGGTATTATATTTGTTTTCATACCTGCTTTCTACATTCAAAAACCCTGGAAACCCAGACATGATTTATATTTCTGGGGTCATTAAGAACAAGAACTTTGCTATAAAATTTGATCATCTGCTATCTTAATTTTTTTAATGAGAAAAATTCTTGAGTCCTAGACTAAGATGAAGAGAATTTTACTTACATGCTTAAACATATCAGAAAATTTTGTGTGAAGATAAACAATTATTGAACGCATGGATTTTAATATTTTTTAGGCTTAAACTGTATTTCTTTTATAAAGTAAATCTTTCCCAATGATCTACCGAAGTATCTATTCAGTTATTCTCTTAATGAACATTAAATAGATAGAATTGAATAATTTTTAAATCTTATCCAAGAATACCTTTATCTACTGATGGATAATAACAATGTTAGTACAATTGGGCTATTGAGAATAAAATATTACTGGCTACGATCCTTCATTCACACCATTTTATTTGGTTCTCATTCTTGTCATAATTATTTTCCGATTCAGTGACCCTGCCTTTCAAGGATACTAAGCCTATCCTCACAATAATAAACAGATAAATTTCCCTGTGCATTTGGTAGACTTCTTTTCTAGAACTTCTACATGAACAATTAAGTAGAGATATTCCTACAACTTTGCCCCAAAGTGATAGCACATTTCAACTTAAAGTGTGAGAATGTGTTCATTGCTCAAACATAAGCTTACTCATCAATGGATAGACAACTTTCAGACTAAAATAACATCTGGCAATCTGTCTCTATGAGAATCCTTTCTAGATTTCTTTAAAACTAGCCATGAATCAGAGAAGAAGACGTTACAAAAAATTAATTCTGAGACAAGCTATTGCCACATTTGGAGGAATTTCCTTTATTATAATATAAAGCTGGTGGGGGTGATTTGAGAAATACAATTAGTGGCCGTTCTTGATTTATGTCATCAGAAACCCTTTATGCTCCAAAGAAGACAGAAAAATATTTCTCCTTAATTTATCACTTAATCTTTCAACAGCGACAACAATGCCTTGAGCTTCTGCTATGTGCTGGCACAATAAGTACTGGGGATATGATAATAAAGACAGCCATGATTCTTATCCTCATTGAGCTTCAGTCTTTCAGGAAAGTCTGCAATTTTAAAGGTATATAATGATGACACAGAAGTACAAACTGCTACAGAAATATGCCATGGGGGTAGCTAATCTACTGGAAGTAGGTTGCAAAATAAAGTACCATCCAATTTGAGATATAAATAGTGAGTAGTTACATGAGACAAGATGGAAATTATGATTTATTTCAATAGAATGAGTGTTTAACTTCATGTTGAGATTGTCTTATCAAATAGGCTGGACTAGACGTCTGATATGTCTTTTCCTACATGTTGTTAGAATTATGCATCTTCATATCATCCCAGATGAGATATACCAATTTACCCAATGGTATGAAGGCCTGAAGTTTGAGTAAGATGTTTTAGATACTTTTTAAAAGTTCAGTATGACTGGATTATAAAAGGTGAAGTAGAGAGTAATAGAATTGAAATTGAAGAAGTCAGCCAGTGCAAAATTAGAAATCCTAAAAACCTTTTTAAGGATTTCAGACTTCATTGCAAAGCAGCAGGAGGACAACTGAGTGCTGAAAGGTAGAAAGATTTGCCTTTTAGAATTATCAACAGGGCTTCAATGAAAAAATACAAATTTGAGAAAAGCAATACAAGAGTGAGAATAATAAGATAAAGCAATTACAAACAATGCTCCAAGGATGAGTTAATAGTATCCTGGATGGTGAAAATGAAGAAATGTTAACAAATAGGTTCTTTTTTACTTGGGAGATGGAACTAATAAGCTTTAGCAGTTGGTTGAATGTAGGAATGAAGAGGAATATGTCAAATGTGGCTTAGCTGTCTGGACATTTGATGCCGTTCATTGACATACAAAACTTATGAACAAAAGCAAGTCAGGGAAAGATGAGCTTGATTTTTATTTTATGTTATTATACTTTACATTCTGGGATACACGTGCAGAATGTGCAGGTTTTTTACACAGGTATACATGTGCCATGGTAGTTTGCTGCACCCATCAACCCATCATCTACATTAGGTATTTCTCCTAATGCTATCCCTCCTCTTGTCCCCTACCCTTCAGACAGGCAAAGTAACACAGCAACAGAAAACCAAGCACTACATGTTCTCACTCAAAAGTGGGCGTTGATCAATGAGATTGATATTTTGCACCTTAAGTTTATGGTTCTTGTGCTCAATATAAGAGAACATGTACAACAGGAATTTAGAAAGACCATTGACATAAATATGTGAGAGTCATCAATATAAGGAAAAGTTGAGGTTTTGGAAATTTCCGAGACTACTCTCCAAAAGTACATAGAGTGAAAGAAGAGGGACTAGAACAAAATTCAAGACACACTGATATTTATGGGATATTCGGAGAAATAGAGTTTTGCAAAGGTAAGTGAGGAACACTGGACATCTCCAAAGAGGAGTGATTAGCCAAGTTGGAATTCAGAAAGTCACAAGTAAAAGAGTGTTTGAGAATAAGAGAGTGTCTATACTTCCAGTAAAGTCTGACTCCTCATTTGAAGGATGTATTTTCATCTGACTAAGTAGTGGTTGTCTTTTGAGGTGGCAAAAATGTCTCACAGAAGTCTATTTCATGAAAATAGAGGGAACTTAAGAGCAAAAATTAGAGTTCAGAGGCACTATAGATGGAAAATTATAGATTGGAAGTTATGAAGTCCTAAATTTGAGGTTTAGTAGAAATATTTAAGGGGACATTAGCAAATAACCAACTAGGGCATCCATTCAAATATTTGAAAAGCCTTTTTTTGCACTCATCTAGTTGCTCTCATTTGAGTAAGGATGTATTAATATTTTCTTCCATAAAGAGGAGAAAGGAGGTTTGTACATGGTAAGATTGTGATTTTAATTAAGGTCAATATTCTTGTAGAATTTTTTTTTTATTTAGCTCAGACATCTTTATGAAACATTTTGGGTCAAAATTGTTATGCTAAAATGGTCGCTGGGCGGAGCAAGATGGCCAAATAGGAACAGCTCCAGTCTCTAGCTCCCAGTGCCAGCAACACAGAAGATGGGTGATTTCTGCATTTTCAACTGAGGTACCAGGTTCATCTCGCTAGGGAGTGCCGGACAATCATTGCTGGTCAGTTGCTGCAGCCCGACCAGCCAGAGCTGAAGCAGGACAAGGCATTGACTCACCTGGGTAGCTCAAGGGGGAAGGGAATCCCTTTTCCGAGCCAGGGGAACTGAGACACACAACACCTGGAAAATCGGGTAACTCCCACCCCAATACTGCACTTTACCAAGGGTCTTAGCCAGGAGATTATATCCCACACCTGGCCGGGAGGGTCCCACGCCCACGGAGCCTCCCTCATTGCTAGCACAGCAGTCTGTGATCTAACTGCAAGGCAGCAGCCAGGCTGGGGGAGGGGTTGCCGTCATTGCTGAGGCTTAAGTAGGTAAACAAAGCCACTGGGAAGCTGGAACTGGGTGGAGCCCACAGCAGCTCAAAGAGGCCCACCTGTCTCTATAGACTCCACCTCTGGGGACAGGGCACAGCTAAACAAAAAGCAGCAGAAACCTCTGCAGATGCAAATGACCCTGTCTGACAGCTTTGAAGAGAGCAGTGGATCTCCCAACACAGAGGTTGACATCTGAGAATGGACAGACTGCCAGCTCAAGTGGGTGTCTGACCCCTGAGTAGCCTAACTGGGAGACATCCCCCACTAGGGGCAGACCAACATCCCACACCTCACACGGTGGGGTACACCCCTGACAGGAAGCTTCCAAAGCAAGAATCAGACAGGTACACTAGCTGTTCAGCAATATTTCATCTTCTGCAGCCTCAGCTGCTGATACCCAGGCAAACAGGGCCTGGAGTGAACCTCAAGCATATCTCCAACAGACCTACAGCTGAGGGTCCTGACTGTTAGAAGGAAAACTAACAAATAGGAAGGACACCCACACCAAAACCCCATCAGTACGTCACCATCATCAAAGACTAAAGGCAGATAAAACCACAAAGATGGTGAGAAAGCAGGGCAGAAAAGCTGGAAATTCAAAAAATAAGAGCATATCTCCCCCTCCAAAGGAACGCAGCTCATTGCCAGCAATGGATCAAAGCTGGATGGAGAATAACTTTGACGAGTTGAGAGAAGAAGGCTTCAGTCCATCAAACTTCTCAGAGCTAAAGGAGGAATTGCGTACCCAGTGCAGAGAAACTAAAAATCTTGAAAAAAGAATGGAAGAATGGATAACTAGAATAATCAATGCAGAGAAGGCCATAAACGAACTGACAGAGATAAAAACTGTGACATAAGAAATACGTGACAAAGGCACAAGCTTCAGTAACCAACTCGATCAACTGGAAGAAAAAGTATCAGCGATTGAGGATCAAATGAATGAAATGAAGCAAGAAGAGAAGTCAAAAGAAAAAAGAGGAAAAAGAAATGAACAAAGCCTTCAAGAAGTATGGGATTATGTGAAAAGACCAAATATACGTCTGATTGGGGTGCCTGAAAGTGAGAGGGAAAATGGAGCCAAGTTGGAAAACACTCTTCAGGATATCATCCAGGAGAACTTCCCCAACCTAGTAAGGCAGGCCAACATTCAAATTCAGGAAATACAGAGAACGTCACAAAGATACTCCTCCAGAAGAGCAACTCCAAGACACATAATTGTCGATTCACCAAAGTTGAAATGAAGGAAAAACTGTTAAGGGCAGTCAGAGAGAAAGGTCGGGTTACCCACAAAGGGAAGCCCATCAGACTAACAACAGATCTCTCGGCAGAAACTCTACAAGCCAGAAGAGAGTGGGGGCCAATATTCAACATTCTTAAAGAAAAGAATTTTAAACCCAGAATTTCATATCCAGCCAAACTAAGTTACTGAAGTGAAGGAGAAATAAAATCCTTTACAGACAAGCAAATGCTTAGAGATTTTGTCACCACCAGGCCTGCCTTACAAGAGACCCTGAAGGAAGCACTAAACATGGAAAGGAACAACTGGTACCAGCCATTGCAAAACTACGCCAAAATGTAAAGACCATTCAGGCTAGGAAGAAACTGCATCAACTAATGAGTAAAATAACCAGCTAATATCATAATGACAGGATCAAGTTCACACATAACAATATTAACCTTAAATGT
>NW_016807064.1:1133465-1141052 GCF_001698545.2 Rhinopithecus bieti
TGACAGACTGGATTAAGAAAATGTGGCACATATACACCATGGAATACTATGCAGCCATAAAAAAGGATGAGTTTGTATCCTTTGTAGGGACATGGATGCAGCTGGAAACCATCATTCTCAGCAAACTATTGCAAGAACAGAAAACCAAACACTGCATGTTCTCACTCATAGGTGGGAACTGAACAATGAGATCGCTTGGACTCAAGAAGGGGAACATCACACACTGGGGCCTATTATGGGGAGGTGGGAAGGGGGAGGGATTGCACTGGGAGTTATACCTCATGTAAATGACGAGTTGATGGGTGCTGTTGAGTTGATGGGTGCAGCACACCAACATGGCACAAGTATACATATGTAACAAACCTGCACATTGTGCACATGTACCCTAGAACTTAAAGTATAATAAAAAAAATTGTTATTCTAATTTGTATAATACAGAAATTTGAAGTTTCATACTTATTTAGTAAATGTTTAATTAAGTGGTATGACAGTTCCTTTTACCATGATATTTCCTTGTATATAAACAAACTTGTAATGAGTTCATTCTTTCAAATGATGAATTTTTACTGAGAAACTATTATGTACCAAGCATTGAGTTCTGTGAAACTTAAAAGACAAGAATTCCTATCTCTGAGAAGCTTACATTTTGCTATAGTAAATAGATAATAAAAAATTAGGCACTAAAATATAAGAAAACTATGCCTTATATTAAAAATGATAAGTGCTATTGGGCAAATAACAGAGTAAAGGAAATTAGGATTGCCAAGGGCAGGATATAGATGGAATGTCATCCATGTGCTAGGCATTTGCTATATGCTATTGACTTAGACATTCCTTGCCATCAACAGTCTAGAGATGAAGATATATAAGTAAACAGACCATTGTAATTTGCTGTGACATCCATGTTGTACTACAGGAGCGTGAAACAGAAGTGCCTAATCTAAACTGGAGGCAATGTCTAATTAAGGAAGACTTCCTGTCAAAGATGGCACCTTATCTCAGTCTTGAAGATGAGCAAAATTTGGCCAGGCAGAAAGAGGAATGAAGTACATCTTAGAATTCAAATATATTTAAATACACACACACACACACACACACACACACACACACACACACACGCACATATATGTGCCCCTATTTCCAACACCTTTCCACTCCACAGTAGGTGTCAGTAATATAACCCTTACAAATTGGGCTCCTTAATTTACACAACGGAAGGTCAGTTTTAGCTCTTGCAAAGCACATTAATTCTTCTTTAACAAAGAAATGAGGCTATCTCCTCTCCAGCCAGGAATTGATTGCAATGAAGTGATTGCCAAAATGTCTCTGAAAATATCAATTTTTTTGAGCCTAATGAATATGTCATATATCTATTCCTCTAAACGAGTTCTTCATAAAGTGAGGTACATAGACCACATTGTCAAAGCTCTCTCGGTGGTGCCATAATTTTGATAGCAGGCTAATATTTCAAAAATTTATTTGATCAATATATATTATCTCTTGCAAAGCAGTTTCAGACATTGTCCATTTCCTTACCTAAGACTTCTTAAACACAACCCAGGAACCCAACACAATAAAGTGCTGTATTAATTCACTTCCCAGAACAATTAAATATCCAAATTAAAGTTTACAATTTCTTTTGCTTTTAAACACTTCATCATATGGACTCAGTCATCAGTTTCTGTCAGTTTTGCCTTTCTCTATCTCCACCTTCATTGCTCTAGGTTAGATCCTAATCATTTTTGGCTAATCTGCTAAAATCATTTGTTCTCTGTGTTAGGAACAGGAGTTTGGAGTGGCAAAGAAAATGAGCATGCAAACAAAATACTTCTTAGCAAGGCAAATTTACTTCTGCAGAAGGGTGCTGCCTGCATCAGTCACAACTGCAAGAGCACACCGAACTAAGGAGGGAAGGGGTTTTTATCCTTAACGTGGTTAGTCACTGCTTCTCTGTCCTTTCCCCATTGGCTGGAGTCGGATGGCACAATCTAAACTGACCTGATTGGCTACTGTTTAAAATTGAGTCTGGCTAATTAGGCAGGAAGAGAGAGGCTGTTATGGTACAAGGCATGTTTGGGCCTGTCAAGGCATGGCAAAGGCAGGAAGGGTAGTTTCAGCGGGAGGCACAGTTTGCAGAATAGGTAACCAGGAGTAAAGAGGACTCTTTCCAAATGAGGAGGAGATGTGAGTTACACACTGGGACTGGCAGGAGAAGTTGTTTACAGAGCAGGTAGCTTAGGAGAAGGGACAAGGATGTTGATCTCTAGAACAAAGAACAAGGAAGTCAGAAATTAAAACTTTGAAGAGGAACTTGCTGTATTTAACAATTCCCTCTCCTTTTGATTTTGATAATTCTTCCTCTTCAAACCTTTTTAACCTGTCCTGACTCTGTTGTTCTGCTTGGTTTTCTATAAGTAGGAGCTTATCTGAATAAGGCAGGGGGCAACGGAAAAAAGGTTTTAGTGAGAACTGTTTCAATAAGCCTTTGTACTAGACTTCAGGCACAGGGTGTGATACAACATCGTACAAGAATAAGAACACCTACTACAATGGCAAGAGAAGTAGGGATTGAGGACCTAGGTCCTTTCCATCTTCCAAACTATTTTTTCTATGAGAGCAAAGAAAGGGTCATTTACTCTACAATTTTCGGCCAATTCATTTGCTAGGGTGGTAAGGCCCTGTAAGGCCTTTGTGATTGTTCCACTGGGGGTGGTGTTGTTAGGGATAAAAGTACAGCATTGAACTCCAATCATAACACAGACCCTGCCATTCTCAGGTAATATTATTTCCAGAGCTATTCTATTTTCCCAGGCCATTTGACTGGTAGGGTCTAATTGTTCAGCTATCCCTTTCATGGCATCTCTAGTATAATTAATAAACTGCTATTGATTATAGTAAATGTAATTTATCCAGTCTACATTTTTTTTTTACAGTTACCCATGAGAACAATATAAATTCAAATTCTGTGGCTATTTGATTTCAGGTTTTAAATTCATTTGGCACCCTTCGTGCAACTCCAGTGGCATCCATATAAATGTGAGGGTCAAAGGACTCATGAGGGGCACTTCTTTTATGATTGTTCTTTTTGTTTGGTTGATGAAATGCCAGGGTGAAAGGGATGGCCAGTTGGATTTGAACACAAGTGCCGCTTCAGTTACTTGGCATAGTACCCAATAGTGGCTCATCACAATACCACTATACATCTGCTCGGGGATAAACAAGGGCAGACTGATTGGTTAGCTCCTGAAAAGGCTTGGACTCACTGCATAATGTTAGGCTTCCAAGGAATGCCAGATTTCCCCCTTGCTGTGAGGAACACAAAGTAAAATTGACATTAACCCGGGGTCAGATGGCTCTCGGGGGCTGACCTCAAGGCCTTTAACTTTCGGGAATAGCAGCAAGAGAGTTCTGCATGCCTTATTGTCCCAGACTGTGGGGTCTTGGAAGAGAGCTACCATATAGCTCATACCCTGTTGGTCGGAGGACCATCCAAGTGGAAAGGGAACAATTTGGGCTTCTGGCCTGCCCATTGCACAAGCATAACATTTGCTCTTATTTAGGGTGTGAACAGAATATTTAATCCATTCCAGCCAGGCATTTACATCTTGATGCCCAGTTTGTATGGCTAGGGTTTGCTTTAAGTCCTTGGCTTCTACTACGACTACTTTGGTTTTGTCATTGGGTAAGAAATGAGAAATGGAAATAGTTTAATTTGGTGGGCTTGGGGAAGGAGTAGTTTGAGGGGGCGAAACAAAGAGCATTTCAAAGAAGCCTATGGGTTTTTTTCCAGTGACATCTGCTCCTAGACAAATAGAGTTGCGAGAGGAAGCGATGGTAATGGAGAATAAAATGGGGGGCAGCTAAGGGAAGAAGAGGAAAAAAAGGCAGACAAATTAGGCTTTTCTTTTTAATGTTACTCTGGGGGGAGTTGGCCCTGGGACAATGGTCCATGGTTTTGGAGAGGGTGAGCCTTCTTGATTCTGGTATGATGACTCCACTCTTTTTCAGCAGTTTGGACTTCTGTCTCAGTTGTGAGGAGCACCAGGTAAGGTCCTTCCCAGGTAGGCTTGAGTTTTCCCTCTCTCCAACTTCTGACAAGGACATAATCTCCAGGCTGGTGTTGATGAACTGGGAATTCAAGGGGTGGAGTCTGCACTAGGAGGCTTTGAGTCTTGAATGAAGAAAGGGTGATAGGTAGACTAAATATGTAGTTTTTGAGATTGGGAACAACAAGGTTGGTGGTTTGAACTATTTGATTAATAGCCTGTAGGTCTTGTACTAACCAGTATAACCTGTCCAGTTTCCTTACAGGCAATATGGGAGTGTTACAAGAGGATCAACAGGGTTCAAGGAGTCCATCATGGATGAGGCTTTTAATTATAGGTTTAAACCCTATTCTAGCTTTTAAAGGAATGGGGTATTACTTTCTTTTTACTACTTCCCCAGGAATTTTTAATTTGACATGGATTGGAGGAACCTGTAGCTTTCCTTAATTACCTTCTCTTGATCAGATACTAGGATGGATATACTTTTCATCTATAGTAGTGAGTAAGTTTAAGGAGGTGAGAAATTTTCCCTGGTTTATATAGAGGCCTAAACCTAATTCTGCCATTAAGTCTTTCCCTAATAGGTTTATTCCTGCCTCTGGAATTAACAGAAACTTAATATTAGCTGATTTGTTTATATGTATAACTTTTGTTTCTTTTAAGATCTTTGCTTTAAATCCATCTCTTTTTACTCCTGACATATAAAGTTCTTCTTGTGAACAAATTACATCTGATGGGGAATAACAAACAGAGAAGTGAGCTGCCCCAAGTTGATTAAAAAAAGTAATAAGCTCAGAGTTGGGTCCCACCTCTAAATTTATCAAGGGCTTTTTGATGGGACTAGAGATAGAAAAGACAGAGCCTCTGACCCCTCTATTCTTCCTCAAAACCATAAGGGGATGGCTTCCTTTTCTATTTCCCACTTAAGGCATTCTCTTTAAAGTGCCCTATTTTTCCACATTTGAAACATTTGTTTTGTCGTTTTCCTCTTTTTATTTCCTGACCATCTGGCTTGATTTCTTTGCCTCTTGTGCAGGGTCTGACAGCCAGGTACTTGGAAGGCTTACAGGTTCTATTTCCCTGGGCTCCCTGTTGAAGAGCACCCTGTTGTAGGGTGGACAGCATAATTTTTGCCTTTTGCTTCTGCCTTTCCTCATCCCTCCATACATAAACATTTTGGGCCTTTCTTAAAAGTTCCTCTGTGGGATGGTCTTCCCAATTCTCTATTTTCTGTAATTTCCTTGTAAAATCTGGCCAACTATTGGTGACAAAGTGGAATTTTAACATCCCTTGTTCCAGCGGGTTTTCTAATTTTAGGCTAGCATACTTTCTCATTTGCTCCTTAAGCCTCTCTAAGGACTCTATAGGTCCTTCATCCTTTCCCTGCTGTATTAATAAGGCTTTGGTAATATTCTGGGTGTGGGGCATCAATTCTCTAATTTCTTTAATTATCATTTCCCTTAGGTCTCTCATAATTCCTTGGTGCTCTATTGGAGGGAATTTTATTGTCTGTCTTTTTTTATTTTTTCTGCCTTGCTTGGGGTATTTCCCATCCTGGAAGTTTTAGGTTTTTCCCAGAGTTTTCTGAGTCTGTGGGCCTCAACCTCTCCTACTAGAGATTTCTTGCACCATTTTCCCCGGAGGCTCAACCCCCACAAGTGGAGATTTCTTGCACTCCCCTACTTTTGCCTTGCCCTCAATTGTGCATCTCATTCATACACTTTCAACCTGCAGGATGTCCTAACCACCAAGGAAGTTCTTCCTTGCCCCCGTGAATTTTCTTACATTGGTCTGTGCACAGAGTTACCTGATCACTGCAGCATTTGTAGGCCTCCTCTTCCCGCATTGCTGAGAGTCTGGGTTTATTCATTGCACCGCGTGGGTCCAGATTCCTTACCCCGAGTCCCCACAACAAGGCAGCAGGATGTGTCTCCTCATGAGAGGTGATTGGAGACTCTTTCCCAGAGGAGAATGGGATCCGGGACAGGCCCCCAAATTGTTAGAAACAACAGCTTGGAGTCACAAAGAAAATGAGCACTCAAACAAAAGACTTCTCAGCAAGGCAAATTTACTTCTGCAGAAGGGTGCTGCCTGTATCAGTCATGACTGCAAGAGCACACCAAACAAAGGAGGGAAGGGGATCTATCCCTAATGGGGCTAGTCCCTACTTCTGTACCCTGTCCCCATGGGCTGAAGTCAGATGGCAAAATCTAAACTGAACCAATTGGCTACTGTTTAAAATTGAATCTGGCTAATTAGGTGGGAAGGGAGAGGCTGTCCTTTATGGTACAGGGCATGTTTGGGCCAGTCAGGGCATGGCAAAGGCAGGAAGGGTAGTTTCAGCAGGAGGGGCAGTTTACAGAATGGGTAGCCAGAAGTAAGGAGGACTCTTTCCAAATAAGGAAGAGATGTGAGTTACAGATTGGGACTGGCAGGAAAAGTTGTTTACAGAGCAGGTAGCTTAGGAGAAGGGACAAGGAAGTTGATCTCGAGAACAAAGAACAAGGAAGTCAGAAATTAAACCTTTGAAGACGAACTTACTATATCTAACATCTGTGTCCTCTATCTCAAATCTAGCTCAAATTCATTTTCCTTTCTGATGTGAAAGTGATATATTTGAAATGAAAATCTGACAATATTAACCTCCTGCTTAAAGCTGTCATTGATGCCTTGTTACCTACAGGATAAAGTTTTAGTTTGTTACATGACTGAGGAAATAAACTGTGATCTGTCATTTTTTGTCTCCCCAGAATCACTGCAGCTGTCCCAAACTTACCCCAACCAAATCCTCCACAAGGTTCGTGTAGCAATATGCACTGTGGAATTTAAACACAAATATACACACACACGCACACAGCCCCCACCAAAGCATCACCTATGAGATTGAGCCCAGACACAAGTATTTCTTCAAAATTTCAGTTAATGTCACACTACTATTCTAGTAACAGTGTGCTGATGGAAGGTCCTGGCTGCCTACCTGGCTCACTTACACTTCTGAGTTTTTGACATTCTTTTCCCTAGGCCTGAAATGCTATTTCTCTCATTACTCCCTTTCTTCACAGGGCAACTCCTCATCTTTCAAGGACAGGATTACACATTATTTCCTGGAGTACACATTTCTTCTTTGTTCCCTTGCTCCATGCTATTAGATATCTGTGTTCGTGTGCTTGCAAAGCATCCCAGTTAAAGTTCCATGTTATTATTTCTGCCATAGCATTACAATGACTAAAAGTATCAGTCCTATTTTAGACTGTAAATTCTTCTACTGCTGAGATTGTGGATTTGCTTTGTTTTTGTACCTTTTAAAGAAGGTAGAATCAAAATAGGCAATTGATTTAAAGTGAACAATTGGAAGGAACAGATGTTTCAGACCTGATTAATGGGATTTTAGGAGAAAAATATTAAAAAATATTTCTAGTTACCAAATTATTGTCTTTGCAGATATTTATATCATTAAGAGACATTTATTATTATGTACTGTTTTATATATATATAAATTTTATATATATGAGACATATATATATTAAGAGACATTGAGACA
>NW_016807064.1:1141666-1212031 GCF_001698545.2 Rhinopithecus bieti
ACATTGCTATAAAATCAAATTATTATATCTTATTTAACTTTTGAATTTTAGTTATTATAGTTGTAAAATCATTTGTGGCAAAATGTAAGCATCACAGGTGAAAATGCTAAAAGATTACTAGAATTAGTATTGTTTTAGTACTTTTATTTTATTTTATTTTTTATTTATTATAATTTAAGTTCTAGGGTACATGTGCACAATATGCAGGTTTGTTACATATGTATACCTGTGTTGTGTTGGTTTGCTTCACCCATTAAAGCGTCATTTACACTAGGTATTTCTCCTAATGCTATCCCTCCTCTATTCCCTCACCCCATGACAGGCCCCACTATGTGATGTTCCCACCCTGTGTCCAAGTTTTCTCATTGTTCAATTCCCACCTATGAGTGAGAATGTGCGGTGTTTAGTTTTCTGTCCTTGAAATAATTTGCTAAGAATGATGGTTTCCAGCTGCATCCATGTTGCTACAAAAGACATGAACTCATCCTTTTTCATGGCTGCATGGTATTCCATGGTGTATATGTGTCACATTTTCTTAATCCAGTCTATCATTGATGGACATTTGGGTTGGTTCCAAGTCTTTGCTATTGTGAATAGTGCCATAATAAACATATGTGTGCCTGTGTTCTTATAGTAGCATAATTTATAATCCTTTGGGTATATACCCAGTAATGAGATGGCTGGGTCAAATGATATTTCTAGTTCTAGATTCTTGAGGGATTGCCACACTGTCTTCCGCAATGGTTAAACTAGTTTATACTCCTACCAACAGTGTAAAAAAGTTCCTATTTCTCCACATCTTCTCCAGCTCCTGCTGTTTCCTGACTTTTTAATGATTGCCATTCTAACTGGTGTGAGATGGTATCTCATTGTGATTTAGATTTGCATTTCTCTGATGGCCAGTGATGATGAGCATTTTTTCATGTGTCTGTTGGTTGCCTAAGTCTTCTTTTGAAAAGTGTCTGTTCATACCCTTTGCCCACTTTTTGATGGGGTTGTTTCATTTTTTTTCTGTAAATTTGTTTAAGTTCTTTGTAGATTCTGGATATTAGCCCTTTGTCAGATGGATAGATTGCAAAAATTTTCTCCCATTCTGTAGGCTGCCTGTTCACTCTGATGGTAGTTTCTTTTGCTGTGCAGAACCTCTTTAGTTAAATTAGATCTCATTTGTCAATTTTGGCTTTTGATGTTTTAGTCATGAAGTCCTTGCCCATGCCTATGTTCTGAATGGTATTGCCTGTTTTCTTCTAGGGTTTCTATGATTTTAAGTCTAACATTTAAGCCTTTAATCCATCTTGAATTAATTTTTGTATAAGGCATAAGGAAGAGATCCAGTTTCAGCTTTCTCCATGTGGCTAGCCAGTTTTCCCAACACCATTTATTAAATAGGGAATCCTTTCCCCATTTCTTGTTTTTGTCAGTTTTGTCAAAGATCAGATGGCTGTAGATGTGTGGTATTATTTCTGAGGGCTCTGTTCGCTTCTATTGGTCTATATCTCTGTTTTGGTACCACCACCATGCTGTTTTGGTTACTGTAGCCTTGTAGTATAGTTTGAAGTCAGGTAGCTTGATGCCTCCAGGTTTGTTATTTTGGCTTAGGATTGTCTTGGCAATGTGGGCTCTCTTTTGGTTCCATATGAACTTTAAAGCAGTTTTGTCCAATTCTGTGAAGAAATTCATTGGTAGCTTGACGGAGGTGGCATTGAATCTATAAATTACCTTGGGCAATATGGCCATTTTCACAATATCTATTCTTCCTATCCATGAGCATGGAATGTTCTTCCATTTCTTTGTGTCCTCTTTTATTTCATCGAGCAGTGGTTTGTAGTTCTCCTTGAAGAGGTCCTTACATCCTTTGTAAGTTGGATTTCTAGGTATTTTACACCCTTTGTAGCAATTGTGAATGGGAGTTCACTTGTGATTTGACTCCCTGCCTGTTAATGGCATATAGGAATGCTTGTGATTTTTGCACATTAATTTTGTATCCTGAGACTTTGCTGAAGTTTCTTATCAGCTTAAGCAGATTTTGTGCTGAGATGATGGGGTTTTCTAAATATACAATCATGTCATCTACAAACAGGGACAATTTGACTTCCTCTTTTCCTAATTGAATATCCTTTCTCCTGCCTGATTGCCCTGGCCAGAACTTCCAACACTATGTTGAAAAGGAATGGTGAAAGAGGGCATCCCTGTCTTGNCTCTAGTTCTTTTAATTGTGATACTAGGGTGTCGATTTTAGATCTTTCCTGCTTTCTCTTGTGGGCATTTAGTGTTATAAATTTCTCTCTACACACTGCTTTAAATACATCCCACATATTCTGGTACATTATGTCTTTGTTCTCATTGGTTTCAAAAACATCTTTATTTCTGCCTTCATTTCATTATTTACTCAGTATTCATTTAGGAGCAGGTTGTTCAGTTTCCATGTAGTTGAGTGGTTTTGAGTGAGTTTCTTAATCCTGAGTTGTAATTTGATTGCACTGTGGTCTGAGAGACAGTTTGTTGTGATTTCTTTTCTTTTACATTTGCTGAGCAGTGGTTTACTTCCAACTATGTGGTCAATTTTGGAATGAGTGTGATGTGGTGCTGAGAAGAATGTATATTCTGTTGATTTGGGGTGGAGAGTTCTGTAGATGTCTATTAGGTCTGCTTGATGTAGAGCTGAGTTCAAGTCCTAGATATCCCTGTTAACCTTCTGACTCATTGATTTGTCTAATGTTGGCAGTGGGGTGTTAAAGTCTCCCATTAGTATTGTGTGGGAGTCTAAGACTCTTTTTGCCTATCTCAGGACTTGCTTTATGAATCTGGGTGCTCCTGTATTGGTTGCATATATATTAGGATAGTTAGCTCTTCTTGTTGAATTAATCCCTTTACCACTACGTAATGACCTTCTTTGTCTCTTTTGATCTTCGTTGGTTTAAAGCCTGTTTTATCAGAGACTAGGATTGCAACCCCTGCTCAAAATAAAGGGATAGAGGAAGATCTACGAAGCAAATGGAAAGCATAAAATAGCAGTGATTGCTTTAGTACTTTATATAAAGATATCCGATACATAGTATATGTTCAATACATGATTTGTTGGGTTAAACTGGATTGGGAAGGTCATTTAAGCACTTTTTACTGAATTGCTATGGTTACATCTCTTCACCCTACTGGACTAGAAGGTCTTTGGAGCTATATGTCATATTGTATCTAACTTCATATTCCTTCATATGAAGCCCAGTGAATAGAAGGTATTTAGTACATACTTATTAATGTAGCAGGTCTCAAACTTTTAGTTCTCACCACTCCATTGCACTTTTAAAAATTATTTACTACTCTCAAAATCTTTATTTATATGGGTTATAGTTAGGTATTTGTACCATACTAGAAATCAAAATTGAATTTTTAAAAAATAAATTGATTAGTAATTTAAAATAAAAATTATAGACTCACTACATGTTACCTTAAATTGTCACCTAATATTATGAAAAATCACCATATTTTCCAAAGCAAAACAACTTAATGAGAACAGTCATTGTTTTCATTTTTCAAATTTCTTCAATATATAGTTTAGCAGATATAAAATAGGTAGGATAATCTAGCTTTTCATATCTGCCTGTGCATTCAATCTTTTTTGATATGTTGTTTGAGTTGAATAATATTTTATGGACTGTAGAGAAAATGTGGTTGTTCTTGCTTACTGTATCAAAACTCAATTAGTAGTTTCTTAATAGTTTATTACTATGTAGAATTTGAGTTCATATCAGTAAACTTTTGTACTCTGTTACATTAAAACCTATTGCTAGATATTGAATTTTGAAAAGATCTTTTATCCATGAATTATTTTGCAATATCATCTATTAATAATTTTGAAAACTTTTATCCACTTAGTAATGTTGATCTTCCAAATGTTGATACATTTTGTCACACATATTTGTTTTAAATCACATTTGTTAATTTCACCAATGATCTCAACAAAAAGTCTTCAGGAAACTGTGAAGGTAATGGTGGTAGACATAAATTTTCCAAATTTCTATTTTAGCTTGAAAGCTTTAATTTTATTATTGACAGCAAAGAATGTCTATGGTTTTCCTTGAAGTAAAAATCTTACTTTACTTATTGCTGCCCCAAACCCAAGTCTATATATCCATAGTTTGTCTGTTATTCACTCTTTAAGTAAAAGTCGTGTTTCACAGTTAATGTAGCCAGTTGTTAATTCAAACAATTGCATTATTATTTTATCAAGATAACCAGAAAATTTGAATATGCAACACAAGTTTTTTTTAATACTCTCTACTTTGTCATAGAGAATGTGAAAAAAATACATGCACAGAAGGGTAGAAATTTAATAAAATTATTAATTTGCTTTGTCATCAAAGGTATTCTTAAGTGAAACAGGCACATATGCATATACACACATACACATACACATGCACATATAGTAGACAGAGTGATCTAAAAAAAAATAAATCAGACCTAATAATCTCCTTTCCAAAAATCTTCCAGTGGCTTTTGGCTGCCAGTTGAATAAAATTCAACTTTCTTGCCATCTCCCACATATTTACATTATTGCCTTGGTCTCTGACCTCATGGTATACCAGTACTGCCCTCAGGTCACTATTTTCCAGCTGTCTTACTGATCTTTCTGTTCTTCAAGCTGACTCCTTACAGTCTAGAAGAATGTTTAGCACATATAAGATGCTCAGTAACTGCTGGTTGACATAATAAATGTGTTGCTTTTCACAATTGTGATAAAAAAGAGCCTTATATATATGTGTGTGTGTGTGTATGTGTATATGCATATGTGCTTATTTATATGTATAGTGTTTATATATATATACTTTTCTGATGAGTGTTTAAAGATGAAGAATATGATGATTTGAACATCACTACCTTGACTGGAGTGAAGGCATCAGCACTTTTACCCAGCATTGTTTTGTACCCTTAATGGAAATGTCAATATCGTGAAGAAGGCAAGTAACATCCTAGTATTATGATAAAATAGGGCATTTTTTGGATGAAATAATTTTAGAGACTCCCAAGATTAATAAAATCATAAAAAATTCCTTTATGTAATTATTGGGGAAAGATAAACCTAATTTTAGTTTATGCTACCTTGTGCAGAATTTGCTGAAAAAATTTCTAATTTTAAAGATAAAATCTGTGATCTTCACAGATAAATCAAGCAAAATTGTTGCTAATAAAAGTGTTGTTATTACAGTTAAGCTCAAATCTCTAAGCAAACAACAATTTCTGTTTATTCTACTTCAAAAATAGCTCTGATGCATACATGTATTATTCTTCTATCTCCTCTTCTAGTCACCTAAACCAAGCTGCAATATGACTTCTGAACTATTATGTTTGCTCCTAAAATTTTTATCTATTGACACATTTATTCATACAAAACATATTCTTCATAGTAGACACAGTGATCTAAAAATATAAATCAGATCTAATAAACTCCTTTTCAAAAATCTTCCGGTGGCTTTTGGCTGCCAATGGAATAAAATTCAACTTTCTTACCATCTCCCACATATTTACATTATTGTCTTGGTCTCTGACCTCATGGTATACCAATACTGCCCTCATTCACTATTTTCCAGCTGTCTAACTGATCTTTCTGTTCTTCAAACTGACTCCTTATAGTCTAGAAGAATGTTTAGCACATATAAGATGCTCAGTAACTACTGGTTGACATAATAAATGTGTTGCTTTGCACAATTATGGTAAAAAAGAGCCTTAATCTGATATGAGCTCATTTTAACAAAGTCTTATGGTCTGAAACCAAAGACAGAGCCAAATAGGCTTTATTTAAAAACATGTATATATTAGGTTGGTACAAAAGTAATTGTGGCTTTTGCATTGTTGGACTTTGCCGTGTGATATTGGAATAAATGTGCTTAAATAATAAATAAATGTGCTTATGTTATACATCATTTTAATGAGAATTTCCCACTTGATTTTTTTTTGCTAATGACTTATTACTTGATGTTTATTTTATATTTATTTTAGACTACGGAAATTGTGTTAGACAAAAAGCAAATTTGAGTGATTTTCTTATTCAAGTTCAAAATGGGTTGTAAAGCAACAGAGACAACTTGTAACATCGACAAAATATTTGACCCCGGAACTGCTAACACACAGTGCAGTGGTGGTTTAAGAAGTTTTGCAAAGAAGATGAGAGCCTTGAAGATGAGCGTATTTGGAAGTTGACAATGACCAATTGAGAGCAGTCATTGAATCTGATCCCCTTACAACTACACAAGAAGTTGCTGAAGAGCACAACTTTGACCATTCTACAGTCATTTGGCATTTGAAGCTAGTTGGAAAGGTATGAAAGCTCGATAAGCTGGTGCCTTATGAGCTGAGAAAAAAAATTGTGGTTCTGAAGTGTCATCTTCTCTTATTGTATGCAACAACTACTAACCATTTCTTGATTGGATTGTGATGTGCAACAACAAGTAGATTTTATATGACAACTAGTGTTGGCCAACTCAGTGGCTGTACTGAGAAGACGCTCCAAAGCACTTCCCAAAGTCAAACTTGCACCAAAAGAAAGGTCATGGTCACTGTTTGGTGGTCTGCTGCTGGCCTGATCCACTACAGCTTTCTGAATCCTGGTGAAACCATTACATCTGAGAAGCATGCTTAGCAAATCAATGAGATGCACCAAAAACTGCAATGCCTACAGCAAGCATTGGTCAACAGAAAGGGCCCAATTATTCTCCACAACAATGCCTGACTACACATCGCACAACCAACACTTCAAAAGTTGAGTGAATTGGGCTACGAAGTTTTGCCTCTTCAATCATATTCACCTGACCTCTCATCAACTGACTACCACTTCTTCAAACACTGACAACTTTTTGCAGGGAAAATGCTTCCACAACCAGCAGGATGTAGAAAATGCTTTCCAAGAGTTCATCAAATCACAAAGCATATATTTTTATGCTACAGGAGTAAACAAACTTATATCTTGTCGGCAAATATGTGTGGATTGTAATGATTCCTATTTTTATTAATAAAGATGTGTTTGAGCCTCGTTATAATGATTTAAAACTCGTGGCCCAAAACTGCAATTACTTTTGCACCAACCAGAATATGTACATGCTCATGATGTCATTTATAGACAGTGCCACTACCATTAAACTCCTACACTGGGGCAGTTTAGAGACATATAACTTAAATCTCTTTGCCTACACACACTAGTGAAAATCTGACAAAATCTCTAAAACCTCCCCTCAAGAAGAAAATAAAGCACATCTGTACAATATTTGAAATGTAATGTCAGGGAATTTACAGACACCTTATAGTCCACCCATGGATTACAGAAAATTCTGTAGACTTCAAGATGTCCTAAAGCTACATATTAATTGAAAGACAAATTTTACAACAGGTAAACTGTTGCTGAGTATCTTGAGACTTAAAAGATTATAAATACTTCAACTGAGAACTAGAGGAACTTCAAGATCATCTGATCAATATTATAAAATGTAAAAGTTTAGGGATCATCTTCAGGTCCAAACCTTCCATTCTCATTCATATGGTTTGGCTGTATCTCCACCAAAATCTCATCTTGAATTGTAATCGTCATAATCCCCATAATGTCCATGTGTCAAGGGAGAGACCAGGTGGAGGTGATTGAATCATGGGGTGGTATCCACCATGCTATTTTCATGATAGAGAGTGCGTTCCCATGAGGTCTGATAGTTTTATCAGGGGCTCTTTTGCCTTCACTGAGCACTTCTTCCTGTTGCTTTGTGAAGAAGTTGTGAAGAAGATGCCTTGCTTCCCCTTCGTCTTCCACCATGATGGTAAGTTTCCTGAGGCCTCCCCAGTCATGCTGAACTGTAAGTCAATTAAACCTCTTTCCTGTGTAAATTACCCAGTCTCGGAAAGCTCTTTATAGCAGTATGAAAACGGACTAATACACTTATCATGGGAAATATGGAAAGGACCAAAGGTTTAAAGTGATTTACTGTCATCCATAGAGCATGTTAATGACAGAACTGTTAAAGGATTCTACATATTTTGTATCCACGTCTTTGCATTACCACTGCATGAGGTTCCATTTATGTTGGGAGTTTTGATGAAAATGCAACTTCAACTGGAATTTCTGGTGCAATTGATATATCACCTGTAAAAGACTTGGCCTTACATGAACCCTGCTTGGTAATTTCTCTAGATCTTTTGCATATATCATCAGAAGTCACAAAATAATTTTATATGTACCATATTATATCTATACATACACCCTTATATATCTATATATATAATTTATGACATAGATATGAAATACCACACAGAGTCTAGATAAATACGATAAAGGTCTAGAAAATTATGTGTCTGTATATATTATTACAGGATATATGTCTCAAATATATATCAAAAAAATGTGTATATATATATGCACACACACATTCCAGATTACAAAGAAAAGTTGTGTAAGAGTCTGTCTTTAATTCACCCTTGATATGGAAAATTATATAACTGTATCTCATTGGAATGCATAAAATGAGGAATAAGTAAGAGAAAGATATTTGCATCAACTGTATATCATATGGAGAAGAATTTCAGGCATTCTGCCATTGGTTGTAAATACACAGCAGCCAAGGACATTTATTATGGGAAAAGCATTTTCATTAGAAGTGCTGTGCTTTGGAACATAGTGTTCAAAGTACATTTTCTCCTGCCTTCCAGATGATTGCTTTTAAAGAATAATTCAACTAGATTTTTTTTTTGAAAATAAAATAAATTAAATAATCATTGGGTAAACAATGTTTATATTGGCTGCTTGATTATTATTCTAAAGCATTTTGAAAATCAATGCTTGATAAAGACAGAGTAATAATGTTTTCCTAACTGGGTAGTTTAAATAATGCTTTTGCCTGCATCTTTTCATTTGACCATCACAATAATCCTATATGATAACTGGGAGTTATTTGTTCTCACTTTAAAGATGAATAAAAGTTATCATTCAGTGATTATATATCAGAAGAGCAGTATAAAAATCTGTAATGACTATTATTGCTACTGTGGTGGGGTAGCAAACAAAATGTGAACATTTATCTAAGAAGCTATTAAATATTTATTTTTAATAAAAACAATTTTTTTGTATGGGAGACAGTAAATTATTGAAATGGAAATTATCTAATTCCCCAAGTATAATTATAATCTGTTCTTTAGTACTATTGTTGATTTTAAAATAGTTTCAAATTAGAGCATAGCATTTCAGGTATCGGCTGAAATTTCAACCATGTGACTTCCAGAAAAGACAATAAATGAATAGATATTTCCCAAAATAATTCCTTGTAAACAAACTAAGAGAAATGTATAAACTCTAAATGCATAATCCCAAGTCTTTATACATAGAGGGCATTAACTGAAATGTAATAAATGAGTGGGGCTCTGCCACTTGGGATCTTAATTTTTTTTTTCTGCACTTGTAACTAACTACTCAAGAGAACTTTGTTTCTTTAGCTTTGTATAGATATGTGGAAGAGTCAGGCAGATGGAAAGGCAACTAATCACGAGGCTGTAATTATTATACACTTTCATTACTTCCACTGAATGATGACCTCTCACCCTTGGGAAAAAAAATGCCTCCTTTACTAGAGCTCCTACTTTGACAAAAAGATGAAGAAAAGCAAGATATTACCAGATCCTCAACTTCTTGCACTTTCTGGCACCCACACAAGCCTAGAAAATTTCCAAGGAATTATTTTGGGAAGTATCTATTTCATTAATTGTCTTTAGTGGAAGTCACATGGTTGAAATTTCAGCCAATACTTGAAATGCTATGCTCTAATTTGAAACTATGTTAAAATCAACAGCAGTATTAAAGAATAGATTATAACTGTCTTTGAGGAGTTAGATAATTTCGATTCCAAGAATTTACAGTCTCCCATATGAAGAATTTCTTTTTATTAAAAATAAACAGCTTGTTAGATAACTAAAAAATTATTTCTAATAACAGTATTGATATACCCTAGATTATATAATTTAAAATAAGATGAAAATTTCCCTTACAGTACCAATAAAAGCAGATCTCTAAATTTGTTTAAAATATACCAAACAAAAAGTTACAATACATAGGCATTATATAAAGGTCTCTAATTTTTTATAGCAACAGTAAATTACACAGTAACCATTCTAGGTTAGGTTCACAAAGTACCATTTACTAAAAATGAATACTAAAGTCACGTAAATTATATTTATTGATAGAATATTCCCAGCTCTAAAAATCAGACAGAACCTTGAGTTAGTCTGGATTTTATTCTAAGGACAACATGAAGGCATTTGGGACATTTAAACAGTGAGTATCCGGGAATGTGGCAAACTGCTAAGTTTATAGTCATGGCATGTATTCAGCTCCAGCCAGCTGCTTTACAAGAATATAGATCTAATTTCCCATGTTGCCAGATTTTTTTGATTTTCAAAAGAAAAATGTAAAATTTTAAAATTCTCAAGTGTTGGCAACCAATTAAAAGATCATTAAAAAGAAAAAACNTTTATTAATAAAGATGTGTTTGAGCCTCGTTATAATGATTTAAAACTCGTGGCCCAAAACTGCAATTACTTTTGCACCAACCAGAATATGTACATGCTCATGATGTCATTTATAGACAGTGCCACTACCATTAAACTCCTACACTGGGGCAGTTTAGAGACATATAACTTAAATCTCTTTGCCTACACACACTAGTGAAAATCTGACAAAATCTCTAAAACCTCCCCTCAAGAAGAAAATAAAGCACATCTGTACAATATTTGAAATGTAATGTCAGGGAATTTACAGACACCTTATAGTCCACCCATGGATTACAGAAAAATTCTGTAGACTTCAAGATGTCCTAAAGCTACATATTAATTGAAAGACAAATTTTACAACAGGTAAACTGTTGCTGAGTATCTTGAGACTTAAAAAGATTATAAATACTTCAACTGAGAACTAGAGGAACTTCAAGATCATCTGATCAATATTATAAAATGTAAAAGTTTAGGGATCATCTTCAGGTCCAAACCTTCCATTCTCATTCATATGGTTTGGCTGTATCTCCACCAAAAATCTCATCTTGAATTGTAATCGTCATAATCCCCATAATGTCCATGTGTCAAGGGAGAGACCAGGTGGAGGTGATTGAATCATGGGGGTGGTATCCACCATGCTATTTTCATGATAGAGAGTGCGTTCCCATGAGGTCTGATAGTTTTATCAGGGGCTCTTTTGCCTTCACTGAGCACTTCTTCCTGTTGCTTTGTGAAGAAGTTGTGAAGAAGATGCCTTGCTTCCCCTTCGTCTTCCACCATGATGGTAAGTTTCCTGAGGCCTCCCCAGTCATGCTGAACTGTAAGTCAATTAAACCTCTTTCCTGTGTAAATTACCCAGTCTCGGAAAGCTCTTTATAGCAGTATGAAAACGGACTAATACACTTATCATGGGAAATATGGAAAGGACCAAAGGTTTAAAGTGATTTACTGTCATCCATAGAGCATGTTAATGACAGAACTGTTAAAGGATTCTACATATTTTGTATCCACGTCTTTGCATTACCACTGCATGAGGTTCCATTTATGTTGGGAGTTTTGATGAAAAATGCAACTTCAACTGGAATTTCTGGTGCAATTGATATATCACCTGTAAAAGACTTGGCCTTACATGAACCCTGCTTGGTAATTTCTCTAGATCTTTTGCATATATCATCAGAAGTCACAAAATAATTTTTATATGTACCATATTATATCTATACATACACCCTTATATATCTATATATATAATTTATGACATAGATATGAAATACCACACAGAGTCTAGATAAATACGATAAAGGTCTAGAAAAATTATGTGTCTGTATATATTATTACAGGATATATGTCTCAAATATATATCAAAAAAATGTGTATATATATATGCACACACACATTCCAGATTACAAAGAAAAGTTGTGTAAGAGTCTGTCTTTAATTCACCCTTGATATGGAAAATTATATAACTGTATCTCATTGGAATGCATAAAAATGAGGAATAAGTAAGAGAAAGATATTTGCATCAACTGTATATCATATGGAGAAGAATTTCAGGCATTCTGCCATTGGTTGTAAATACACAGCAGCCAAGGACATTTATTATGGGAAAAGCATTTTCATTAGAAGTGCTGTGCTTTGGAACATAGTGTTCAAAGTACATTTTTCTCCTGCCTTCCAGATGATTGCTTTTTAAAGAATAATTCAACTAGATTTTTTTTTTGAAAATAAAATAAATTAAATAATCATTGGGTAAACAATGTTTATATTGGCTGCTTGATTATTATTCTAAAGCATTTTTGAAAATCAATGCTTGATAAAGACAGAGTAATAATGTTTTCCTAACTGGGTAGTTTAAATAATGCTTTTGCCTGCATCTTTTCATTTGACCATCACAATAATCCTATATGATAACTGGGAGTTATTTGTTCTCACTTTAAAGATGAATAAAAGTTATCATTCAGTGATTATATATCAGAAGAGCAGTATAAAAATCTGTAATGACTATTATTGCTACTGTGGTGGGGTAGCAAACAAAATGTGAACATTTATCTAAGAAGCTATTAAATATTTATTTTTAATAAAAACAATTTTTTTGTATGGGAGACAGTAAATTATTGAAATGGAAATTATCTAATTCCCCAAGTATAATTATAATCTGTTCTTTAGTACTATTGTTGATTTTAAAATAGTTTCAAATTAGAGCATAGCATTTCAGGTATCGGCTGAAATTTCAACCATGTGACTTCCAGAAAAGACAATAAATGAATAGATATTTCCCAAAATAATTCCTTGTAAACAAACTAAGAGAAATGTATAAACTCTAAATGCATAATCCCAAGTCTTTATACATAGAGGGCATTAACTGAAATGTAATAAATGAGTGGGGCTCTGCCACTTGGGATCTTAATTTTTTTTTTCTGCACTTGTAACTAACTACTCAAGAGAACTTTGTTTCTTTAGCTTTGTATAGATATGTGGAAGAGTCAGGCAGATGGAAAGGCAACTAATCACGAGGCTGTAATTATTATACACTTTCATTACTTCCACTGAATGATGACCTCTCACCCTTGGGAAAAAAAATGCCTCCTTTACTAGAGCTCCTACTTTGACAAAAGATGAAGAAAAGCAAGATATTACCAGATCCTCAACTTCTTGCACTTTCTGGCACCCACACAAGCCTAGAAAATTTCCAAGGAATTATTTTGGGAAGTATCTATTTCATTAATTGTCTTTAGTGGAAGTCACATGGTTGAAATTTCAGCCAATACTTGAAATGCTATGCTCTAATTTGAAACTATGTTAAAATCAACAGCAGTATTAAAGAATAGATTATAACTGTCTTTGAGGAGTTAGATAATTTCGATTCCAAGAATTTACAGTCTCCCATATGAAGAATTTCTTTTATTAAAATAAACAGCTTGTTAGATAACTAAAAAATTATTTCTAATAACAGTATTGATATACCCTAGATTATATAATTTAAAATAAGATGAAAATTTCCCTTACAGTACCAATAAAAGCAGATCTCTAAATTTGTTTAAAATATACCAAACAAAAGTTACAATACATAGGCATTATATAAAGGTCTCTAATTTTTTATAGCAACAGTAAATTACACAGTAACCATTCTAGGTTAGGTTCACAAAGTACCATTTACTAAAATGAATACTAAAGTCACGTAAATTATATTTATTGATAGAATATTCCCAGCTCTAAAATCAGACAGAACCTTGAGTTAGTCTGGATTTTATTCTAAGGACAACATGAAGGCATTTGGGACATTTAAACAGTGAGTATCCGGGAATGTGGCAAACTGCTAAGTTTATAGTCATGGCATGTATTCAGCTCCAGCCAGCTGCTTTACAAGAATATAGATCTAATTTCCCATGTTGCCAGATTTTTTTGATTTTCAAAAGAAAATGTAAAATTTTAAAATTCTCAAGTGTTGGCAACCAATTAAAAGATCATTAAAAAGAAAAAACATTTGGTAGGTAAAGAGAACATGTCTTTAGGCTGTATTTAACCAAAGGGTCACTTGTTTGCATCATCAGGGTTGAATTTGCATTTCTAGAAATCTGGCCCTTTTCTTTTAGTGAAGACAGACTGAAATCCACTTGGTGGAATATTTTTTCAGTGACACAGTTTTGTTTTGCTATTGGACATACATCTTGTCCGATTACTGTTGTTCTCTGGTATAAGCTGCTTCTCCATTTTACATAGAGTATCTCCCTCCCATCTAATGCTGAGTGATAGAGATAGAACACAGTATAGACAACTTTCTGTTTTCATTATTTCCCATTTCTTCATACCAGGTTAGGAATTAGGCATTGGAGTACACAAATCCATAATTTATGTAAATAAACCATAAAAAAGAAAAGTTCATAAATATGTTTAGGTTGGATTTCTATTCAAAGCCAAATAACATTCTGTGCTGTTGCTCTTGGGAGAGAAGTCCAGAAAATATGTGGTCAGCTAAAACATTTTAAGTTAGTTAGAAGATTGAAGTTACATTGATTTTGTTTCTGCTTTTTTTAAAATGTAAACCAGAGCTAGGGATCTCAGTCTTCTGAAATATATGATACTCTTAAAATAACTTATGAATTATGTATGAATGGAAATAAGTTATTCTTTATCTCTGTCTGTCAAGTGCCTCACATAGTATTTGAGCTGTCACTTTAGGTGCTCAAAAATGTGCACTGACTACATACATATCCCAAACAACTTGATTATTAGCTAATGTTGACCAAACTTACTTCAACGACAAGGTTTTACTTTTGAGAGAAATATTTTCTTATTTATTTTAACACAATCTTCTTTTCATTTATTTTACCAAGCCAAACACCCAGAATCACACTTGATTCTTCTCATTCTATTGCATATCCCACTTGCAATTAATAAGAAAATCATACCAGCACTAATTTCCACATTTTATCTTGGAGCTGCTTCTCACCATCCCTGCCTGTTACCCTCCTAATCCAACCCATGATATTTTGTCTAGGATACTGCAATGAATGTACTGTTTGGTTTCCTTATTTCCCACTCTGCCCATAGTCTGTTTTTCACACAGAAGTTAGAATGATCTATTTAAAACATAAAGCAAATCATGCTCTTCCCCTGATCAAAACACAAGCACTGGTGCAATGGTTTCATACCACAAATTGAACAAACTCCAAATTCCCTAATATTGTCCTCAATGCTCTAGGTAATCAGGTCCTTACCTAACTCTCTGATCTCATTTTTTACCATTATCTTTCTTGGTCACAGTGGTTTGACAATTTAGTCACCTTGTTGTTTGTCAAACATGCCAAGCTCATTACTGGCTCTTAACTTGGTATTTGTTCTTACCTTGCCTAGACCATGCTTCTCCAAGATATTTTCATAATGCATTCCACTTTCCTTTAATAACACTAAGCTATTACTCCCCAAAGTGCCTTTCTTGATTTCCCCATCTGGTAACATGTATTGGTTACTCCCGTAACCTTATTTGTTTCTTTCCTGGTACGTGTCACAATCAGAAATAACATTTTGTGTATGTTTAATCTTTAACTATCTTTATCCCTAACTAGAATGCAAGTGCTTTGACACTTAGGATCTCATGTATCTCAATTCCTGACGTACCTGTAGAGAATATTCTGGTAAAAAGATATATTGAATTGAATTTATTTTAAATGCAATTATCTTTGATAAGGTTTGTAACAACAAGACTCCACTTGTTTTAGCAGTGGACCATATTTACACTGATAAATTAGGAAGGTCAAAGAGAAATATAAAATCCAGTATTAACTTTCATGTCCTTAAAATTCTGTCACAATTTCTACGTCAAACATATAAAGCACTCAGTCTTATAAAGTAGGGGAAAATAGAATAGGCAAGAGCAAATGGGTATAATTATTCATAGGACAAAAGAAAAAGAAAAAAAAGCAGTTTTATTCAAATTTCTTTGGCATTGGGAACAGAACATTTCTTTATGCCATGGAGAATAATGTGAATAGTTCTCTGGCCAACAATTTGGAAATATTTTAAAAAAATCAATTAGTTGTCTTTTAGATGAGCAATAAAGTATTTTTTGTTCCCCTCCAAAAGTCAATCCCAGTATTGTTTTTCTGTTGTAAAAAGTGTGGTCTCAATACTCTGCTGCCACCCCATGAGGCGGCTGTAATTAAGGTCAAGAAACTGAATATAAATAATGACATTTAAGAACTTCTGTAATTGTCTATCAGAATACTTTGGTTTAAAGCTGTATTTTCATTTTAAGTCTTTTGCTTTTTGCCTCTAATGCTAAGAATGTTTTAGGTCATTAGTCTATAAAGATAACTTATTTTATAATTCATTTATATGCATTTTATAACTTTTTTGATTGTTCTCTGCATATAACTCACATTTTTTAAAATCAAGTTGGCTAGAAGTAGCCAAAAGCCATCAAAAAGCACTAAACAACTTTTCCATTGAAAAAACGTTGTTTAACATGAAAAATTAAGTTCTAATTATTAAATATAATACCAATTTTTACTTTGATTCTTCAATATAAATATTCGAGTATAATATTACCCCAACCTTTAGGTATATTGATTTTGGGAGGAAGTTTCAAAGATGGAAAATTTTATTCAGATTTTTAAAAGAAAAAAACTAAAAATTTTCAAATTGCTTATTAATTAGGCTAATGTTAAAAGACGAAGAGGAGGCAGGGGTAGAAGAGGCCAAAAATACAAGAAGGAGAAGGAGAGGAATGAGAAAATAATTCGAGAGGAAACTAATTAGACTGCTGAATCTGACCAAGAGGCTTATTGACAGGAAAATAAACTTGGAGGAATTTATTTAATCTTTTCTCTCACATTGCTGATACATAGTGGCAAATTTTTAATTTTGGTTGGCTTTTCACTCTAAACTGCAGGAGTGAAGAATAACAAAGCGGGTCTATGACTTCCAGCAAAATCCTAAGGACTACAAAAGTGAACCGTTAAACCATTGTGAGCTAAGAACAAATAGCATGGTGCTTACCTCATCCATTGAGTTCAAAGTCATGGCTCCACACTGATTGATCATCACTGAAAATCACAATCCCAAACCACTTAATGACTCATTCTGTACCTCCCAAATCTTTCCTCTATTTTTCTGGAAATGAATATTTACCATTAGCAAATTTCTGGGCAAACCTGAGATAAAGCAAGAGTTCCTTTTGCTCGCTTTTCTTTTTAACTTTAAGTTCAGAGGCACATGTGCAGGTTTGCTGTATAGGTGAATTGCATGTCACAGGGGTTGGGTGTACAAAGTATTTCATCACCCAGGTATTAAGCATAGAACTCATAAGTTATTTTTCCTGATCCCCTCTCTCCTCCCACCATCTACCATTCGATAGGCCCCTTATCTGTTGTTCACCTCTGTGTGTCCACGTGTTCTCATGAGGTAACTCTCACTTGTAGGTGAGAACATGTGGTATTTGCTTTTCTGTTTCTGAGTTAGTTTGCTAAGGATAATGGCCTCCAGCCCCATACATGTTTTTGCAGAGGACATGATTGCATTCTTTTTTATGGCTGTATCGTATTCCATGGTATATATGTACCACATTTTCTTCATCAAGTCTATCATTGGTGGGCATCTATGTTGATTTCACATCTTTGCTATTGTGATTAGTGCTGCAATAAACATATACAGGCATGGGTCTTTATGATAGAACAATTTATGATAGAACAATTTACATTCCTGTGAATATGTACCTAGTAATGGGATTCTGGGTTGAATGGTAGTTCTGTTTTTAGGACTTTGAGGAATCACCACACTGTTTTCTACAATGTTTGAACTAATTTGCACCCCCAACAACAGTGTATAAGTGTTCCATTCATATTGAATGGGCAAAAGCTCAAAATAATAAGAGCCATCTATGACAAACTAGATTCAGGGCACTGGTTCTTGGTTACACCCACAAGTAACTGAAATCCATGCCATAATTATTACAAACATAAGGAAGAGTAATACTGGTGCTGATAAGAGAGAAAATGTTATAAACAAAAGATTAGTCCACACTATTAGGGCAATGAAACTATTCTGTATGATTCTATAATGGTGCATATATGTCATCATACTTTTATTGAAACCCACAGAATGAACAACAACTACAGTGAACCCTAATATAAACTATGGACGTTGAGTGATAATGACATGTCAATGTAAGTTCGTCAATTATAACAAATGCCCACTCTGATGGCGATGTTGATAATAGGAGAAGCTGTGCACATGTGAAGTCAGGGAGTATATGAGAACACTCTACTTTCCACTCAATTTTGCTGTGAACCTAAAACTGCTCTGACAGATAGAGTCTCAAAAAAAAAAAAAAATCCCCTCAAAATCCAAAAGTTGCCTTCAACTTTGCCAGCTGCCCCTCCTCAGTCTCACTGCTGATTCCTCTTACACCCAAACTCTGAATTTTGGAATGTTAACAGTTCTACCTATATTCTCTCCCTAGGTGATCTTGTTCTATGTGTGTGTAAATACCATTTACATGCTGATTACTCTCACACTTTTACTTTCAACACTGAACTTTTCTACCTACTTGACTTCTTTTCATTCAGTTTGTACCTTGAATTTATTTCCAAAATTAAATTAATTATAATGGTATCCTCCATATCCACCTATTTATACCTTTCCCCATATTATACATTTAATTCAATTATGCCATCATCCATTCAGCCATCTAAGATGCAAACCTAGAAGCCATCATAATTTCTCTCATTTCCTTACTATGCATGAGCAGACTGTCAACTTGACATTCAAAATACCATCCAGATATGTTTACCTCTTTGCTATCAGCCTATTCCACTTCACGACACATGAAGGCAGTAGACACCTATCTTACATCTTTATATCTACTCATGCCACATCTACAATTTACTCTCCACACAGAAGTGACTACAAGCTTTGTATTAAGTTGGTGCAAAAGTAATCATGGCAAAAAACACTAAAGATGATTGCAAAACCCGTGATTACTTTTGCACCAACCTAATAAAATTAGAATCTACCACGTTCAAGCAGGAAATGTTCTTGTCTTGTACTTAGAGTTTTCTTGAACAAGAAAATGGGAAATGTATAATGTATGAGTAAGTTGACCTTTATTTATTCAGGAGCTTGAAGATACTAAAATCCTGAGTATATCTGGGTAAGATTAGAGAAAGTGGAAACAGTAATTTACTTATAATATTGGATTGGAGGATAGTTATAGAGAGAGTATGATTATTTTTCAATCTGTCATTACATACCTCTATTTCTTGGGGTAGTCAAAGTACAAATATCATATCTTAAAATTAGTTACTTACTTTGCTCTTTGGTAATATTATAGAATTTATTTCTTTAATAAATTATTAGATCAAGTGATGGAGTAAGAAGTTATACAATTAAATGAAGAGAAGAATAAATGACTCAGTTTGTCGATTGAGATAAGTTGCTAGCTACCTGGGCTGCAGTTAACACACCCGAGAAATCAGGTGGCTGGATGGAGTAATATCTGTAGCTACTCCAGCTCTAAAGCCATGAGAGTCATCTCCAGTGATATGTAATTACTCCAAATACCAAGTTTTATAAGATCGTTACTGGAAGTATTGGACTTTTACTGCCAGTAAGTCTTTGGCACTTTAAATGCAACTGTGTTTTGGTACTTAGGAAAGCTGCCAGAAAGTGAATAAACATTAAGTACAGAAACTTTCTGTTTATTACCAGAGTAAATACCATAAAAGCAGAAGTGACTTTTATCTTTCATACCAAGTAATTAACTAATTAACTAAACTTGTCTCCTCAAAAATGATACTGTTATAGACAAATGATCCATTCAGTTTCTGTACAGTTTTTATTAGTGGCTTAAGATAAATGTTTCCACCATCCCAAAATTAAGTAGAGCTTCAAAACAAGGAGCTGAGTTGACACTAGACAGTACGTGTAATAACTTACGGGCTTTCAGCACCAATTAATATAACTTCAGTGCAGGGAGGAAAAAAGAAGCAGTATTGTGTTAAAAGAGTCATAGAAAAACAGGAAAATCAAACTGGAGAAAATCTGTTGACACAGAGATGACAGTCCTGAATCATTTACTGTTGTTAAAGAAAATGGATTTATATTGGTAATTTCAAGAATTGTTATGTGAAAAAAATATTGGTAATTGTGAAGCACAAATCTAACTAATTTTGGTGGCAGTTGTTACTATGACAGTGTTACTCATACAGGGCAGTGTGTTAATATAGCTCAGCACGTCCATGTTTGTAAGTATCAAGGAAGGAAATAGTACATTTCTAGGCGTGGAATTGTATGGAATACCGATAGGCAAAGCAAGGCACACAAGTGTTTTCTATCCTTTTAACTACCTCTGCTTACCAAAGGAAAGTGTTCTCATCCTCCTGCAGTTGTTTAAAGTTACAAGTTGTTAAGCTATACTGAGATGTCAGATTTCTGGAAGGCAACACAATAAATATTACTGCGTGACACTTTCAAAGAGAAATAAATAATTTTCCCTTTCATCCTTTATGTGGTTTTATAACTTTATTGAAATATACTTGAAATATTATACTGTATTCATATTTAAAATACCCAATTTGTCGGTTTTGACATATGCATAAGGCTTTGAAACAATCACCATAATCAGAATAGTAAACATTTTTATCAATCCACAAAGTTTCCTGGTCTCCCTTTATCAACCATTCTCTTCTCCATCCCCATCTTCAGGCAATCACTAGTAGATTGGTAACTGTAGATTAGTTTTGCGAATTTTATAGAAACAGCATCATATATTATACACCCTTTTTTGGCAGGCTTCTTTACATTCATTATAATGATTTTGAGATTTATCCATGTTGTTGTGTGTATCTACAGTTTTTTCCCTTTTCTTGCTGAGTGGTATTCCATTGTATGAATATGCCACAATTTGTTTCTCTATTCACCTGTTAATGGATATTTGGTTTGTTTTCAGTTTTGTACAATTACCGATGAAGCCACAATGAACATACATGTGCAAGTCTATGGTGATACATAAACTTGCATTTCTAATATGCAGGAGTGGATGACTGGGTCATATGACAAATACATGTTTAACTTCATAATAATCCCAAAACTATTATCTAGAGTGGCTGTACCATTTGGCATTCTTTCTGTAATCTATGAGAGTGATAGTTGTTTTGCATTCTCACCAACGCTTGGTACTGTCATATTTTATTATTACTATTTTTTAAGGTCTTCTTATCCAGTGGCAACTCATTGTGATTTTAGATTTACATATCCTTTGTGATTTATGATTTTGAGCATCTTTTCATATGCTTATGCATTTGCATACGTACTTTTGTAAAATATCTCTTCAAATATTTTCTCCATTTTTTTGGGGGGTTATCTTTTTATTACTGAGTTGAAAGAGTCTTATATTTTTGGAGACAAGCCTTTTGTCTGATACGTGCTTTGAGGATATTTTCTTCCTGTTTGTGGTGTTTTCCTAAGTAAAATTATCTTAATTTGGTAACATTCAATTAATCAGGGTTTTTTTTTCATATTGTGTATATTTTGTTTGTTTTCTAGTTAAGAAACATTTGCCTATTACCAAATTGCAAAGACTTATTTCTGTTTTCCTCTAGTTTTATAGTTTCATTTTTTAGATCTGTGGTTTGCTTTCACTTTATGTCTATATATGGTGTGAAGTAAGGACTTAGACTTATTTTTTTCCCCATACAGATACTCTATCAGCATAACACCATATGTGGAAAAGATGTTCCTTTTTCCGTTGAATTGCCTGAGCACTGTTAAAAATCAGCTGAAATTACATGTGTGGGTATACTTCTAGACTATCTATTTCACTTCATTGATTTATATGCCTATCTTTTCACTAATACTAAACTCTATTGATTACGATGTCTTCATAATAAATCCAAACTTTTTTTTTCTTAAATTGCTTTTATTATTCTAGTTCCTTTGCATTTTCACGTGTTGTAGAATCAGCTTATCAAATTGGTACAATATTGGAATTGCATTTAATAGGTAGATCAGTTTGAGGAGAATTATGATCTTAATGACATGCAGTTTTTCAGTCTATGAACATAGTATTTCTCTCCATGTATTTGATCCTTCTTTAGTTTCCATCAACAATGTTTGTAGTTTCAGTAGTAAGGTAGTAAACAACTTGCCTGTGAGTGCACTTTTCATATGCAAACCAACCCAAGAGAAGCCCATGCCCCCATCACTTCCTTTATTGGCCTTTCACAGGGTTTTTATACTCTGGCCACTCTTTCCCTACCCGAATCATCCCAGGACCAGGTACCAGACAACTAGGGACATCCCTATACTCCAGAGCTCACTGAAGTTATTCAAATCAACCAATCCTAAACCTGCTTGGCCTGCTTACTGTGCCTTGCTCCTTCCTTCCCATGAAAACCACAACATAGGCTCCTGCCCATGTTTTCCAGTCTCTCCTACATCCTGACTAACACTGGTACTTCCCCATATGTCTCTTTGTAGCCGAGGTGCCCTCTTCTCTTGAGAACTGTGACCAAACTATTTTTTCAATAGCGGTCATCTGATATTTTCATCTCATCACATTTTATATAATAATAAAACCTACATTTTAAAACTGTATTAAGCAACTTAAGAGGAAAAAGAATTGTCTTTTATTTTTACTTAGCTGTTCCATATTTCTGTTGAACTTGCTTTATTCCTGAAACTTCAAGTTTCCCTCTAGAAGTAGTTATTTTGAGCTTATGAAGCCTCCCTTCGCATTTATTTTAGAGCATATTTGTTAATGATGATTTCTTTCAGTTTCCCTTCATCAGAGAATATCTATCTTTCTGGCCTCCATGGATTTTGATGAAAACTCAACACTCACTAAAATGATTGTTCCCTAATACGTTATGTTCCATTTTTCTGTAGCAGCTTTTAAAAGGTTTATTTTATCAGCAATTTGATTTATGCATGTCTAGGTGTGGTTGTCTCTGTGTTTACCTTTTTTGTGGCTCACTTGATTTCTCAAATCTATAAGTGGATGTGTTTCACTGAATTTGCAAAACCTTTATCATATTTTCAAGTATTTTTCTCTTTCTGAAACTCCAAAGACGTGCGTGTTCGATTCTTATCTTACATTTCCTCACAGATACCTGAGACTCTGCTCGTTATGTTTTATTGTTTCTTCTCTACATTTTTAATTGAATAGTTTTTGTTGATCTTTTTTGTCTTCACTTCCTCTGTTATCTGTCTTCTGCAATTGAGCTTATTCAGTGAGCTTCTTATTTAAAATATTGCATTTTTTTAAGGCTTAAAATTTCTTGTTGGTTATTTTCATTGTTTCTCTCTCTGTGCTAAGAATAATTATATTTTCATTTATTTGCCATATATTTCCTTTTACCTTATGAAGAAAGTTTTAGTAGCTGCTTTATAGTCTCCTTTTGACAGTTTAAACATCTGGGTTACCTCTGATGTGTGATGTTGATTTGTTGATTGTCTTTTCTTTTGGGTATTGGTCACAGTTTTCTGATTCTTTGTATGCCAAGCAATTTTGGAATTCATATGTTGTGTAGACCCTGGGTCCTATTATACTGTAATGGAGATGTTTTTGATTTAGCAGGAAATCAAATGGAAAATATATGAACAGAGCATAAGCTCTATATAAGCTTCTGTAGGTAGTTATCAAAATCTCATTTTGCATTCCTTTAGACTTTTCTATGCTCATTGGGTCTATCCCATGCATATATATCATACAATTAGGCTGAGATTTTTGCAGATTCATACAGAAAATTAGGGGATCCTCTCTCCAGCTTTCTCCTTTCCAGGGATACCCCAACATATTCTGTGTCATCTTTTCCTGAGCCTTTGCATAGATTCATGTGTGTTCTATTGGCCTTTTAGTCACTCAACTGCTGAAACCTACCCTTGGGGCAAATCCATGAGAGAAAAAAATGTCTAGGAGATACTTCATCATGCACTTACTCCTTTAACTTCTGACTGCTTTCATATTCTGCCTGCTTTTGTGTATTTTATAGAATTCTCCAATAGTTGTGTTTTTTGTATTTTTTCCCCAGTAATTTTAGTTTCAATCACTAGGAGGGATACATCATAATAGTCTCACATTGTTACAGTGCAACTGGAATTTTCTTTCCTTTTCTTTGTAAACCATCAATTTTTCTAAAAGAAATGACATTTTAAAATATAAGCAACTTGGTCAAAAGCATTTTAATATCAACTCAGATATCGTTGCCTTTTCAAATGCTTGCAATATCCTTCAAATCGTATCCTGAACTTTTGATTCCCTTTGAAGTAGAATTTTGGTTTGATATGGTTTTAGAGTTCCAACGTTATTTATTCTTCATATGGTACTCAATCCCTTATGTGTAGTTTGTTAGTAACACTATTCATTTCTTACCCTTTTTAAAAAGTTTCATCTTTTTAGTGTCTTAAATAGAAAATATTTTTTGCAATAGAGTTGAAAATTATGGCTGTGGTTAGAGGAATTCTTTCCTGTTACTAATATTCCTCCTTTGTGATAAGAACTTTATGAGCACATTGTTCCTTGCCTCTTTTTTGCAACCTCAGTTTTTACTTTAGGAAGAGTTATGATTTAAAATAATTGTTGAGTTTGAAGTGAAAAATTGAGTAGGCTTAACAAATCTTATTTTACTACTCTTTGTCTTGGAAATCAGAATTTTACGGGAAGCAGCTGGCTGACAGTTTATTCTATTTAGAAGCTGAGAATTGGGAAATCCACATTTTTGCAGATTATAAGCAGTGTGCTGCAATATCAACATCCACTATGTCTAATTTTGCTATTTCATATTTTTTACTTTGTGTTTTAAAATGATTTTTGACTTACAGAAGAGTTGCACATATAGCAAGATAGCTTCCCCTATCTACCACTCATCCAGCTTCCCCTAATGTTAATATCTTACATAAACATGGTATGATGATCAAAACTAATAATTAACACTGGTATAATGCTGTTAACTAAATGAAAACTTCATTAAGAATTCTTCAACTTTTCCATTATCATTTTTTCTTTTCTAATGAAGGATTTCACATTGTTATATGCCCTTATTTCTACCACTCTGTGGCAGTTCTTCAATCTTTCATTCTAATTTTTGACTTGATACTTTGAAAGATTATTGGTCAGGTGTTTTTAAAAATGCCCATTAACTTGGGTTTGTATGATGCTTTTTCGTGATTAGACTGAGACTCTGAACTTGGGGAAGGAATTCCAGATAAGCAATATGCCCTTCTCATTCCATTATGTCAAGGGCTAGAGGATATCAATACATATGACCAATCCTTATCATTTGGCTAAGGTAGTTTTTTGTCAGGCTTCTCTGCTATAAAGTTTTTATCTTTCTCTCCCCATGTTTGGTTCATCAGAAGTGAGTCACAAAGTCCAGATCTTCCTCAAGAATAGGGAAGTTAAGCTTTACCTACTGGAGGGAGAAGCATCAAGAGATTTGTGGATATATGTTAAATCACTAGAGTAATAGTAAATATTTTCAGGGTTTACTTTGGGGTTATACATGTTTCATGTTTCTTCTTAAGCATTTGACCACTAATTATAGAGAACAGTTACATTTTTTTGCCTTCTTTAGTGGAGGGAGATGATTAAAATTGTCTATTGAGTATCAGAGGGTTTTATCTCCATAACTGGAATTTTTATAAAGGTCTTCTAGGGTACTTGGGTTTGGGTTATTGATAGTTAAATACTCTTTCACAAGTTTTAGTTTCTACAACTTTAGACAACTATTTGCTTGGGTCAGAGAATTTTATTCCTGTGGTGGGTCTCAGAAATATGAAAGAGACTATTTCTTGGGGTCATGCACATATTTATTCTCCACAGATAAACAGAGCTTCAAGTTATGTCTAAACCTATTTTTTTTCCAGTTTTCCATGTCTTGCTTCAACTATTCTGAACTTTCACTTTATTCTTTTCCTCTGATTCTGAAAATAGTTCCTTATATCCATATACTTTAACATACTTAATCCAATTGATTTTCAAACTAAACCTATGAGGAAGACAGACATCATGGCCTTTAATTTTCAAATGAAAAAGTTAATATTCCAAGAAGTGAAGATCACACAGCTTCATCTACAAGAACAAAAGCTAGGACTAGACTCAAACTTTCTACTTGTTAATACAGTACTATCTGTATAACACCATACTAACTTCTATGTTCATTAAAAACCACAGAAGCTACTGAATATTCGTGTTCCACAAGGTTACATGAGCCAATGTGTAAGAGATATGGAATCATGTCCTCTATTGTTTTCTCTCTGTTTATCTGTAACTTAACGATGGCACTTTCCTTCTGTTTTTATCTTTACAATTATGTAAAATGCTCTCCTGAAGTAGATACCACAAGATCTATGCCCATTTTAAGTCTTTGTGAAGTGAATCATAAATAAAAATGTTAAAGGACTATGTAGCCGTATCATTCCAGACAGCATGATACTGACTAAAATTATCAAATTAAAAGGATCATGTTTTAATTGATAAGGTGTTCTTCAATGTTATAAGTGAATGATAATGAATTGTTACTGGGTTTATGACTGAGGTATCCAAAGCATCTCTTCGTTGTCTGATGATTTTAGTCAGATGATCCATATATTAAGCTCATATTTTATTTTATGGACCACTAAATGTTGAGGTATAGTGGAAAGTGTAAAGATAAGAGTCTATTATTACACTTCAGACATAAATCTTGAGCTGGAGGATGATGTTTTTAGCACAATGTAGTGTAGGATTAAAGGCATGGTCTCTGTAATGAAAGAGTCTTCCCAATCATACCTCCTTATTTTGTGACCTTGGACAAGTCCCTCCCCTTTTCTCTGCCTTGCTTTCTTCATTTGCAAACTCAATATTAGTGAGGCTTAAATATGACAGTCTTTGTGAAGTACATGGTAGTTCCTGGTATAAAGTAAATTTTCAATATATCCTAGCTATAAGCACATGCTAGAATAACAGCCATTTTTCAGTCTACTGTACCAAATGTTTTATACTTAAAATTTCGATATAGTGCAGTTGGAATAATGTGGTCTGTGGAGTCATATACACAAATTCTTCTACTTAATGGCTTTCTGTAACCCCAGACAATTTATGAAACTTGTGTAAACCTGTTTCCCCACCTGGAAGATGTAAATAAAAATAGTAAAATAATAAACACATATTGAAAGCTTCTTATGTGCCAGTTATTTTGCTAATATATTACCTCCATTATCTTATTTAAAACCTACCCTGCACAGTTGGATATTTAAAGAGGTCTTACATGTAAATCATCTTGTATCATGTCTGACACATTATTATGTGCTAAATGCAATTTAATTTTCAGCCTCTTTCCCCTATCACCCACCACAGAGTGACATATATTTAATCAATTAATCAATTTATGCACAATGAAATGAGTTCACTCTACTTTGGTGTTACTGTCTGAAGTTTAGTTTCCTCACTTGCAAAACAGGGATTCATTATACCTACTGTGATACACTACCTGCAAGGTCCCTACCAGCATGCTGGACACCTAATAAGGATTCAATCAGTGATTCATTTTATTTCTTTCCTTAAAACCTTGCTCCCAGACACAACATCAGGAATGATCTTATATGCTAACTCTTTAGTGTAGTAAGGAACCATGTTATGCAGAGACATTTATGAATAGAGATTAATTGTATCAGTCTTCAAGAAGATGCAGTACAGAGTTTGATATCTACTATTCTGTAGCAGTAAAACATTTTTCAAAAAGCATTGTGCAGACTCTGATTTCATTTAGATGATCCCCTAAGAAACTTATTAGAAAAATAGTCACCCAAACAACTGCTTGTTAACCAGAGTCCTTAATTTACATGTTCTGGGCTATATTGTCTAAAATGCTTCCTACTTGGAACGAAAAACATATCACATTTGATTTCCTTCCCAGTTCAGATTATAATAGTACCAAATAAGCAATATATTTTTATGTGCAAACTGTTTGGTGGAACAGAAGGAGACTGTGTGTTTCTCTTTTGGCCTTAGGCAAATCTTTCCATTACTCTAAGCAGAAAGTATAATTTTATCACGCATGTGAGATGCTCCTAATGACTAGCTATTACTTCCTAGCTACAGATTTGTGTGATGAATGAGTGGTATTTCCTTTCAGTTACTTCTAATTTACATGGGAAATATTAGGATAATTAGGACATTTATTAACCTTTTCATGACCTAGATATACAATGTGGTACTTTCATTAGGAAAACATATGGAAAAGAATCGTAATTTTATTTAGTAACTCAGTTAATTTTTGTGTATAGAGGATCCTCTAGCTGTAAAATAATGTTGAAGATGAAAAGGAAGAAAGTCCAGAGTATTAAGGCATGAACATTCTAAGGCAGAAAAATCTTTCATGGACACACAGTCTGAAAATAATATTTCTGATATTATTTGTACAACAAGCTACCTTCTTGTAGCTTTTCATAAATTACCTTATGAAAATTTGTACAAGAAAGATTTCTTTCATAAATTACCTTATGAAAATTTGTACCACAGAAGCTACTGAATATTCATGTTCCACAAGGTTACATGTACTACCTTATGAAAAGTTTAGTACAAGATAATAATAATATTTCTATGTGTCCAACTTATAAGATAGATACCTTTGTCTTTAAGTACCTGTATGGTGCTCCCTGGAATATCTGTTTTGTTTCTCACGTATGATGAAGGAGCACGAGAACTGGCAAGCTTATTTTTCTGAGACGAGGACTCCCTCTGTCCCCCAGGCTGGGGTGCAGTGGCCTGATCTCGGCTCACTGCAACTTCCACCTCCTGGGTTCAAGAGATTCTCCCACCTCAGCCTCCTGAGTAGCTGGGATTACAGGCGCCCCAGCCCCCTCCGGCCACGATCGCCTAATTTTTGTATTTGTAGTAGAGACAGGGTTTCTCCATGTTGGCCAGCCTGGTCTGGAGCTCCTGACCTCAGGTGATCCACCCGCGTCGGCCTCCCAAAGTTCTGGGATTACAGGCATCAGCCACCGCGCCCAGCCCGAGAACTAGCAAGCTTTTACTGAGAAAATAAAGTTGTGTAAAGCCCTTATTGTGTTGCTTCCTTGGCATTTGTGCACACAATACTCAGATTGGATTTAGATTTCAGATTATTACTCCTTCCCTATTCTCAGCCCAGATATTACTGACGAATTTGACTCTTTCCTTCAGAAACTGGCAGAGACTCTGATTGGCTCCTAGTTACATCGTTGGTTCAAGAATGAACATGTGGTCTAACTAGATCCAATGAGATGCAATGAGGACTCTTGCTAACATTTTTCAAAGAGAAAAACTCATTCTTTCCTATTGGCCCTGGAATGTAAGATAATGTAAAAACTAAAGCTGTCACTGCTGTTTGCCACATTTCTCACATGTAGCCCACCATTGAGATGGGAAAATATGGATAAATAGAAACAGTGTCCGAGTTCTTAATTCAGCTGTGCATAGTCCATCCCTTGACTTTCCTCATACGTGTGCCAGTATACACCTGTGATTTAAGCGCAATTGGATTTCTGTTACCTGCAACCTTGTTGTTTCAAAACGGTCTCTTCAAAAAGGCCACACCTCCCTTCACTGTTGTGTTCCAAACAGAAGCTTCCAGTGATCTGCTTCTACCTCCAACAGAACAACACCACTTGGGCACAATAGTTATACAAGAATCATAGAGGCTTATTTCCATAGTCAGTGCAATTCGATGTGGAATCACACTAATCAAGTTAGAGGGTCAGCAGAACTTCTCTACTGGGCTTTGGCATTTCAAGTCTAGCCAGCTTTAGATCTGTGATAAAAGAAGAAAAACATAGACTTCCTCATTCTTGCCTCTATTTCTTTTCTCCTAGGTTAACAATTCAAACACATGCCAAGAGCAAATAATAGTTCTCTGAAATAGCATGGTCTTCGTCCATATTAAAAATATGGATTTTTTTCTAAAAACATCAACATCCACAAAGGCTTCCCTTGCTAAACTGAAAGGCCTTTACCACTAGCAGGCAGACCAATTTAGCTCTTCTCTGTCTCCAGCTTTCCTTTGCAGACTAGTTATGTGTGTCTATTAGCTATTAGCTAAGCCCAGAAGACACATTAAAGCGATTTTCAAACAAATTTGTTTTGAAAAAATAAATTTTTCTGCCTCGCATAAATGAGAAAATAGTTGCAACTTTAAAAATTAAATTAGTAACTCTTGTTTACAATGTAAACTGGCACAGTCATTCTAGAATGAAGTCTGGCAGTATTTGGTGATATAACCGGCTGTGTATGAGACTGCAATCCCACTCCTGAGTTAACATCCCAGAGAAACTCTGGCTCAGGACTTTAACTAGGTTCTGCTCTTCCAAGTGTTTCCCTAGGGGATAGAAATTAGAAAGCAACCTAGGAATTGATCAATAAGGAAGTGGATAAGCAAAATGTGGCAGAGTCAGGCACAATGGGATACGATGAGTCAATCACAAAATATGGATATGTCTCAGAAATATTAATGAAAAGAAACAAAACATGATATACAGCATACCTTTTTATAAACTAAAAAAACCCCACAACCATGCAAAATATACCACATATTTTCAAAGAGCAAATATATTTAGGGATACAGTTGAAACATTTGAAGCGGGTGACTAATAGAATGAGAGAGAGATAATAGTTGGGTTTAGAAAAAAAATTAAAAACAGATTATCATCCACTATTAGGTGAAGAGTACAAGTAAATCAACTTTCTGCCACAGATATGACAGTAATAGCACACAAATGAGCTCCTTTTGACGTTTTGTATTGTTTGTTGTCAGATATAGTTTTGTGACAATTTATTGTACCATAGGTAAAACATTCCTATGTAATAGGAATATGAGCTGGCTGTTTGAGAGTTCCCTCAGTTATGGTTAAATGAGAAGACATGAACAAATAGCAGAGCAGGAAATACTAATAGATTTTCTGACACGTACTTTCAGAATCATTTACTATGATGTATTACTTTGGGGACATAAAGACTTGCTTATACTATTGCCAAGTTAATATTTCATTAGAAACTGCATATATATGTTTATATAAGTATGAATATAAATAGTTTCACTTTTTAGTCCCTGTTTTTCTGATTTCAAGGGTAATATATTTACGTTATGAAAAGTTTAGGAAATATTGAATCATTCTGGGAAGAAAATTAAAATAACCTATAGGCATCCATCAGAGGATAAACAATTCGAAACATTTTAGTGGATTTACTTTTAGGACTTTCTGTTCTGTATTCGTGTGTGTTGTACATGCCCACACATCATGACACTTTCATATACAACGAAAGAAAAAATACTATAATTTTATTGTCTTAGTTCAGGCTGCCATTACAAAGTACCATAGAATGATTTATATTCCTTTGGGTATATACTCAGTAATGGGATTGCTGGGAGGAATGGTTATTCTGTTATAAACAATGCTTTGACTAGCATCATGGAAAGATACAGATCATTTTTTTTCCCCTCAGGATCTATTCCTACAAGTACATTTGCTGCGTTAAAGGATACATACATGTCGGTGGTTTTAGGAGTGGGTTATGTCATAAGGGAGGAATCTGAAGATGCCATATGAAAGGCTTAAATGTTTTTTAGTTTTTTAAAGTTTAGAATATTTTAAATTTAATGGCAAATGTAATGGCATTTTTGCTTTGAGAATATTCAGAGACATGTTTCTAAGGATATTTTAAAAATTATTAAAGAATGATTCTAAGCTGAAAATGAGTAGCGAGGACACTACAGGCAGAGCAACCCATATGAATCTGAGCTCCTACATTTGCTGACTGCATAATCTTGGAGAAGTCTCTTAGCTCACTTGTGCTTCAGTTTCCTAGTCTGTAAAATGTAGATAACAATAGTACCTGCCTCATATATTTGTTCTGAGGATTATGTGTGTTTGTGTGCATGTGTGTTTGTGTATGCACACATGCTTAGGTCAATGGTTGGCATAGTTATAGCTCTAAAAGCAGCAGTTGTCACTGGACTCAGTGGCTCACGCCTGTACTCCTAGCAGTTTGGGAGGCTGAGGCAGGTGGATGACCTGAGGTCAGCAGTTCAAGACCAGCCTAGTCAACATGGTGAAACCTTGTCTCTACTAAAAAAAAAAAAAAAAAAAAAAAATCAGCCAGGAATGGTGGCCGGCGCCTGTAATCCCAGCTACTCAGGAGGCTGAGGCAGGAGAATCGCTTGAACCCAGGAGGCGGAGGTTGCAGTGAGCCAAGATTGTGCCATTGCACTCTAGCCTGGGCAATAATAGTGCAACTCTGTCTCAAAAATCCAAAACAAAAATAAGAGCAGCAGTTGTTCTTATTAAGATAATTATTAGACTGAATCCTAAAAACAAGAACTACCCTGCTATAAATTTGACACCTCTATTAATCTATTGCACTGTCGGGTGTTTGTAAAATCACTCTGGAGGAGGAGAAAGTAGAGAAATGTTATTCATCTGTATACGACAAAACAACAGCAACAGCAACACACACATGGAAAATGTGATTACTTTGATCTATCCTACAAAATTGTGCTACCTTTAATAGCACACAGTGCATTCCTCAAAACTCCCTTTTCTAGGAACATCTAATTACAAAGAGCAATGATAGGACCACAGTTTGTAAGCTCTGTTGCTTTCTGTATCCTTTAAATCTGGACCCTCCTCTGTCATCTAATGAAAACAAACTGTAATTGCAAAGATAAAATTTAGTGACTGGAACCATGTTGAATTGTAGTTATTTTAACAAGCTCTACCTTTTTAATTAAACATCATGCCTCAGAGAATTTAGTTTCAAATATTTGCTTACAATTTTCTAGTTAAAGATTTCAGCTCCAGAGGTTTTTTTTTTTAAATGGTTTATTGTCTGTTGTCTCCATTTTTCTTTTAAAAATTTTGATTCTTAAATGGCTGCCAACATATTAAAGGTCATTTTATTAAAATAATTTCATTTTGCAGGAATGAGAAAACTGACTTAGTGCAGTAGTCACACACCTATTATATTCAATATACTGTTTCAGACATAATCATGAATTCATGTAAGTCTATATTATAGATGTATATGTATAAAAGACATTATACATGTATAGTATAAAATATTCCATGAAATGTTGGGTATAATATAAAGTAGATTTTACATAGATTAAGAGTTTTAGGTAGTATTTAAAAGTTAAGAGCAGTGAGAGAAACAGCCTATGCTGTTGGGGTTTGGGGTTTGAGATGTCAATTATATGACTTTTCCTACTGAGTTTGAGACCAGTTAATGGAGAAACACAGAAGACGGACAAAAGGAGATCAAAACATCAGCTTTACTACTGATAGATCAACCTGGAAGATGTAGCTTTAAAGCTGCAGGTAAATGAGCTTCTGAATATTCCATACCTGTTGTACCTACTGCTCACAAACAATGCCATCCTTGGAAAGGCTCAAAGCAATGCTGGTGTAGCCTGCCTTCCACAGAAAGTAGGTTGAGGCAAAAGTTCTAGTTAAGGCTGTATTGGTAGAGTCAATCTAAGGACAGCAAGAGTGAGGAAAACAAGGGAAATGATTCAGGGAATGAAGGAACGCAAGTAACGATGGTGGTTGTCTTGCTAACCTGGTCCAAGCTTTGCATGATAATCTAACAAAGATTTTGTATGATGGACACCTTTCTAACAGATGTCCTTAAACCACGGATACTTGGAACAAGGAGCTGAGAGCAAGAAAGGAAGGGAATTTATTTACTGGCTCATTCCTCACTCCCCTCTTTTGCTGAGCAATGTTTGCCCTATGGGGCACTAAATCCCTCACACTTATGAGTTGTGTGGTCTGGCTTTCTGGACAGCATTAGAACCTATCTCAGCTTTGTACCTGGGTACTCTCCAGAACATCAAAGCTCTGGCTTTTTCCTGCTTGGGCTGGAGAGTGTCTTCAGGTGTATCACTTTTAAGACAACCTGAGTTTACAGCGCTGTGGGGGTTCCTCACCTTTGACTGGCTGGGAGAGGATTGAAAGATCACTTCCAAGACGGCCCTCTTAAGCTTACCACTGCAGTTAGATTTGTTCTCTGTGTGCATCAGGCACTAGGTCCCTTGGAAATAGAGATATATATCAACCTTTAAAGTGGGTTCTACCAAAGTCCCACTCCCTAAGTTTGGGGTTTAGAGGTAGCACTCCCTAACATATATCTTCAGGGGTTAGAATTAGACACTAGATTCTCTCAAAAGAAGCCTACTTTATACAACCTCTCTAACACAACCCTTTGATCCTTTTATATCCTCTTTATGTAAGCTTATTTGGGGAGAGTAAAATCAGTTATCTAATATTTCCTTTGAAAATACGCATCTTAGTTTGCCAGGAATCTCACTCTGGAATTTCTTATTTTTTTGTATTTTTGTGCCCTAGTCAAATAATCAAATTTGGCCTTCTGAAAACCAGAGTACAGTGCTTTAGAGCATGAACCCTGGAACCAGCTGACTGAGGGCCACCTTTGGCCAAAATTTTCTGGTTGATGTAACTTAAGGCAAATAAATTAGTAATTCTATGCCTCAATTTCAACATTTGTAAAATGAAAATGTTATGGTATCTGATACTATCAGGTGTGAATCAACTAGCAATTGATTTTTAAACTCTCCCTACTTATTGATGGATGTTCACTGAAATTCTTTCTTCTCATAATGAAGTTTCCAGAATGAAATTACACTCCAGAAATGAGATTCCTCTTCCTCTTACAAAATAAAAGGCAAATAAACATGAATAGGTAGTTCATTTACTGCCATGTTTTTATTGCTCAGTCACAGCAGGAGAATTTCTCCTGAATGTCCAGGTAGAACTCTGAACAGCAGCAGCCTCACTGGAAGGGAGATAGCTCCTTCAGCACTTCAAAGTTAATGTGACTGAAAATCAAAGTTCAAAAGATTACAAAACTTTTAAACATTCTCTATAGCTGTAGTTTTTCCCAAAGAAAATCAGTATCCTACATTCCTACTACTCCCGTGTTACTATTGTCTTAGTAAAAATCACAAGGGACCCACCAATGTGACTTAACTCAGTGGTAAATCTCTATGCTCACCTTACTTTAATTACTCAGAGCTATTGACAGTTTATTGCTTCATCTTCCTAAAACATTTTAATTTGCCTTGTTTTTCTTTTTATCTTACTGGCCATTCCTTTATAGATTCCTGTGATGCTTCCTTCTTTTCTGCTCAGCTTCTTAATTTTGGGAGTGCTCAGACCTTGGTTATGGTTTCTTCTCCACCTATACTACTCCCTTAAAGATTTCATTTCATCTTTTGACATCATTTACCATCTTTTTGCTAATACATTACAAATCTATAGTTCTAGCTCTAGCCCCTTTCCTGAAATCTGAATTTATATCTCTAATTGCCTATTCAACATCACAATTTAATGTCTAATACATATCTAAAATTGAAATTGGCCAAATTCCTACACCATCCAATTCGTCCATTCCCCCTTTCCCTCCCAAAGAAGAACCTTGCTGTTTCTATCATCTTTTGACCTCAGTTGATAGCAACTACATCCTTCCAATTGATTAAACCATATCCTTGGGGTCATTCATAAATTCTCTTCTCTGTCATAACTCACATTGAATTAATTTGAAAGTCTTATTTTCTCTACTTTGAAAATATATCCAGAATTTGATCATTCCCAAGAATTATATCATCATCATCTCCTGGAATATTGCAGTTGCCTTCTAATTAGCTTCTCTATTTCCACTCTCACTCCTTATATTCTATTTCCAATTCAACAGGCAGAGAGATTTTAAAATGTCAGATTGTATCACTCCTCTGCTCAAAGTTTTAAAATGTCAGATTATGTCACTCCTGTGCTCAGTTTCCAATAATATTACATATAGATTCAACTTGTGCCCTAACAATTCCACTGCTGAGTACACAATCGAAAGAAATGAGTTCATATGACAATAGAAAGACTTATGCAATATTTTCAATAGCAGCTTCATTCATAATAGTCCCAAACTGAAAACAACTCTGATGTCTGTAAACTGGAGAATCAATTTAAAAAATCATAGTATATCCATGCAATGAAATAATACAGAGGAAAAAGATAATAATTAGCTACCAATGCATACATAAACAGAAACGAAAGTCAAAAATATTGTGCTGAGCCTGAAAAAACAGACAAAATACCACATACTGTATGATCTCATGTACATGAAGAACAAGAACATATGAAACTAATTTATAGTGATAGAAATCAGAATAGTGATTGCCTCTTTGGAGACATTGGTATTGAGTGAGAAACAACAGAAGGAAACTTTCTGGGGCCATAGTAACTAACATTCTGTATCTTAATCTGGGTGGTATTGACACAAGTGTGTATATGCATAGAAAATCATTGAGCTTAAGATTTTTGCATTTCGCTGTACATGATCTGTACTTTATAATTTTTAAATAATCTAGTTTGGGTGTCAAGTGCACCTCTAGAAATCTGACAGTAACCTGAGGCTTTTGTTGATTTATTTTGCTGGTGATGTTCTCCAAGCCTATGCACTCCAAGACCCCCAGAGACACACTATTTAGGTGCATTTTAAATTGCCTGCATTTGGTTATTTTACACTACCCCAATAGTAGCAAAACATCTGTTCTCTCTTTGTAAAAAGACAAACTTACTCTAGCTGGGAGTTCCTTAGCTCCTGCAATAATAGGATAAAGGGAGGTGAAAGACAGACATTTATTAGATTTTCCTTCTATCATTTAGAATTCTCCAAATCTCACACACTTGAGATCTGAGACAGTGTACTTTACCTTTTGACATGCCGTTGTACTTGAGGAATAGCCTGTACTTAGGATCTTTACTTGGCAAAACTTTGTCCTCAGTGTAGAAAGTTGCCCATGTGAAGTGACAGTATGTCTGGAGAGTAAGACTGACAAGAAAGCCTCTTTGACTCCAGGGGAGAAATTTCTCTCCACTTAATATCAGATTCCTGCTTTAGGTTCTGCTGAAGTACGTCATAACCCCACATAAATTGTTTCTCTTTCTAATGTCAGCTACAATCATCTACATTTTCTAAAACCATCAGGTGCATATGTATCTGCTAAACAGTAAGAGCATTAGCACATGGTACTTTAATAGCTACTTGGCCCATTGCTAGGCCCCAATATGATGAAGGCTTAGATGGAGGGATTCCACTTCTCTCTGGCACTCCCTGTGAAGAACTCTGTATACAAGGAAAAACAAGCAGCCTAATGGAAGAGTACCACATGAATAATGGCTTGGTAGTACATGATAGAACTCTATCTAAAAAGGCAAATTTTCTCATTATTATAATTGTTGATACTGTTTATATTATTGAGCACTTGCTAAGTGATGTTCATATTGAATAACATAGATATTTGCGACATTTCTATGACTTGGGTTTTGTCACTATCCCTATTTTACAAAAGATAAAAGTGAAACTTAGAGCAATTAAGAAACTTGTTTCAATGTCATATGGTAAATAAATACTCCAGCCCATGCTTTCAACTACAGCCATGGGTTTGAAACCCAGATGCTCCTGTGGGTCCTCCCTATTTAGGGTCTGACAACTTTAAAATCATTTTTAACTTTAAAACATTCCACCCAGGTAATTGCAAGGCTTAAGTGAAGCAATATAGATCAAGTGCCAAGCATTACACTAAAACTGGCTCCAAAAATGGTAATTATCATACTAGTTTTCTTCTTGCCTATTTTTGAAATTCAGTACATATCCACATTTTAGAACATCTAGCAAATCCTCAGTTCTTGACTTCAAAGCAATGACTCCATTAAGAAAGATACACAACTTGAGAACCACATGAATGTACCAGCATTGGGTTTGTCACTGACTGTACAATGAACTCATGATCCATTGTAGAAGATAATCTTCTCCAAAATGGAATCAAATGTGATATATTTTATAATAGTTATATTTACAGAACAGTACGTTCTTTCAGTAGCCTGTGGTATCACTCTATTTGAGCCATCAATTGTTTAAAAGATTATTTCATTATCTTCTCATATATTTAAATTTTTAATTTAATTTTAGTTAAAACTTGTTATTCATATCAGCTTGAAGATTATTCTCACTGGTAGTCAAAATTAAATAGGTGTTGAATGTTCAGTTTTCTCTGTTATTTCTGAAGTCAGGAATATCTGATTCCAACAACTTGTTTTCTATTCATATAACCTTGGCATATTTACTAACTTCTGTGAACCTCAGTTCCCTCTTTGTAAGATGAAACTAATAATAACATATTTTTACTTTTGTTTGTTTGTTTTTTCTGTCAAGATTACATACGGTTTCCTAGCTGAATACTGAATGTATAAGGCAATTTAAAAATATTACTTTTTTCTCCCATTTGCAACATGTCCAGTGTTTTGTCTATTACTTGCAGGTTTTCTTGCTGCAACACAGCTAAAATAGCATTTTTCATTTTCTTTATTGGTTTCATTAAGCATGAGCTTTAGCCTTCTTGGCCTGTTCTTTAGGGTATATTGTATTTTGCAATATACTTTTATTTTGTTTTATCCTTGGTTGTATCACCACTACTTCACAGTCCTTTAAAATAAAAGGTCATAAACCAACTCCCTGTATAGGCATATTGGCTTATATAGTTATCTCCTCTCACATTTTCTTTGTACTTTTATTTTCAAGTTTACTATTCCTTTGGAATAAGATGTCTTTTGACCCATTTGACATAGCTTGTAACTCTTTTTTCTATTAAACTTTAAATTGTATGCCAAGAACTAAAGTATAAGATGTGCCTGAATGTGCCTATTATTTTCATTCTTGGATATTTAGAAATTAACATACCTTGTTATTTTTTTCCCCAAGTTTTCTATCACATCCACATCATCCTTCAGGTTTTTTTTCTTAAAATTTAGAACTAAATCCAAATAATTAAGTCTCTTTTAGTGTCCTCTGTTCTTCAGTGAATAAAGGTATGTCAGGAAGAAAGAATAATAATTTATTAGACACTCTACTTTCACTAAAACTAGGTTTCCAAGAGAAGTTCATATGGTTGAAGTCACACAGCACTACTAGGTCTTACCCTGAAAACATTTTAAAAATAATTTCTGGGAAGGATCATATCACTCCTTCATCTGAAAGTCCTTTAAGCAAATTGATTTTATTGAGAAATTGGCTTTATAGGACACTGAAGGCTGGAAGCAGAGTCCTACTGAGTGACACCTGGAGAGCAAAGGATTATGCTTTCTCTCCTACAATGGGATAGAATTTTGTCAAGACTGCTAGGCTCCAGAACAAGGTGAATGTTTCTTCTAAGGGCACGCATTCATTTTGTAGGTTCTTCCTGAATGAATACAAAGGTTTGAAGGTAAAAGAGCTGAGACGTAATGAAACTAAAGCATCTCAGGTCTAGTAGATCTCTTCTCTGTGCAGATAGCAATATCTCAGTAGCACCTTCTACCTGCTCTTGAACTGTAGGTGAGAAGTGTAGGTAAATTGATATATACAATATTTGCTCCTATGATATATGGATCATTCACTTCTAATGAGATGTATTGGAGATTAGCATTATTAAATACAAACAAACTTTTTTTCCATAGCTTTGTGTATGTGTGTGTGTGTGTGTGTTTGTATGCATGCATGCACATGGGCATGTGAGTCTTTGCTACTAAGAAGTAACTGACCTACAACGCTGTGGTTGGACAAGGTGTTCCACTCCTGTATATATCACATTGCACCTGGAGGTAGTAGAAGTGAAATTGGCAAGGAGATTCTCCCAACCACCACCATCATGGTTAACTATTGAAAGGATGTTTAAGAAGATTAAGGAGGATATAGATCTTAGGATACTATACTGGAGAACAGATCGTCTATGGGATGACTCATTAGGTTGAGGGAAGTTTTGTGGTGAAGTTTCAATTGCAGAATGTGCTCATTGATCCCCATCTTTAGCCAGCCAGGTCCAACGAACGGAGCACTGAGTTGAAGATGAGCTAGATCAAGGCATAGTTCCTTGTATTCCCTTAACAATGCCAATTAAGGGAGTTGAAAACCAAAATGGGGATTGGTTTGAGATGCCCCAAGTGTCTAAAATGAGTATTCCTATCCTGATACTTGGAATGCTGATATAGGGTATGACAAAAGTCCCAAGGACTCCATCCATGCCAGAAGTCCAATCTCTACTGGAACTTTAGGAAAACTATATCCCACACTGTTGACTAAAGCAAAGCCATCAAGTCGCCAAGTCAAGAATACAGACTAATTCTCTTATCTTTGTTGATTATGGTGGATTTATAGAATATAAATTTCAGATTATGGAATATGGTATATTTATAATTCACATAAAGATTTAAAGTTTGCCCTAAAGTTTTGATGGCAAAACTATAAGAAATTCCTGTACTTGTATTTGTAAGCAGACTATTGTAGTATACTATTGGTATTGGGGAAAAAGCTAATGTAATATAAATATAACATTACAAATGAGCTATGCTATAATTTAATTGTGTGTTTGCTATTCGTGAGTTTTTCTTGTGAGTCATCATTTTGAACATTATATGGATTTATGGAAGATACTTTACGTAAATTGTTAGTGCTGGTTTTTAAAATGTAATTTTAAGCATACTTTAACAATAATTACTGATATTAATTTAGTTATACATTTTGACACTTGAAATTGATCTTTGGAAATTTGGACTACAAACTATTGGGATGATAACATTTATCTGTATTTATCTAAAGTCTTTAAAAAATTAAAGTTTAATATTAAAGCTCCTTATGTTAAAAATCAATTCTTCTAGTCCTCATGAAAATAAAAAGTTGAAGAATTTTAGCAAATGCTCTTGAGCCTTTTTTTTTGTCTATACCCTTGCCTGTAATTGCATGGGTTCCTATCTGAAAGACAAGGTGTTCCATTCCTATATATATCACATTTCACCTGGAGGAAATTTACTTTTTTTTTTTTTTTTTTTTTTTTACAGACATAGCGCTTGAGAAGGGTGGCCCCATGTCCATGTTTGCCAGGGATAGCCTTAGTTTATATTTGTTATCCCAGAGAGATGATTAACCGTCATCTTTCACTTTCAGACTGTCTCAACTTGAACAATAAAGTAAATGACTGCTCCATGCCTCAGTCATGCCATCAAGGGGAGTCATCTGAATCTTTATACTAATCCAAGGTGCTTGATGCAAGAGTTAGAAGAAGAAGAGACTTATACATTGAGGTAAAATATTTAAATGTATGACATTGTTTGATATGAGAATATATAACCTATTATCTCCCGCATTGTAGAAGACGGGGAAATGTATTCATATACATTCAGATTAAAGCCATGTTTAAAACTTTACTAAAAATAGAGGTAAGTGACTGGGTGCTCTGGCTAACGCCTATAATCCCAGCACTTTGGGAGGCCAAGGAGGGTGGATCACCTGAGATCACGAGTTCGAGACCAGCCTGGCCAACATGGTGAAATGGTATCTCTACTAAAAACACAAAGATCAGTTGGGCATGGTGGCAGGTGCCTGTAATTCCAGCTACTTGGGAGGCTGAGGCAGGAAAATCGCTTGAACCTGGGAGGTGGAGGTTCCAGTGAGCCGAGATTGTGTCATTGCATTCCTGCCTGGGTGACAGAGCAAGACTCCATTTCAAAATTTAAATTTTTTTTTAAAAATAGAGGTACGTTGAAAACCAAGACATGAATTCATGACCTATGATAAATATTTTTCTCTTCTTTCAATAAAATAGCTAGGATCTTCTGTGTTATCTTGCTTTACCCCAGTGATTATGTGAAACCACAAATGTTCACTCCAGGTAATCCAGATTTTGTTGTCTAGATCTGTTCCTTGGAGAAAAACTCATTCTAAATTTGTGAAATAAAACAGCAAAATGAGCCCAGGACATTTTCTTGAGAGAAAGCAACTCATTCTGGGTATGGTGATAAAGGAGACAATTAGAAGAGTTATGTTGTATACATTCTGAAAAATAATAAGAACAATAAAAATGGTTACAATCAAGCGAAAAAAGCTGGAACTATAAAAGGCTAACGTAAATACTTCATGATGCTTGAGAGGAACCAATTACAGAAAACGTGTGAGAGAGAAGTTATGCACACTAACATGAGCCAGTTGCTTACTGGATTACCAAACAGATAGCTGTGTGTGATGTTTGGTGCCTGCATGTGTGACCACCCATTCGGGGTCAGCCAGCAGACCGCAGGGAGGCAGGAAGTCTTCGTTTATGATCATGGTCCTCAACAGATTTAGCCTAAGGACCACCCAAAGAAAGAGGTATTAAGTCAGATTATTGTGGTTTACTGAAGAAAAGTCAGCTTCCAGGACTTTTAGACATTAAGGGGGTGTCTCTGGGCCCTGGATCTTCCTTATTTCCGCAGAATTAGGACATACTCTAGGCAATGGCATTTGGCTCAAGAATACACACTATATTGGATTTCTGCAGTATTTTCAACCAAGGCATACATTATTTACATTCTTCCTAAACAGTGAGTTATAAAAGGATTGTGATGTGTCCACAAAAAAAGAAATAAAAAAACAACTTGAGATTTTTCAGATCTGGCAAGACCTCACTTCCATTGACACTGTGTGCTGTGCGACCCCCTGTTCTAAACTCTGCATTCAAAAGAAACTGACTGAGATGGGCTGTTTTTCATACTGCTCTGAGGAACCCCATTCTGTCCAATAATTTTCAGGATATTTGACTAACCGAATAGAGATCTGGATATAATCGTGTTCACATGGTCTTTTCTGAGCAATCTGTAGCCTGCCTGAAAAAATAAACATTTTCTCCCTTCTTGTCCTTACATAAATAATCTCCATGAAGACATCATGGTTTAACCTGTATCATCACCTTTTTTCCATTTACTATACTTAAAAGTTTCTCATTACATGAAGATCAGATTAAATTGCAATTTTTAAATTTCGTCATTACTGTAACATTGATTTCCAAGCCACTTACAGGTACAGTAAAATGATCTGTCTGTCAGCATAGTAGTGCCTTGTTTTAAGTAATGATTTTCACCAAATTAGCCTTCAAAAAGCATTTAATTCGCATTTCACTGAGGTACAATATAAGTTTTCTGCACATTATCGTTTGTCCTAAACTAGTGGGTCTATTCTCTCACATTATGGGGCTTTCTTATATAGTTTCTAGGAAAGGCTCTAAGTTTTAGGATCTGGCTATTTGACTCTGAAACCCTTCCTAAGTTAAGAAAATTGGTTGCTGTAATTATCCAACAAGACAAAGGGAAGATACTGTATTAACATGCAAGTTCAACCATAAATCATTGTAACAAGAAGTATTTAGAAGGTGAAGCAGATTTTATCTAATGTTAATCAGTCATTTTCCAGCAGATAGATTTTTTCCTTTTAGTTTCTTAGGAGAGTTTCTTTCTCCCAAATTAAATTCCACCTTTCGACAGATGGGTCTTTACCCTGGAGCACAATTGATCACAAGAAATGTTTAGCAGAAAGAGTAATGTAATAAATCAAAGTATTCATTACCTTGATCAGATAACCAGTCATAGTACGTTTAACTATAGTCAGTTTCAGATTTTTACTATCTGATTAGCAGGCATTATTTTACTCTCTATTAGCTTTGTAATATTACATAAGCTTTTCAGATAGCTTCAAAATGCAAATATGTATTGCTACTTTAACATATGTTATGATGGAGCATCTAGAGCCAATGAACCTTCATAGATTATTGCAGCTGACCTAGTCACACCATGATATCTAATTATAATCATTCATTTCATTAAAACTACTAGTTGCTTTTACATGGATACAGATCAAATTTTGTATTACTGCATGCAACAAAAGGAACAACTCTATTCCTTATTCTTCATTTTGTTTGTACTTCCATTTTCATAGCCTAATTATTAATTCATGTTTAATAAAGGCCTTCTGCCAATACAAATGAGGAATATATGACTTTTAATCATAATGCCTACAATAAAATATTTATAAGAATATAAAAAAGAGACATGAACATACATTTGCTACTTTTTTTGTGTTAGAATCAGCCTAGATCTTTGTCTTGACATATATGCAAATTTAATAATTGAACACTTAATAAAATTAATTTAGAATTAATTATTATTTATTTTTAGCTGTCTTTTTTATTTACACCTCTTAATCATCAAAAACAAGTATCTGTTTCTGTTTTCCTCTTTTCTCACCTCAGGGTACCTAGCGTCTATTTCAAAATTATGACCAATGCAAATGTAAATGCATAGATGTCAGCAGCTATTTAAAATGAGAATAAATGAGTCCTTTCAAAAAGCACAATTAAGCCTAGCTACCCTGCTCTCACTCCCTTCCTTCTATTTGTCACAAATGCATTCAATGAAGACAAATACTGAGGGTACACTAAGAGCAAGCTAACTATTGATACATGAGGTCTCTATCAATGATCATAGTCTTTTAATAAATTACACATTATCTTTTCATTCTGCTAAAGAGACAAAATAGTCTCATAGAGGCAAAACTAAATGATCTGATCACATAAATCCCTGCATTTTTTAGTGGTTGCGTGTCTAATTTAAAGACAACCATAAATATTTTAATGTACTTAAACTCTAATTTAAATCCAAGAAAAAAATTAAAACCAAATAAAATTTTGGAAAATGTTATATATATACATACATTTAAAATGTAAATAAGTATTATTTCTAATCCATTAATTGCCTTAAAATTAATAAGTAAAATAATATACACTTTGATAAAAATGGGCAAAATATATGAACAGACAATTCACAGGAGACATAAAATTATCCACAAAAGTAGATGATGAGACAATATTCAATCTATAGATATAAAAATATGCAGAAATCAAAGGAAATGTATATATATTTTGAACTATTTGATCTATAAGGCTTTTCCTTTTTAAAAATCATTTAATCACAATAACCCACCAGGGTGTATTTAGACAAGCCAAACTCAAACTTCTGTTAGGTATTCAAATTTGTGTAAACCTTTGAAGAGAAATTTTCATTTTATAAACAATTTTCAGTTTTATATATGTTTTATAAACATTTTTCACATTTAGTAATTTATTCTGAAAGTTTAGTGGGGCATTTGCACAGTTTTAACTACAAGGATGTCCTTAAAGTATGAGAAATGTTTTAAACATCCTAAAACTGGAGATAGGTTAAATACATTACTATGTGACTAATTTACAGTTCACAAAATAGTGCAGTAAAAGAATATGTAATATGCAAAGATATTCATGATATAAAAATTAAAAATCAAGTTATTTATTGTTATTCATCCTCTAATGAAGACTGTCTCTATATTCACATATACACACACACAAAAGGACTTATTTATGTTAATAGTAATAACTTTCTTAAGAGTCATCTGCATAGTGATTTTTAACCTCCTTCTTCTCCTTTATTTATGTTTTCTAATGTTTCTATATTGTCCACCTATATAACAGAATCATATTTTGAAACATTAAAAAGAGGCTTTCTGCAAAATCTTTCTTGTTACCAAGGACCCTCCCCTACCATTCCTAGTACATCAATAAATTTTTATACAGACGAAGCTCAGAGGAGAACAAATGCAGCCCCATGCAGAACAGTGAGTTAACATTCTGAATGCACTTTTAAAAGCTGATCGTAGAAACACAAAAGCAAATCTTTCATTTTCAAGAGCCAGGCTTTGCTGCAAAATAAAATAACAAACAAAAAACTAAAAACAGAAAAGCAGCTGAAATATTCCAAAAGGCTAGGACCCAAAAGATGTTGTGATTAGAGTAATTTAAAAATGGTCCCAGTTCTTCATTCTTGCCTATGGTCATGCTCTTCGCATTGATTTTGCAGTTTCTCCAGGTAAGAAGCAGAATCTCCTCCCTCATCCCCTGATTTTTGCTGGCCTTGTGACCTGCTTTGGCTAAGAGCATGCAGCAGAACTAGAAATGCACCAGCTCTAATGTTTTAAAGGAAGTAGGTCTTTCTAGAAGGCAGATTCAAAGTGTGAGAGGGCCGTCTAGAGAGAGGACTCTTTGGCAAGGATCTGAGAGTTGCCTCCAGTTCTTAATAGTGGTCCTCGTCAGACAGTTAAAAAGCCACTCAGTCATAGAACTACAAGGAAAGAAGTAAATTCTGTCAACAACTTGAGGGAACTTGGAGGCAGATCTTTCCCTAGTGCAAACTCCACATGAGAAGACGACAGTTGTCACTTGGGTTTTGGCCTGTGAGAGAACCCAGCTAAAACATGCTGGATTCCTGACTCACAGAAACTGGTAGATAATAAATCTCTGTTTTAAGTCATTATGTTTGTGGTTATTTGTTATGCAGCAATAAACTAATACAGGCCCGGAAGCTTAAGCTTCATTAACTTCACAGTAAACAGTGCTCTGACAGTAAGGAAACAGGGTTGTGCAGGAACTCAGATGTCAAAGAGAGCCAAATACTGTTGACCAACCACAATGCCTGCCACAGAGGTCATGGCTGCCAGCAGCAGATGCTAGAGCATGATGTTCAAAGTCCAGTTGAGACAAGCTACAGGTCAGTGGAGGCCACAGCACAACATCCAAGAGCAGAAGAGATTGATGCAAACACCAGGTGATAGCATGCAGACCCAGTGCCCACACCCTTGGATCACCTGGAGAAGAAAGAAAGAAGAAGAGGCGATAGGAGCGGGGAGAAGGAGAGGGGAGGCTATCTCATGTAGCCCATAGTTAAATCCTCAATCGATCACATTTAAACCAGAAGTGAATGAGATGCTTCAAATTATTAACTTCAAAATTCATATTATTAGTGAAGTAAAAGCTGCCAATCTAAGTTTAATTCAGTGCTGGAGATTTAAATTAAGTAATATTTTGGTACATGCAAGCTGGTGCATGGATATTTAATCTACTGTTTTATCTATCAGCCAGTGATTTAGAAAAGAAAGATTAAATGCTATGTTTGTTTTGTTATTGCTTGGTTGAAGAGATAGAGATACAGATATAAAATATTATAATGTCAGGTGTTTAGAGGATCGAGGTAGAGAAAATAAAATTGCAATATCGAAACCGAGGCTTTGGAAGTCCAGAGGCCCCACTACTCTGAACTGTGAAGTATACAGGGGAAAGAAGGCATGAGGTAAGAATCATACAATCATAATTGCTCAGAATTTAGATATGATTCCTCTAGAAGCTTTGTCTAGTCTCAGCTACGGCAAAGTGTAAAGAGCTGAATTTCTTTTTTTTTTTTTTTAATAAAGCCTTGCTCTGTTGCTTAGGCTGAGGTATAGTGGCACAATCAAGGCTTAATGAAGCCTCAAACTTCTGGCCTCAAGTAATCCTCCCACCACAGCCTCCCAAAGCACTGGGATTACAGGTGTGAGCCACTGTGCCCAGCCCAATATTTCCTTTTGAAGGTAACTTTTCTAGCTCAGGTCCTGTGTCTCAATGTAAAATGTTTACACTTTGAGTTTTTAAAGAAGTGCCTCCAACCCTTTTCACAGCCTGGCACAGATAAAATTAACAGCGTTTGTAAAGAACAGTGAAGTAATATGGAAAATTATAAGATATGGTAAAACATTTATTAAGATTTCTTTATGTTTTATAATTATAAGATAAATAAAATCACAGATTAAAAGAAGACATTACTTAATGAGTATGATTTCAAAAATTAATTTTATATGTTTTAATATGAAACTTAAACTTTCATTCACAAACAACAGTACCTGGTGAACAACTTTTAATGATGATTTTTTAAATGCTGGCTTGTCATCAGCAATGCCAACATTGGTTGCCCAAGTAGGTAATACAAAGTTTTAAGAAATTTTAAAACTTTAAAACTTTACTGTGGTAAAATTCTACGTAAAATAATTTTTCTTTTAAAAAAAATGCTAAATGTAATTATATTTCCTCCAAGCATATGAAGAAATTTTCAATCAAGTTGAACTTTTCATATTATTTCAAAACAAAGATGAAGCCCTAAGTTACACAAAGTACATGTGAGTTTAGAGCTGTCACTGTAAAGATAAGAAGAACACCTCTAAAAGGGCACATAAGTGACAAACAGAGAGATGGGGAGTTCAGTGCCTGTCAGGGTCCTCTCCTGTCCCAGCCTTTCCATCCTGCCCTCCTCCCCTGAATGGCCACACCTGGCTGCTCTTCATACAGATCCACAGGTCATCTGTCCCCTCTGGCAGTGGCATTCCCTTCATCTGCCTATGGAGGCAGCTGGTCACACTGTGAAGCCCCTCCTAACCTAGCTGGGCACAGCCCATTACAATGCAACAGCAAGGGTTAGGGGCCCTGCAGCAGTTCCTAATTGGTGTTAGCTTCTTGGGAAACATTATCAGACCCTGTCACAGACAGGCAGCCTCCATACTCCACAGGTAAGGCTCCTGGGGCCCGAGGCAGTCAGTTGGGAGGCTCTGGTAGAAGCTACCCTGCTATGCTAGAAGTGCCTGATTGAGAATCTCTAAAATAACTCATTGTTATACTTTGTCAAAGTAGTTGATGTGAAAATATTCATAATATCATGAAAAGTCAATTATGCATCTTGTTCCCAGAATCCTCAATTATGGTAATTATTTAATTGATATGTGTGCAAACCTTTCTCTACCTAAAATGTGTGCCATACACAAAGGAAGTGAGAAATGTGAAATATAGCTAACAATTTCATTTGAAATGCACGTTTTACAATGGATGTTTCTTCTAAAATCTAAAGGCGTTTTTCTCCCATTTGGTGCGACTTAACTAGTCAGTGTTTATAAAACACTGTGCTAGGCACTGTGAGGAGTGATGAAGGGAAAAGGTAAATATGTGGTTTGATTGTTCAATTCTCAACCAATTAATGAAAGACATCAAATAAGAGATAGAGTACAGCGTGGAAATGCGATGGACTTGAGTGGCACTACAACCCCTAGCCCAGCTGCCCTATGGCCGAGGTTGTCTTCTTTCTCATCTCCATCCCTGGGCGCAGGAAGAGACAGCACCTGGACAGACTCCACCTACCTGTAAGGAACTGCTGAGAATTTGAACGACATTTACAGAATCATCACTCTGAGCTCCACATAAAATGGCATAAAGTTAAGAGAAAATATTTGGAGAAGTATACTAATATTTTTGCAGCTCACATGTATTCAGAATAGAGCAGGTACTTAGCAAGTGTAAATTAGTGCTTTATTCTTCCTTTCGTTCTGCTCCCATTGAGTGTCTTCTCCATCTATGGAATTGCTTCGTAAGTTCCCTACAGTTATCTGTGTTGACGATCACCTAGATGTTGCTAAAATTTACATCAATAGTTGATGAAATTTGATGCTGTCTGTCTCTGTACCTATGTTAATATTGATATCAATAAGAAAGATGCAAACCTCTTAACCAGGTAAATATGAGATAAGAGGAAGTTCATGGAACTGCTATTAATACCATTTCCAGCTCCTCAAATTATTACATTCTTCTCAAGCTTCCTAAAACAAGGTGGCTAACACTGGGAAATATTCCAAACATACTGAAAAGAGTGAGACCTGATGGAGCCACCGGGTGGAAAATCTCTTCAGCTTTGTCTTTCACTTATGTTTTGCTATATTTTTCTACCAGGCAGTGTAATATGGATTTGTAAATCAGTGTAATATCTCCCTTAAGAATGTTTGGCATCATTATAACCATTTGATAGAAAACGCAATGTTTTAAAGATGGAAATTTTTTACTCATATTAAACCAACTATCCATAAGAATGTATTTGATATATTGGATACTGATATTTGTGCAAAGATAAAAAACAGCAGGCAATTACGTACCAAAGCTAGGTTTAGAATGGTATTTCAAAAGTGTGATTGCTACAGCATTGACGTTTTCCCCACAAAGCAAAAATGAAGAAGTACCCATTTTTTTATTTAGAATTCTTATTTCATTCGTATCATTTGTCTTCTGGAAATTATTTTATCATGAGTATTATTACCTTTTGGTTGATTTCACTAGAGTGTATCCACTTTAGTGTTAAGCATATATTGATATTATGAATACTAAGCTCTTTTTTTGAAGAATGAGAAAATTGTGTTTAAAATTTGTGTTTGTTTCCAAGTTTTCTTTTAAAATATTAGAGATAATTATTCAATACTATAGGATAGAGAAAAGTTTCTTTATATGCAAAAAGAATTTAGAGGGACCCAGTATGCTCTACCGGTTACTATGGTTTTGCTGTTAGATTTTTTAAAAAATAAATAGTAGACTTAACTTTTAAGCAGTTTAGATTTACTGAAAATTGAGCAAAAGTACAGAATTTCCATATGACCACTTATTCCATATCCCCTAGTTTTGCCTACTATAAACATCTTGCATAGATGTGGTATAATTTGTTAGAATCAGTGAGCCAATATTGATTCATTATTATTAACTAAAGTTCATGGTAGACATTAGGGTTCACTCTTGGTGTTATACATTATATGGGTTTTGACAAATGTGTAATGACATGTGTCACCATTCCAGTGTCATACAAAATAGTTTTACAACCCTAAAACACCTCTGCATTCTACCTGTTTTTCCTTCTCTCCCTCCCCTGAATCCCTGACAACCACTAATCTTTTTAATGTCCCCATAGTTTTGCCTTTTTCAGAATGTCATATAGATGGATCATAGTATGTAGCCTTTGAGATTGCCTCTTTCCGTTTGTAGTGCATATTTAAGTTTCTTCAATTTTTTAATGGCTTAACAGCTCATTTCTCCTTAAATTGATTTCTTTGTTTATTTTTTTCTTTTTTCTTTTTTTTTTCAAGATGGATTCTTACTCGGTCACCCAGGCTGGAGTGCAGTGGCACGATCTCAGCTCACTGCAACCTCCACCTCCCTGGTTCAAGTGATTCTCCACCTCAGCCTCCTGAGTAGCTGGGACTAGAGGCACCCGCCCCTATGCCTGGCTAATTTTTGTATTTTTAGTAGAGCCGGGGTTTCACCATATTGGCCAGGCTGGTCTCGAACTCCTGACCTCAGGTGATCCACTTGCCTCAGCCTCCCAAAGTGCTTGGATTACAGGTGTAAGCCAATGTATCTGGCCAAAATATTTTTAATGTATAGATGTACCAGTCTGTTTACCCATTCAACTACTCAAAGATATTCTGGTTGGTCTCACATTTTGGATTTTGTGTGGACATAACGTTTTCAATTCCTTTGGTTAAATATGAAGAAACTCAATTCCTGGATTGTGTGGTAAAAGTGGGTTTGGTTTTGTAAGAAAATTCCTAAACTGTCTTCCAAAGTGATTGTGCCATTTTGCATTCTCCCCAGCAACAAATAAGAGTTCTGCTGCTCCACGTCCTTGCCATCATTTGGTGCTGACGGTGTTTTGGATTTTGATCATTCTAATCATGTACAGTAGTATCTTGTTGTTTTTATTTGCAGTTCCCTAGTGATATTTGACACTGAGCATCTTTTTACATGCTTTTTTTTGGCCATCTGTATATATTCTTTGGTGAAGTGTCTCCTCATATCTTTTGTCAGTTTTTTAATGAATTATTTTCTAATTGTTGGGTTTTAAGAGTTCTTTATATATTTGAAATACCAGTCCTTTATTCAAATGTGGTTTACAAATATTTTCTCCCCGTCTTATCTTTCCATTCTCTTAACAATGTCTTTTGCAAGGCAGAAGCTTTTAATTTTAATGAAATTCAACTTATCGGTTTTTCTTTCATGAATCTTTAATGCATAATTTTGAATCTAAAAGTAATCCCTAAACTCAAGTTCACCTAGATTTTCTCCTATGTTATCTTCTAGGAATCTTATGGTTTTGTATTTTATATTTGGGTGTATAATCTATTTTGAGTCACATTTTCTGAAAGGTGTGAAGTCTGTTTGCATGTTGACATCCAGTTGTCCCACTACCATTTGTTGAACAGACTATTCTTTCTCTTCATGTAATTGCCTTTACTTCTTTATCAAGGATAATTTGACTATAAATGTGTCTATTTCTGGACTCTCTTTACTATATAGGTTGGAAAATGTTTTCCTGTGGGAAACTACTAAGTGAACTGAGAAAAAGTCGAAGGTAATATTTCAAAGGCACTCTCAATACTCAGAAAATAGTATCCATGTCCACATTTGATAGCTGTGTTTATGAAAGGAAACATAAAAGCCTGGAGTAGACTTCAGTAATTATTCAGTAAATCTATATCTATGGAACCATGCCTATATTTATACGAAACCACACTAACTTTATTACTACAGCCTTACAGTAAGTCTTGAAGTCAGACAGTATCAGTCCTCTGATTTCGTTCTTCTCCTTCAGTATTACTTTGTCTAGTCTGTTTTTTTTCTCTCTCTCTCTCTCTCTCTCTCTCTCTCTCTCTCTCTTCATATAAGCTCTAGGGTCATTTTGTTGATAGTCCACAAAGCAACTTGATGGGTTTTGACTGAAATTGCATTGAATCTATTCATCGAGTTTGCAAGAACTGACATTTTGACAATATTGACTTGATTTATGCACTTGGAATATCCCCCCATTTGTGGAGATTTTTCATTTGTTCAGAGTTTTGTAGTTTTTTTCATGTAGATCTTGTACATATATCATTAGATTTGTATGGTTGGCTGTATTTATACGTAAGTTTTTTTCTTCTTCTTTTTCTTGTTAGTTACAGGCTCGGTGTGTTCACCAGACTGGACCAAACTTTCGGGCTCAAGTGATCCTCTCACCTCAGTCTCCTAAGTAGCTGGGACTATAGGCACGTACCACTGCTCTGCACTATTTCATTTATTTTGCTGCTAATATATATAGACTTGTGTTTTTAATTCCAAACTACCATTGTTCACTGCTGGTATATAAGTAAGCAGTGGACTTTTTAAATATTATCTCCTGCCTGCAACTTTACTATAACCACTTACTAATTAGAAGAGTTTGTTGCTGTTATTGTTGGTGGTGGTTTTACTGGGTTTTCTATGTAGAAAAGCATGCCATCTACAAGCAAAGACATTTTATGTCTTGCTTCCCAATCTATGTACATTTTACTTCCTTTACATTTTTTATTGGATCAGTCAAAACTTCCAAAGTGATGTTGAATAGGAATGTTGAGAGAGGACATCCTTTTCTCATTCCCATTCTTAGAGGAAAAATACCTGTTTTCTCTCCCTTAGATTTTAAACTGTCTTTCCGAAATCCTGGAACCAGTCAATTTTGTGAGCCATGTTCCCTTGTTGTCTAAACAAATATATAGAAACTCTGGCAACTGGAGAAATTAGTGAACTGTGTTTTGTTTTTTGTTTTGTTTTGTTTTGTTTTCTTGGTTTGCAATATTTTCTTATGTATGTTTTGCAGGATTGTAATAACTCTTGATGGAAAAAAAGCTGTGGCCAAATAAGCTTCTGAAATACATAATAGAAAAATAAACAGCGTATTCTATAGACCCACTTTGGGAAACATTGCCATTCCATGAGTTACGGATGTCATGGATGAACATTATCATCACAAAAGATGTATTGCTAGTCCTCTGTGTACAGAATCTTGGAACCGATGCTGCCTCTCTCCCTCCTTCTCCCAGAGGAGTTCTACACAAAGTCACCAGAAAGAGTAGTTGCAGTGGAGGGTGTGAGCAGTGCATTGTGCAAATGCTGGCACCAGGAAGCATGGGAGAACAGATGCCTGCTACTGGATGCAGCCACATGCTTATGTTTGCAAGGCTGATTCACTGTGGATAACCTTGCGCGGCAAAAAATTCCAAAGAGAAATTGTTACTGAAATCGTGATTATTCCAGGGTTTTATGTTCCCTTTCACAGAGTTATCAACTGGGGACATGGATGCTACCTTCTGAGGCTTTGGAGTGCCTTTGAAATACAACCTTCAACTATTCACAGTTCACTTAGCAGTTAAGCACTCTAACCGCTGGATAGATAACTCTCTCTATCAGACCCAGTTTGGTTGAGCAGTTGGGTCATTAAGAAAGCCCTTCATTCTGACTATTTCTGTTTTTTTTTTTTTTTTTTTTTTTTTTTTTTTTTTTTTTTTTTTCCTTTTCCAGGATCTATGAAAAAGCTATAATTTCTTCAAGTTATACCTATTTCCACTCAGTGTCTAGGCTGTGTTTTCCTGATACAAAATAACAGTAATAAAAATGTATTAATTGACATTTATTTACTATTTACTGTGTGCAAGTCACTGTGCTAAGTGATTTACAAGTGTTCAGCTTCACACAACTTGCTACTTTGACTGAGCTGGTTACATGGTCTGGTGCCTCTTAGTCTTCCCACAGCAGGTTTTCCTGGGTCTCACCTTCAATGAAACACATCTTGTGTCATACCTCCAAGTGATACCCTCTATTTTCTACTTGGAGGTCTGGGTTCCAACTCCAATCTACAGTTCAATCTTGGATCCATTGTGTATTGTCTTAGCACAATGTTAACCATCATCATAGATCAAAGTAGCTCATTAAGTTTGCAGACATAAATTATTACATTATAAATTAGTGGTCAATAAGCCAACTGTGTTTTTTCTGTTTTGTTTTGCTCTGTTCTTTTTTGTTTTATTTTTTGGACAGTCTGTGAGCTAAGAATGGTTTAGATGATCACATTTTAAATAGTTATATCAGTACCCACATAATTGCCTTGATTGTGGTTTTTGGCCAACAAAATCTACAATATTTACTGTATGCCCCTTTAAGTAAAACATTTGCTGATCTCTGCTATAGATTATATAAGAAATAAAGTCTTAGTGTCATGGTAAAGTATCTAGCCACCTTCTTGGGTTCCATGTAGTTACTTTACATTTGGAAAAAGATATCACTGTTTCTCATTCTTTTTTGGATGATTGATTCCATTGTGTTTTTTAAATCATGCTAAATAAAAAATTTCTATGTCATATTCCTAACCTTTTTCATCTCTCTTATTCTCCTCTTTTATTCTTTCTGTTTATTTTCTTCTCCTGTCTCCTTCTTTTGAGTGGTAGAATGCTATAGTAGAAATGTCTTGGGCTTCAGAATTAGGGCCTTCATTCACAACTGTCAGTCCTTGCTACTCATAGGGTTCTGCAACCAGAGTCGTGAATTTAACCGGGGACCTGTTAGAAATACAGAATGCCAGACTCCAACCCCAACCTGTTGAATTGGATCTGCATTTTAACAAGATAACCCACTGATACCTAAGCACAGTAAAATTTGAACATGTTTATGTCACTTAATCTTCTAGTCACAGTATTACTGTGAGGATTAAAGGAGATAATGAATGTGGTACACTTAGCTCAGGGATGAAATAGAATCTGTGCACTATGTATTGAATTTATATGTTGAAGTCCTACCCTGGAGTCCCTCAGAATGTGACCTCATTTGGACATAGAGTTGTAATTAGTTAAGATGAGGTCACACTGGAGCAGAGTGAGCCCTGCTCCAATAGGACGGCTGTTCTTATACAATGGTGAAATTTGGGCGCGCGTGCGCACGCACACACACACACTTGTGAATATAAGGCAGACACTGGAGTGATATGTCTACAAACCATAGAACACCAAAGATTGTCAGAAAATCGGCAGAGGTTACTAAAGAAGTGTGGACGCAATTACCTTTTACAGTTCTCAAGAAGGAGCCAGCCCTGCCAACATCTTGACTTTTAGCCTCCAGAACTGTGAGGTAATTTTAATACACTTCTATTGTTAAGCCACCAAGTTTGTAGTACTTGTTACAACAGCCTTAGCAAATTAATAAACCATGCTCAATTGGAATGTCTCTTTATTCCTGAGACATTCTCTTTTACAGAATATTTCTGAATATTTTACAGAATATTCCTGAGAATATCTCTTTTACAGAATATTTCTGTTTTTTTTTTCTTTCCAAATTCAAATTTTATTTCAGACTCTTTGTGGATCTTGGAGTACAGAGAAGAAGGTGATATTAATAATACTGTATTATTCTTTGTATGAAGCTGAATAAGCACTATCAGATCTCGTGCAATGAAATGTATTAGGTAAAGATTTTTAGTTCCAGTTATTTTAAAATGTATTTTATTTTATTATTTATTTTGTTTGTTTGTATTTATTTATTTATTTATTTTTGAGACAGAGTCTCTCTCTGTTGCCCAGGATGGAGTGCAGTGGTGCTACCTTGGCTCACTGCAACATCTGCTTCCTGGGTTCAAGCGATTTTCCTGTCTCAGCCTTTTGAGTAGCTGGGATTACAGGCACCCACCATCATGTTCAGCTAATTTTTGTATTTTTGTAGAGATGGGATTTCACCATGTTGGCCAGGCTGGCCTTGAACTCCTGACTTCAGGTGATCTGCCCACCTGGGCCTCCCAAAATGCTGGGATTACAGATGTGAGTCACTGCGCCCGGCCCCTAATTTTTAATTTTTTAAGTTATACTTTAAGTTCTGGAATACATGTGCAGAACCTGCAGGTTTGTTACATAGGTATACATGTGCCGTGGTGGTTTGCTGCACCCATCACCCCGATGTCTGGGTTTTAAGCTCCACATGCATTAGGTATTTGTCCTGATGCTCTCCCTCTCCTTGCCCCTGACCCCATAACAGGCCCCTGTGTGTGATGTTCCCCTCCCTGTGTTCATGTGTTCTCATTGTTCAACTCCTACTTATGAGTGAGAACATGCTGTGTTTGGTTTTCTGTTCCTGTGTTAGTTTGCTGAGAACGATCTTCTAACATTTCTTCATGTTTGCCATTAGAATTTCAATCTACATATTGTCAGTATTAATGTCACATGATATTGGATTATAGTAAAATAATTACCATTTAAATAATTTATTTTATTGGCTTTTAGACTTTATTCGAGCAAAAAATAAATGCCAAATGGGGTCAATCTGAATCTCGTGTGTTGTATTGACTCCTCCTGACACCACGGTTTCAGAATCATTGAAACCTGATGTTAATAGAGCCTTTTGGCTCTATCAAACTGGAAACTTCACCTTCTTAAAATGTGGTTGCCATAGAAACAGCAGAGTTCTAAGATTTTTGTTTTCAGAAGGTATGGAAAGACTCAATGCCAATTTATGAGCACACAGCATGACATATTAACATGTGCAATTCTGTGCTTTTTTAAATTAAAGAGGGGACAAGAAGAAATAGCACCTAAATGTTGTCACTAAACCTGTCTAGGAACTCTTATTTAATCCTTATACCATATTTGATTCATTTATTTCTGTCCACCCTTTGTTCCAAAAAGTGATTTAGACAGCCTGAGCCCTTGAAGTCGTTACCAGGCAATTGGACAAATATATACAACATGTTTTCATCACTTACAATTACATTCTCTGAGAAGGTTTTTGTAGTTGAACCTGAGGCTGTATGTGTTTCTTTTTTTTTTCTTTTTCTTTGTCAGGGCAATAGCTGTTCTACTTCTTCATCCTTATCCCAGTGCTGTGTCCTATGGTACAGCCCTGCTTTTAAAATTCTCTTTGTAATCTTTTAATTAAGTCTTTCATTCTGGTGCTCCTTTTTACCTAATAAAAGAGGATTGAAACCTCCCCGCTGCTTTCCTTATACCTCTCACTGTGGCTGCATGACTAAGCATTCAGGAGCAAGGCCACAAGACCCTCTATGTGGAGCATTGGAGGAGGGCAGTTGTCATGATTTGGAGGTGAAATCTGAGAAAACTGAATTTCTATCTGATCTTCAAACTGACTTTGAATTAGTTAAAATGAAAGAGATAATGTATTGAAATAAGAATGGCTGATTTGAGCTGATCTTCTTAACTAAAAATAGCTTGTCCCAGGTAAAATACGGTTGTTTTCATAATTTTTTCCATTGACCTAAAGGTATACTTAAAAAAGATACATTGAACAGAAAGTTAGCAATTATGTGCAAAGTATAAATACCTTTTACTAGAGTCTTTTCAGAGGGAAGATTGTAACAGAGTGACCCGCGGTGTAGTGGAAGCATGGCTCTACCATTTTTGCTAATGTCTCCATAGCAACAGCATTTTATGTCATATAGAATGATTAATTATGTCAATTCCAAAAGGTACAAAACCATTGTGTCAGGAAGGTATGCATATAAAAAAAAAGAACTAAATACAACAACTGAAGTAAGTTATTTAATATGTGTACATCCGATCCCTAGAGCTAGGAACCTGCCTAGCACATAACAGCTTCTCAATATGGTAGCTGCTAATGATGGTCTCACTCAAAGCTTCCATTTGTTTTTCTATTGAAACGTGATAACGAAGCTATTCCACAGAATCTTTTGAAGGTTAGTGACATGCATGATAAGATTGCCTGGCACATTACTAATTTTCAATACATAGCACTATTTCTTTCCCAAATAGACTGTGGGTTACTTGAGCATAGAAGCCACTACAAATCTTTGCATTTGTATCCCCAGGTCTTCTCACAGTGCTTTGTTCATGGTAGGCTCTTAGTATTTGTTGAATGAATAGCTAAAGAAATATAAGTCAGGGCATCCAAAATTGGGTGCCTCCAATGATTGCTCCCTGAACACAGTAACTGATCCAGGTATTGGCACATAACCCAAGTTTTGTAAAAGTACCCACTCACAATTTTTCATTATAATCAGAACTAATGGGATAGAACTTTCTCTACTCACTTTTTGGTATAAGGTTCTAGGGATATAAACTTGGTGGCACTTATAACCATAGTTCAGGCTCAAGTGGACAGCCAGGGCCTTAGAAGATAAAGCTAAGAGGCAGAAGGGAGTAATGATGAGGAAACAATATAAAATGGGAAAACAATAAAGTGTCCCTACATCTAGATATCTATGAGGCTGACTCTACTGCTGCCCTTTCTGTGGGTGGGTTATGTGAGTGTAATATATTGGGGGACACATAATGCCACAACTGCATGTGAAATGGGAGATGTTTAACTGAGAAACCATCAAAGCCACTGCTTTGAAAGAGGAGGTGTGGGACTCCTTGCTCTCTTGCCATCCCATGGAAATGTGTACAGAGGCTATGGGTATGTTGGGCACTGAAGATCTCTGCTCCAGGAGAGAGTCACTAATCCCCTGCAAGCATGAGAATAGTCCTGTATGGAGAATAAATATTAAAGGCTCAGGTACCTAGCACTCAGAACCTAGATGCCAGCTTTGTGGGATCTGAGAGGCCATCTGGCAACTTCGTATGAAGTTGGATTTGAGTTGTAGGAAATAAATCCCATCTACCCAAGACTCCTGGAAAATTAAGTTTGAGTGCAGCTTCTCTGTTTATGCTCAGGTAACGTGAGCTTCCAAGGCCATAAACTGGAGAATCTTGCTTGTCTCTTCACAATGATCTAATAATTTTCCCAATTTTGGCATAAATTAGCTAAGAGTGGATGTCTGTTACTTGTAACTAAAGAAGTCTTGACTACTATGGACCTAATTTATGCCAATGATTGTGTTAGATTTTAAGCACAATATAAGCACGGTTTGAGACTGTGTTGTTCACTGGTATATCCCAGGCACTGAGCCCCAAGCGTAACATTTAATAGACATTAATACAAACACATTGAATACATACTTTACCAGTTTATATACAATCTCATTTTATCTTCACAGTAGCAGTTATAATCTTCAATTTTACTGAGAAAACTGAGATTAGAGAAGACACAACTGGTAAGTGGTAGGATTATAATGAAACCAGGTCTGTCTCCCAGATACAGCTTTTAATTACTGTCATCTCATCACTGCATAAAAAGTGATTCATAAATGACTAAGAGGTATCAGAATCCAGTGTCCGGAAATTGAGAGTTGAGTTATTTCTACTCTGGTAACCCTTGGCTCTGTTGGATGCTATGAACAAAGAGTTCCATCTCATGCCTCCTTGCATTTGTCTTCTTGCAGAGGGAATTTCTGCAAAACTAAGAAACATTTTTCTCCTCAGTGGACAAAAGCTTAAGTGGAAGGGAGAATAATTCAGATTGGATTGTTTCTTGTGACGTTTATATTTCCATGGCTGTTTTCCACAAAAGTGATTGTGGATATCATAGCAGAAGAATGAGAGTCTATTGAGCACTATGGGTTCTTCCCTGTAGCCCAGTCTTCCCTGGCACCAGGCAGGACAAAATCTGTATATTCCTATTCATTTCCACTTGCTGGATTAGCACATAAGATGTACAGGGACTAATAAGTCCATATTTAGATCAGTGTAGCCCACCCTTTTTGTTTCAGGTAGAGGTTTGGGGAGGTTCTGAAGACCTGCTTCAGTCATTCATCAGACTGATGCATTTTGGCTGCAGTTGGTGAGCATGCCCCAGACCACAAGTTTCCCTCTGGGGGAGTATGCGCAGTATCCAGAGTATGTTAGTAGTTGCTATCCAAGCCACCAACAGATGGTTGATATCCTAACCACTCAACAAATCAAATGGAATTGAAATATCCTGCGACATTTCCAAATGAAAGGGGCCCAAAACACATGAACTCTTAGACAAAAGAAGATATTTTGCCCATCAACAAGTGGAGAGATTTAAAATTTTCTTCTGTTTTTTTCTCAGTTCTCCTCTGGAGAAAATAAAACAAAACAAAACAAAATGGAGAAGACCTCCTACTGGAAAGCCAACATCACTTTTCGTTTTTTTTCCTGTTCCCTTGTTACCAGAATATCTCTGAGAAACAAACGGACTCCATGGCCTCTATGATATTGCCAAAGCAGTCAGGGAAGAGTGAAAGCTGAAAGTAATTCATGCAATTTGACGCATCCTTTGCCTAAGACATAAACATGTAATTTTCATAATTGCATTAATAATACCCTTAATGTATTATATTGAACTCGTTTAAAATCATGTTAAATATATTAAATTTCATTTGTGTTGTCGTTAAATATTTCACCATTCACTTTTATATTTTCATATTTCAAGTCGAAATGCATGATCATACTATCCCCTACAAACATTTCTGTATTTTCGTTGATAATATACACTAAAATAGATAATATACACTAAAATAGATATATAATCAAAACATTTCATTCTAAAAATCTTTCTGATATCATACATTGATTTTATGAGAGCAGACACTTCCAATCCACCATGTAGGTATATATTTGATATCAAGACCATAAATATTATAATAATAAATCAAATCTTTTGCATTAATTTAAGTTATTCCTTATGTTTTGTTTTAAAAATTGCTTATCTGAAGTTTCCTTACTGGAGTATTTATTTTTTTTTTTGTATTAGTAGTTCAAAACACGGAAAGTTGGATTTCTCAAAAGAATTACTTTTTCCTGGCCGGGCGCAGAGGCTCAAGCCTGTAATCCCAGCACTTTGGGAGGCCGAGGTGGGCGGATCACGAGGTCAGAAGATCGAGACCATCCTGGCTAACATGGTGAAACCCCGTCTCTACTACAAAAATACAAAAAACTAGCTGGGCGAGGTGGCCGGCGCCTGTAGGCCCAGCTACTTGGGAGGCTGAGGCAGGAGAATGGCATGAACCCAGGAGGCGCAGCTTGCAGTGAAATGAGATAGTGCCACCGCACTCCAGCCTGAGCAACAGAGCGAGATTCCGTCTCAAAAAAAAAAAAAAAAAATTACTTTTCCTAAGGTCTCTAACTATGAATCTTCAGGCAAGAGTTTATCTTTTATTTGGAAATTCATACTTAAGATTTTCATCTCACTTATTTGTGTATTTTCAATTGCTACAAACTGTTTTGGCCTAGCAAATTAATAAATATATTGATAATTTATTTATTTTTATTTATTTATTTTTTGAGACAGGGTCTAACTCTGTTGTCCAGGCTGAAGTACAGTGTTATGATTACCGGTGAGACTATTTCCTTTGTAGAGGATAAATACATAAGGGCACCTACTGTTGTCATTAGTCATTAATGTTGTTTTAGTCATTCTGCAAATACATTGAGACAAAACAGCATACATGTATATATGAAAGGAAGAGACAAGATATTATTTTCTGCAAAAGATAAGACTGAATACTTAAAAATTGAAAGGAATTAACTGAAAATCCTATTAGTTTATAAAATATTTCAGTAAAGTAACTATATTAAAATTCCAGAAAACATTCATGACATCCTTACATAAGGGAAACAAATGGTAAACAAACAATGCTGAAAGAAATCATGGTAGATCATGATGCACTGAGTAGTAGTCATTCTTGAAGTTATTGTGTTGTATATATGTAATCTTTATTACCAAAATTCAGCACCATCTCTTGAACTGGGTTTGTGACTATTAATCTGATATTTGAATTTTTTCAATTCCCATCACTAAGGGGATTTTTCAATTCCCATACAAAACAGTTCACACATATACCTGGAAAGGACAATAGTATAATATATTGCTTCAAGTCTATATTACCATGAAATTTGCATTATAATACAAACTGAAGGGAACTTAATTTTCTTGGTATTCCATGGAACATCATGTTGGCTCCTTTATTCACGACATTATGTTAATCATATCTGGTGATCAAGAAGTAGCAATACTCTGGATACATTGGTGAAACACATACACACTGGGAATGAATATAAACACTACAAAGGTTAAGAAGTTCACCATACCAATAAAGTTTTTAGGAGTTCATTAGTCAGGGGCATACCAAGGTAGCTTTCTAAGAAAAAATATATTTTGCTTTGCATGTTGTATCATTTACCATTAACAAGGAGGAATAGCATCTAGTAGGCTTTCTTGGATTTAAAAGGTAGTACAAACTACCTTAGGAATGTTTCTTAGACCTGTTTATCAGGTTACTTGAAATAATACCCAGTTCAAATGGGGTTCAGAGCAAGAAGGACTCTTGGCATACTGAACATACAGTACAAATTGCTCTGCTTCTTGGGTCATGTGACCATCAAATACAATACTACTGAAGGTATTCATGCTAGATAAGAACAATTGCTGGCATGTATGAGAAATCTCAACACAAGAGTCACAGTGAGTATCCTAGGTTTCTGGATCAAGAACATGCCTTCTGTTAAAAAAGAAAAAATAATAATTACCATTTGAAAACCATGTCCAATAGCATAACTAGACCAAAAATTCAACTAACAGACCATGGGACATCCAGTGATTGTGTAACCAGAGCTTCCTATTAATAGCTAGATATTGTCAAATCTACCAAGGCATAATGTCAAATAAGCAAAATAGCAACTCATCGTATCTTGATACTAGCACATTGATAAGGAACAAGACAGTCCAATGGCTCAAATAAATCACACAAACATGTAGCCTAACCCCCTTAGTCACCTACTCTTGCATTCAATAATTCTCCCTCAGCTTTTCAACTACGGCCTCTTTTCTACAGCCAGCTGATGGGGCAGTACAATCTTGGGTATAGTATACTTGGTTATCTCCTTTATGTGGAGGGAGAAGGGACACTGAGGTAAGAATATACACAGACACATGAGCAGAGGTAAATAGTGTGTTTCTAGGGTTAGCAAAATGATGTGATTTGGGGGTTACCATTTAGCCTACTGGCCAAATCTAGCCTGCTGCCTATTTTTGTGAATCAAGTTTTATTGGAACACAGCCACACTCATTTATTTATGTGTTATCTATGGCTGTTTGAGGGCTATTGTGGCAGAGATGAGTAGTTGCAAACCCGACTAGGTGGCTTGCAAAGCTTAATATATTTGCTATTTGGTCATTTACATAAAATGTTTGCTCACCCCAATGCTGGTCATTAATAAGGGGTGAAAAGAAAAAGATCAGAAGATCAGAGACATGAGTATCTGGGAAATGTGTGAGAATGCAGACACAAAACTTGGCAAAAATTGTGCAGATCTTTGTCTCATCTCATTGCCTACCAGTCATCATCCACTGATAAAGAGACAATGAACAACCGGGAGGAGAGTATGTCTCACTCAGTGGATGTCAGCTAGCTTCTGTTGTCAGACACACCATATCCTGGAATGAGAACTATGCATGAGATCAACATCATGGACTCCCTCTCACAAAGGCTAATGTAGCTACTAGTACCTCTTTATGGAGGAATATCTATACTTACAAAGAGTGACGTGTCTTAGATAATGGTATTTCCTTTGCTAGTACAAATATTTCAGAGTTTAAAGGAGGTTTATGCTCTTGAGTGACCAACATGAGATGATCAAATAATATGAGTGCATTATATCAAGGATGCCATTTTATAGCTCAGGAGGTACAACAATGGGCCATGACCAGTGGATCCACTGATTCTTCCATGTAACTCATAACCTTTATAGAACCAGCATAACAGAGAATTGGAATAGACTATTAGAGATTCAGCTGTGGCTTCAGTTTGAGGACAACATCCTGCAGGTTTAGAGCACTGTCCCCCAAGTATGTTTGTTAAACACGTGGTCTTTATAGAGTACTGTCTATCTAATAGGTAAAATGCACAGGTTCCTTTTCTTACCATTACTCTCAGAGACTCCCTTGGGAAATTTGTGATTTCTGTCCCTGAGACTTTAACCTATGTATAAAAATAGAGGTGCTGAAACACTGGAGGTGGGTGGGAGGTGGCAGTGGTGATGAGTGCTCCTATCATGGACACAGCAAGTGTTCTGCTAAATCTAAAGCTGTGATTACCACCAAGTCATTTTGAGTTCCCTCATGCTGGTAGACAAACGGTAAAAGAAAATAGCTTTTCTTTACTGGTGGGAGTAATTGGTTCTGATTTTCATGAAGAGTTAACATTGCTGAAAAATAATGAGAGTATAAAGAGAACTATATCTGGAACTCTCAAAATACTGAATATCTCTTGGCATTCCCATGTCCCTTGATAATAGGAAAGGCACCATTATGTCATCTGTGACCTGAAAAGAGCAAGGTAACCAGAGTCTGGGTACACTAAATGATGAAAGCAACTTATACAAATGAAGTGCTGGCAGAGTCTGGAAGATTTAGAATGAGTAGTTGAGAAGGCAGATGATAATTATGATTAATTATACCCTTGGGACGAACTTTAGACTGTTTAGACCACAGTAAACTCCATTAATCTTTTCATTTTAAGTTTTTTTTTTTTTTTTTTTTGTATGCCTGGGAACCATTTTGATTAATTAACATCAGAATGGACTCACTGTAGAGCATGAGTGACTCTGAGTGGTACAGGGGCTGGGTGCAGATGCTATTGATGCCCCAGCTCATATCTTGACCCACCTTAAAGCTGATCTGCAGCACCAATAAGAACAATGTGTGGTATGCTGACAGGGTCCTATCTTAAGCACCAAGGTTTCTCTTCTTTTTCCAAAGGCTCCTTCCAGCACTATGAAATCTTGTTCAACTGCACTAAAGCACAATCTGAAAATACAGAGGAATTAAAATATCAGGACACATGAAGAACCAGTCATGTTCTCTATCATTTTAAAATTAGTCTCCAGTAGGATTGAACTTTGATGGCCAGAACAGTAACCTATAAATTAATGCATCCTTTATTGTCTTTTCACACTTTCCGACCTAAAATCTCTCCACCCTTATTTGGGATTTCCAGAATCACCTCTCACCTAAACTATATACATACAAGACCTTTTCTTAGGTCAACTTTTGGGCAAAACCAAACCAAGACAAAAACCCTCTCTATCTCAGTGTTCATAGCTCACATTTCAAGGACAACTGACCCCTGAGACTTTACTAACCAGGCCACAGAATGTCTTCTAATCCAAGCCTATCAGAAAAGAGAGATCCTTTTTAGAAATTAATCTTACCTCATTTTCAAATATTCTTGACATTCTTATATAATTGAACCAGAAATTATAAATCAGTAAGTTTATCCAGGGTTTTTAAAGCTAGCGGTGCATGTGAGGCATTCATGAAGTGATATATTTGGGGTATAATCTATGGAACTATGATTCTGCTAATGTGATTGGAACAATTTTGAAACAAAAACTAAGTATAAATTTTCACTTCTGAGTGTATGTACTAGGTCATAAAATACCAGAGAAGTTACAAATACAATATAAACAAATGCAAATATATGTGTGTGTGTGTGTGTGTGTGTATGTGTGTGTGTAGAGAGAGAGATGTAGAAAGATATAGAAGGAGTAAAGTCCAAATGAACTAAAATTCCAAAAAGGGCAAGGAATAGTCCTAAGTGAGCTGAGGATTCTTGCTATGTCTGGGTAGAAACCGAAGCTTGGTCTTGGCCTAGGCAGTGGGGAAAGTTAGAAACATTTGAACAGCATGTAGAGCTGAAGTGACAAGTTGCAGACTTGACAGCTCTCAAATATACAGCCAGATTTTCATATGGAACTTGCTGAGCTGGGTCTTAGATCATACAGGGCAAAATATTACACCATACACAAAAATCAGTTTCAGATGGTTCCACAGATAAAGGTATAGAGCAGATATCTAGAGTATTTAGAGTAAAAGTAAACAGAATATCTTTATGACCTTGAAGTAGAAAAAGATGGAACACAAAAAACCCACTATTTAAAATATGAATAAATTAAACTATATTAAAATTAAAATGTATGTTAATAAAAAAATAGCATTGAGGGTGACAAAGCAAACTGCAAAATAGGATTATATAATAATCTAGCAAATAACTAATTTCCAAAACAAATAAAGCACACAAATATATAAATGTATATTTATAAAATACATAAATCAATAATGAAAAATAGCTCAAGGAAAAAAATGGGAAAAGGTTTGAATAGCACCTTCACAAAAGGATATCCAAATGACCAATATAAATCATAAAAAGTGGTATGTTTTCCTCTGTTAGTCATCAGAATAGTACAAATTTAAACCACATTGTGATACCAATACAAACCCACCAGAATAACTAAAAGGAAACAACAAACAAAAAATGAAACAAAACAGAAAATATCTAGGCTGCTGGAAGTTACAACCCATTTCTTTTGGAGAAGGGATGAGGAGCAGGTACTGGAACTGAAAGGGGCTTTGGGGGTTTTATTAATATTCTATTTTTTGACATGGTTGTTTTCAATGTATGAAAACTTGTTGATTTGCATGATTATTTTATTTCTTTCTATATGTTGTATTTCAATGGAAAGTTTAAGGAAAAGACAAATATTGTAACCTCATCTTTTATTATAAAGTAAAGAACATCTGGATTACATGTTTAAAAGAGTAGATATTTGTAGGTGAAATACTAAGTTGTTAGTAACGGCTGTTTAGTTATGGTGCTATGAATGAATTGTTTTTCTTCTTTCTATGTGTCTAATAAGCAAATATAGCTTGAAAATAGAAATCACTTTAAGCTGAAACTGCTTTTTCATTATGTTAAATTAAATCTATTTTCCACTTTTTTAGTATTGAAAACATGATTAAAAGATATGGGGGTGGGTGGGGATGGCTAATGGCCACAAATAATGGAATGAATAACCATACTATTTGATAGCACATTAGGGTGACTATAGTCAATAATAATTTAATTGTATACTTGTAAATAGCTTATAGAATGTAATTGGATTGTTTATAACTCCAAGGTAAATGTTTGAGAGGATGGATACTATATTCTCTATGATATGCTTATTTCCCATTGCATGCCTATATCAAAACATCTCATGTATCCATAAATATATGCACCTACTATGTGCCCACAAAATTTTCAAAAATACCAAAAAATTGTAAAAAGAAAAAAGAAGTAAGAGTAATAAAAAAAGAGACTTGGGTAGGCTACCATAATGATAGCTTTTAGTGTCTCTACATGCCTTTATTATCTAGAGCCATGTTGCTGATATCGTTATTACAAACCAAGCAGTGAATGAGAAAGAGACAAAAGAAACACGTCTTGGCTGTTTCTTCTTCTCATTTGTCATGATGAAGTTCTTGTAATAGCACTGAAGCTGAGATGCCTTGACCACACATGTTATTTTTTTTTTTTTTTTTTTAAAACAGCTTTATCAAGGTGTACTTGATGTACAAAAAAACCTACTGTTCATGTTTAAGGTATACTATTTAACATACTGTGATATATGCATCCACTTGTGATATCATTACCTCAATCAAGATAATACATATCCATCACCTCCCAAAGTTGCCTTTGCCTTTTTTATCCCTTTGTGTGTGTGAGTGTGATGATAAGACCATTTCACATGAAATCTAGTCTCTTAAAATTTTAGGTGTACAATACTGCATTAACTCTAGGCACAACGTTGTACATAAGATCTCTAGAACTATTTTTAATCATTCCTTCTTCCTCCTTCCAACACATTCAGCATGTTCCCCTTTAGTACAGCTCTAGTCTTACACACTATATTCCAATCTTTCACACTTGCTTGTTCTCCTCTTCCACTAGTCATTTACATGGCATCTTATGAAGTCTTAAAACAATAGCTATCTCCTCAGGAAACGCTGATTAACTAATGTTTAAAATTTACCTGAGATCATTCCAACTGCCCCAAATTGAAGAAATATTTTTTAATAAAGAAAGGAAAGCTTTACAGCTTCTTATTTAATTTTTATTTTTAACCAGCAATGTAAATTATAATAATATTATTTTATATAGAGAGAAATCAAAGATTGGAAAAGACAAGGTACATGTCAGAAATCATACAGCTTTAGGGACTGGGCACAATGGCTAATGCCTGTAATCCCAGCAGTTTGGGAGGCTGAGGTGGGTGGATCATTTGAGGTCAGGAGTTTGGGACCACCCTGGCCAACATGGTGAAACCCCATCTTTACTAAAAATACAAAAATTAGCTGAGCATAGTGGTGGGCACCTATTGTCCCAGCTACTTCGAGCTGAGGCAGGAGAATCACTTGAACCCAGGAGACGGAGGCTGCAGTGAGCAAAGATCATACCACTGCACTCCAGTCATGGCAACGGAGCGAGATTCTATCTCAAAAATCAATCAATCAATCAATCAATCAATCATACAGCTTTTTTCAAAGCATGGACTTATGATGAAAAATTTAAGTTAATGGGAAAGTAGTCTTTAACAGTAGAGGTAGGAGATTTAGTGTAATCTTGACTTGCAATTTTCCTAATTTACTTGCTAAACTATTTTTTGATCATTCAAATAGTGAAATATAATAATGTCAACTAAAATTCCAGAACAACCAGTTGAATACAATAAATGCCTTATCCATATTTTACAATGAACAAGAAGCCTACACAACATATATCAACATATTGTCAATTGTCTTAATTCTTACCATACTGGCAACAAATTTGTTTGATGATTCAAAAGTTTCAGCAATGACTTCTGGAATCACTAAACTAAGAAGTCATGCTCCCCTCCTCCCAGGCAGTTTCCCTTATGTAAAATCTTTAAGTTGAATGTATTTCCCATTTTGGAGCACTGATAATCTTACTGTTCCTCCCTTGTTGTCACCGATCGTCAAGTTAATGATTTATAACGTGAGAGTAAAGCAACCTTAGGCAGCAGGACAAAGTCATTGAACATGCAAAAATTCAGTAGTATTTTTGGCCAATTTCTGTATTTGTCAGATTCTAACAAGGAAAACAGAAACCATTGGAAGTATTTAAAATAGAGATTTTAATACAGAAAACTAAATCCATAGGTGATATAAGAACCTACAGAATCACTAAGGTAAGCTAGAAATAAGCCATTGCAGGAAGCCACTGTCATTTCTGGGCTACAGGATGTGGTGTTTCCTGAAATCAGAGTGGTACCACACAGTGTAAGTTGGAATCAGAGTGGGCTTGTCCATCAGGAGCTAGAAACGTGAAAGACACACAACTGTTGCCAAAAAATGCTACCAAAGGCGGAGACAATGTATCTTAGAATCCCTAAACACAATCCCTAAAACAAACACGGTCTCTGAACTCAGATTTATGGGAATATACTGGGAGAGGTTCGGGCAACCTAGTAGCAGAATGGAAAGACACATTCCAGATTTACACTTTGCTGGATTTTCATCCTGCTGTCAATACACATGCATGCGTGCACACACACACACACACACACACACTCACACCTGAAAGAGGGTGAACTATTACTTTCAGGGCTAGTCTCAGCCCTTGAATTTGATTATTCACTTATCAAGTAACAAATAATCCCTTATTTCTGGCATATGAGAGACTGTTAATAAAAAGCCCCCTGAATCAAAGAATACACTAACTTGAAGCATTTTGAAAGTGGTATATAAGAGACTGTTAAGAGAAAGCCCCCTGAGCCGGCCGCGGTGGCTCACGCCTGTAATCCCAGCACTTCGGCAGGCCGAGGCGAGGCGGGCGGATCACGAGGTCAGGAGATTGAAGCCATCCTGGCTAATACAGTGAAACCCCGTCTCTACTAAAAATACAAAAAATTAACCTGGCGCGGTGGCGGGCGCCTGTAGTCCCAGCTACTTGGGAGGCTGAGGCAGGAGAATGGCGTGAACCCGGGAGGCGGAGCTTGCAGTGAGCCAAGATCGCGCCACTGCGCTCCAGCCTGGAAGACAGAGTGAGACTCCGTCCAAAAAAAAGCCGCCTGAATCAATGAATGAACTAACTTAAACAATTTTGAAAGTGGCAAAAAACTCAATGTGGTAGCAACATGTAATGTTTGTCTAGTTTGTCCTATTTTAGGTAGCATTTAAAATAGACATGATAGATATAAAATCATATACAACTATACGTATATAATGTAACTAAACATACAACTCTATCATTCATCTTTTTTTTTTTTTTTTTTTTTTTTTTTTTTTTTTTTTTTTTTTTTTTTTT
>NW_016807064.1:1212160-1232893 GCF_001698545.2 Rhinopithecus bieti
CCCAGGCTGGAGTGCAGTGGCCGGATCTCAGCTCACTGCAAGCTCCGCCTCCCGGGTTTACGCCATTCTCCTGCCTCAGCCTCCCGAGTAGCTGGGACTACAGGCGCCCACCACCTCGCCCGGCTAGTTTTTCGTATTTTTAGTAGAGACGGGGTTTCACCATGTTAGCCAGGATGGTCTCGATCTCCTGACCTCGTGATCCGCCCGTCTCGGCCTCCCAAAGTGCTGGGATTACAGGCTTGAGCCACCGCGCCCGGCCTATCATTCATCTTCTAATATTTTGTCAATACTGTCTAAAATTTACAAGATAAGATGTTTAATAGTGCTTTCTCTGCTCTCCTGTTTGAACTTCTTTGAGAGATAGTTTTCTACATTTTTTCATATTCTTTTATACCCATAATATAACTATGAATTGTTCATCTTTACACAGTAGTGGAGAATAATGTTATGAATACCCAAACAATCATCAACCATGTTAACTTTTCTTTTACTTTTTAAATAACCTTTTTATTTTAGAATAGATTTAAATTTAAAAGGATTGTGAATATAATACAGAGAATTCAAATATTCCCCATACCCAGTTTCCTCTGTATTAACTAATCTTTAATTTGTAAAGTACGCTTGTCACAATACTGAACCAATACTGACATATTATCATTTACAAAGGTCCATGCTTTATTCATTTTTTTTAGTTTTTATCTAATGCCATTTTTCTGTCCCAGGATTTTACCCAGGATATGAAATCACTTGTGGTTGTTATATTTCCTTAGGCTATTATTACCTATGATCATTTCTCTGACTTCTCTTATTTTGGAAAGCCTTGAGAGTTTTAAGAATTACTGATCAGGTATTTTGTAAAATGTCCTTCAATTTGGATTCTCTGATGATTTTCTCAGGATTCGAATAGTATTATGGATTTGGAAGAGGAAGACCCCAGAAGTAAAATGCCATTTTCATAATATTATGTCAATGGTACATACTATCAACATTATAATTAGTAGTAGTATTAAACTTGATCATCTAGCTAAGGTAATCTTTGTCAGATTTCTCTCCTGAAATGTTATTCTTTTTTTTTATACTGCTTTCTATGCTATATTCTTTGAAAGGAAGTCACTACGCATAGCCCACACTTAAGAGTAGAATACCTACATAAATTATTTGAAATTCTTCTGTAAGGAAGACTTGTCTCTTCTCCCTCACTTATTTACATCGATGTACTTGTGGATATTTATTTTGTGTTGTGGGTTATAATCCAATGCCACTTTATTTTGTTGCTCAAATAGTTCCAGCTTTAGACATTGGGAACTTCTTCAGTTGACTTTTACATGCACAATTGCTGGATTATGTGTTTAAATGATGCTTAGTTGTATATAAAACTGTCAAACTGTCTACCAAAAAGATTGTACCATGTTTGTCTTTCCTCTGAAGTTAAATGAGAGCTCCTGGTGCTCTATACCTTGCCAGCATTTGGATGGCCTTTTGAAGACATAGGTTAAATGCTAGCCAGGTGTCAATACCTTGAGGGGCTGAGGCAGTGTCCTCCAGGATGCTGCGTATGTTCCAAATCAGCGTCCAATACATGGGACTGTTTCTTCCATGGCTGGGATTCACAAGTCCAGGAATCAAGGGGTGTTAGTGGAAGTGACTCCGTGAATGATTACCAATGATGATCCACTAGCAAAATATTTGCTTCACATCCCTGCAACCTTAAGATGTGCTTCTTTAGAAGTCTGAGCTCTCAATGGAGGTATGCTTCCATGAGGAGACACAATTCCACTGCACTGAAAGTTGAGATGGCCACCTGCCAACATTGTGCTCCTCATGCCTCTGAATTAACAGGCAAAGACGGGATTGCTCTACTGTCTGGGTAGGTGATCTTGATATCCAAGGGCAAATTTTGTTGCTATATACAATAGATATAACCAAGAACGTATCTGTTGTACAGGAGGTATCTTAAAGCATCTCATAGTAGTACCATGTCCATGATTAAAGTCAATAGAAAACTATAATAATGCAATTCATACAGGACTACTCGTGGCTCATATTCTCCAAGAATGAAGGTTTAAATCACCCTATGAGGCAAAGACCAGTAACTAATTGAATTGTTTGCTGAGAGTAAAAAGAAAATGAGATGGGTAGTGAAAGACACTAGCTATAAATACCATATATGGTCATGTGACCAGGTGCAGAAAAAAAGAACTACAATAGGTATTAGCATTTCTTTCTTTTTTAATTATTAAAATACCTGTATATGGGTTAACAACTATTTTCATTTTCTTCCTTCTTTTACCTTTACCTTTAAATTTTAACATAATATGCATTCATAATAGTTAACTTTATAGCAAACTAATTTACAGGATAAATGAGGAGGGTGACTTTACATTCTCTTCTGGGGACAGGATTAATGTGTTTTGGATACATGAATCATGTTAGCCAGAAGTAAACATTTGTTACTGTTTTTATTTAGAAATTCAGTATGAGTTAAGAGGATGTGTATAGGTGCCAAATTGACAGGTGGACTATGATGATGTTTTTGATATATCAACTTGGCCAGGATTCAGTCCCTAGTATTCAATTAAAGATTAATCTAGATGTTATGAAAGTATTTTATAGGCATTAAAGTTAATAATCAGTTGACCTTAAGTAAAGGGAGTTTTTATTAGACAATCTGGGTGGACCTGAGTCAAGAAGTTGAAAAGACTTAAGAATAGAATTTAGGCTTCTATAAAGATGTAGTAATTCTGCCTAAGGATTATGTCTGAAAGTTTAAGTTTGCCCTTCCTGATGGTTTGTCTTATGAATTTTTTTGACTTGCCTACTCAGCCCAACAATTGTATAAGTCTGTTCCTTGAAATAACTTTCCTAATATATCTTAATATATACCTTCAACTATTTATGTTTATCTTGTTGGAAATTAACAGTCAAAATATTTAAAGCTTCATTTTGGTGATATTACTGCTTAAAGGTTTTTTTTTTTTTAATTTTCAAATTTTTTTCATTGTTGGTATAGAGAAAAACAACTGACTTTTACATATGAACCTTATATCCTCTTAACTTGCCATTCTCCCTTGTGAGATCTAGGAGGGTTTTGTTTTGCTTTGTTTTGATTTTACATTTGGTAGATTCCTTGAGGTTTTCTAGATGTACATTTATCTAGAAAGAGTTTTATTTCTTCCATTTCGATTAGCATATCTTTCATTTCTCTGTCTTGTCTTATTGCATTAGCTACAACTACCAGTATGTTGTTGAATAAAGGTGGTGACAAAGTATATATGTATATTTTTTGAGACAGGGTCTTGCTCTGTTGCCCAGGCTGGAGTGCAGTGGCACAATCATGGCTCACTACTGCAACCTTGACCTCCTGGTCTCAGGAGATCTTCCCACCTCAGCCTCCTGAATAGCTGAGACTATAGACCCCTGCCACTATGTCTGGCTAACTTTTTTCTGTAGAGACGGGATTTTGCCATTTTACCCAGGCTGGTCTTAAACTCCTGGGTTCATCCAATTATCCTGCCTCAGGCTCCCAAAGTGTTACGGTTATAGGTGTGAGCCACCATGCCTGGCCCAAATAATATTTTGGCCTTGTTCACGACTGCAAGGGAGACTTGTCTTATCTCTTACTATGAAGTATCATGTTAGCTATAGGCTTCCTATATACATATTTTACATCAAAGTGGGGATATTCCCCTCCATTCAGAGTTTCCTGATTGTTTTTATTACAAATGGATGTTGGATTTTTAAATTACTTTTTCTATGTCAATTGATAAGGTCATATGGTTTTACTTTTGGGGCCTCATGATATGGTGGGTTACATTAACTGATTTTCAAATGCTGAACCAATTTTGCACTCCTTAAATGAATCTCCCTTGGTTGTGTTGTATAATTATTTGTATACATTGCTGTACTTGATTTTGCTGAGGATATTTGCTTTCACTTTCATGAGAGATACTGGTTTGTAATTTTCTTGTAATGCCTTTATCTTGTTTTGTTAATAGAATAGTACTGATCTCATGTAGTTGGGAAGTGCTTCCTCTGCTTCTATTTCTGAAATAAATTGATAAATAGTATTATTTATTCCTTAAATGTTTGCTAGGATACACCAATGAAACCCTCTAGACCTGATACTTTCTCTTTGAGAATATCATTAATTATTGATTCGATTTCTTTTATAGATATGAAGCTAATTAGTTTATCTATTTCTCTTTTTGTGATTTTTTGGTAGTTTCTGCCTTTCAATAGATTGATCCATTTTGTCCAAGTAATCTAATTTGTGGGCATAGATTTATTTGTAGTATTCTTTTGTTAAACTTGTAATGTCCACGAAATCAGTGGTGGTAACACTTTCATTTCTGACACTGGTAATTTTCATTTCTGACACTGATAATTTCTCTCCACTTCTTTAGTCTGTGTAGAAGTTAACCAATTTATGGATCTCAAAGAATGGTTTTTTGTTCTATTGATATCCTCTGTCGTTTTTCTGTTTTCAGTTGCATTGATTTATACTCTATGTTTTACCATTTTCTTTCTTTTTTCCCGCTTTAGACTTAATTTTCTCTCCGTTCTTTAGTATTAAGTGAATGCTTGGATTACAGTTTTTAGATCTTTATTATTTTCTAAAATATATATCTAATGCTATATAATTCCCTTGAGGCACTGCTTTTGCGACATACCATAAATTTTGTAAGTTGGATTTTCATTAGTTAAATTTTTGAAAATTTCTCTTGAGAACTTTTCTTTTACCCAAGGGTTATTTATGAGTATTTGCTTAATTTTCAAATATTTGGGATTTTCTGAACTATCTTTTCATTATTATTTCTAGTTTAATTCCATATAGTCTTCATTCTCTTTCTAATTTAACTAGTCCTTGGAGATTAAGCTTATTTTTAAATCCTGGGGCAAGTTAACTTATCCCTATGTACCAATCATAAGTAGACAAAAATTCAGTATTCTGCCTTTCTGGAAATAATTGAGAATTGATTCATTGTACTCATTTTCCTTTACCTATAATCATCTTACTTTAATTTTTTTTTATTCAAGGGCTTCTATTACAAAATTGTTAGCTGAATATAAGATTTTATCTCTTTTTCCTTCCAAGAAACCATTGAAATCATAGCACAAATTTTTCATAAGGCACACATTTACAATAACAAAGAAAATAAAGAGGAGAAAGCTATCAATAAAAAAGAGATTTTAACAGATTTCTAGAGGTGAGAAAGTAGATGGGGGAGTGATAACTGGTAAGGTGTGCAGAGAAAGCTGCTGTGTCCACAGCTGTAGATTGAGATAATTTACACAGAAGAATCCTAGAGAGACTCTGGACCTGGTGAAAAGTGAGACTAAGATGTGGAGTTAAAAAGTAAGAAGATGAGTTCACAGTCTGTGTATCAAGCAGTTGACTTTTCTGTAGAGTGAATAATTTACCCACCTTCAAGATGCCACCTTCAGGGCCACCAATCAGATCACATTGTTTTCTCCCTGCAACTGACTTTCAGGGAAAACAGGAACATTTTGCAAAGGTATTTATCTCCACTCCCACATAAAACCCACTAGAATAAATGTAAATGAATAAAATAAGGACAAACAGAGCAAACGAGGATGTGACAGCAGAGGGCAGATGTTATCAAATTTTAGACACTGGAATTCTGAGAAACAAGAGCTGATAACAGACTTGCCAGAACAGAGAAACATAAATAGTCTTCAGGGATGAAGCAAATAAGAAACAAACCACAGCATTCCTGGAAATTTAGAAGAAATGGAGGCACCAGAGACTTGGAGAGGTATGGGCAGTGGGGCTGAAAATAGATTTAGTTGAAAGTGTTAGTAAAAATATAACAGCTAGATGCCCCGATTTTCTTTCCCACTACAGGAAGATAGATGACCTGGGCCAATTTATACATTAGGCACAGTGCCTAGGGTCCAAGATAATTTTAGGGGCACACAAAAAATGTTTTAAGTTACTTTACAGTCAGAACTAAAAAGTGAGCATCATACAACCTAGGTTATATTTGTCTTTATACAAACACAGTCATAAAATATCAATTTTACTTTATGTTTTATTTTATGTTATGGAGGAAGGAGTCCATGAAGGCAAAAGTGCTTAGTGTCCACAACAGTCATAATGTGACCCTGTGGACAACTACCACTCTTCCACCATAAGAAGACAGCAGGGATTATTTGATTTTAGGAGAGGTTAAAACAAAGAGTTCTACATTCAGTCAATTCATTCACAGAAAAGCAGGCTTATCCTGCTCATAGAGAGAAGAGTAAATGAAAAGTCTGCTTATTAAAAAGTCTGTCTCCTACGCCTTTCTTGAGTTGTAGCAAGAATGGTCGTACACAGATTTAAACCACACCCCCTCAATCCCTGACCCAGGGAAGAATCATGGAGAATTCTATTTGAGAGAACTGACAGTTCTCAAAGAAAAGATTCATAACTACCCAAAGAAAAGGCCAGTCTGTCTTGCTATAGCCCTAGAGTAAAGCCCATTGGTCCACAGTCCTAATCTCATAAAACAGATAGTTTCCAGCTCATAAATGCTTTCATCTGAATTATGTACAGGACAAAAAAAAATCATCATACATTTTAAACATTTCTAATTTGGGAGGAAAAGCAGAAAAAATGGTGGGAGCAGAGATAATGCTATGCTGGAGGCAGGAAAAGGCAATAAATAAATAAATCTAAAGTCAATATTCATAGAGAGACAAAAGACAATAACATGACTTCCTAGAACATAGAAAATGTGTTGACTTGACATTTAAGAAAGTTATTTAGGCAACAAGGTAGGGTTTCTGCATATTAAAAATAAAACAGGGATATTTAAAACATTAACAAACCATATGGAAGATAATATAGTGTATATCTCCCAGAAAACAGAGCAAAAAGAGAAAAGAAACATGAAACGAAAACTATGAGAAAATAAGTGAATCAAATTAGGGGGACTAACTTTTCTGAACAATAGGAGTCCCAAAAGGTGAGAATAGAGAAATCCAAAGGAAGAAAGTACGAAGGACAGAAAATAAATTTTCTAAAACTTATAAACAAACATTTCCAGATTGAGAGGGTCTGTGAAATACCTAGAAAAGAAATAAAAATATCTATACCATGCATATTATTTTGAAATTTTAAGACAAAAAGAAATAAAAGTGTATTAGGGTTCTTCAGAAAAACAGAAACAATAGGATACATGTACACAAAGAAGAGGGGATTTATCAGGAGAATGGCTCACTTGATTATGGAGGCTGAGAAGTCCCACAGTCTACTGTCTACAAGGTAGGGAACCAGGAAAGCCACTGGTGTTCACAGAGTCCACAGGCCTAAGACCCAGGAGTCGCCTGTCTACGGCAAGAGAAAATGGATTTCCCAGCTGAAGAAGATAGAAATATTTCTTCCTTTGTCCACCTTTCTGTGCTATTGAAGCCTTACATGGATTGATTGAAGCCCACCTGCATTATGAGGGTGGACTTTCTTTACTCAGTATACTGAAACAAATACTAATTTCTTCTGGAAACACCCTCACAGACACATGCAAAAATAATGTGTAAACAGCTATCTGGGCTTTCCTTAACCTGGTTGAGTTGGTACATAAAATGAATCATCATAAAAAAGTTTTCAGGAAAAAAATACATGAAGGTACATCAAAGTACCAGAAATCAGATGTTTTGCTTGCAATATTAGAAGCTGAAAAAACAAGAATAAATGCCTTCAAAATTTTAAACCTATAATTTTATGCCTAATACATAAACTATTTCTAACTTATAATTTTATATCCAGCCAAAATATCAATGAATTGTGAGGTTAGAATAAAGACATCTTCAGATATGCAAATTTGCTAAGGTATTCTTCTCTATACATAATTTCTCAGGGGCTACTGGACATTAGAGTTCTTCAAAATACGAACATTAGCAACAACAAAAAGGAAAACACAGATGTAACAACATAGGAGGAAAGTAAAATGAGTTTCTAAAATGAGAGTAAAAGGAGAATATGACAACAGCTGTGTTACAGGACTACTAAGCGATTACTATATATTGGAGGAGATCAGTAAGAGATCTTCAAAAGAAGATATTGACACTAAGTTACCTGATATATTTTGAGCTGACTGGGGAAGCTTATGCAGCTTTGGATGAGATCACAACAATAAATTAGTTGTAGTTATTGAAACAAGCATATAAAAAATTATTGACACCAAAGAGAACAAAAGTTGCATAATAAAATAAATATAGCATGCTACATTGCTCAGTTGTGAAGGTCAACATTTACATATAATAGTGAAAACATTAAATATTGATCTTAAAATTTTTATAACTCTATTAATACATGGAGGGGTGGGGAGGTGAATGTGTCTATATATGGTATAAGGCAATTAAATACTCATTCTCCCAAGTCTCTTTGAATATGTCTGCCTCTTTTGCACCTAATCACAAGCAATCTAGTCTTTCAGCTTTTACCTGGATTCTTCAAACTTCTAATAGTTGCTCCACCCCCACTTTTTCTTCCCACAGTTATTCTGCATTCTAGTATTCCATAGTCAGTCTTTCTAATGGGCAGGTCCAATCACGTCATCTTGTGCCTTTCAAAGGCTTCCCGTTGTCCTTAGGTCAAAAACCAAAGTCCTTAATGTGACCTTCAAGTTAATGCATGATCTGGATCTTTCCTACTCTAATACATTATTTTTTACTCCTTTTCCCCTCACTTTCTTTTATTTCTCTAGCCTTCTCACAAAATGTCACAGAACTTTTCTGCATAGAGGTGTTTCACATGTTATTATTTCTTTTGGGAAAGATTCTCCATTCACTTCTGCCCCAAATATTTCCTTCCTCTAATTGTCCCACATGCCCCCTACATATTGACTCAAAAATCATTTATGCTCAAAGATAGATTTGTTTTCTGATCTTTAATACTAGGTCTTTGTGGCTATTCCAGTAATTCACTTTTATCAATTCTTTCTAAAACATCATACTTAGATTCAAAGGAATACTTTTCTATTTGCAATCACATTGTGTTTGTTCAAACCATAGTTAATTAAATTACATAATTATAATAGCAAGTACAACTGGAATAAATGGATTTAAAAGCAAACTCAACCGATAAGTACATAATTCAATGGGAGGCAATAAAAGGAAGTGATCATACTAGCGAGTCACCTACTCCTACCCACTGCTTAGCTATAGTTGCCGCCGCAGTAAATTTTATAGAGTAATGGAGAGTATCAGACATTCAGTGATATCAGTAAAATATTGGCCAAATGAAAAAACTTCTGTGATATTTCATTAATTTTTTTTCCAATTTTTATTTTAAATTCAGGGGTACATGTGCAGTATATGCAGGTTTGTTACAAAGGTAAACATGTGTCATCATTGTTTGCTGTGCAGATCATCCCATCACCTCGGTATTTAGCCCAGCATCCATCACCTGCTCTTCCTGATGGTCTCTCTCCTCCTACCCTCTACCCTCTGACAGGCCCCAGTGTGTCATTCCACACCATGTAACCATGTATTCTCATAATTCAGCTCCCACTTGTAAGTGAGAACATGTAGTATTTGGTTTTCTGTTCCTGTGTTAGTCTGCTGAAGATAATGGCTTCTAGCTCTAACCATGTCCTGCAAATGACATGATCTCATTCCGTTTTATGGTCACATAGTATTCCATGGTGCATATATACCACATTTTCTTCATCTAGTCTATTGTTGATGGGCATTTAGGTTGATTCCATTTCTTTGCTATTGTGAATAGTGCTACAATGAACATACATATGCATGTGTCCTTATAATAGAATGATTTGTATTCCGTTGGATATATATACACTCAGTAATGGTATTGCTGGGTTGAATGGTAGTTCTGTTTTGAGGTCTTTGAAAAATTACCACACTGTTTTCTACAATGGTTGAACTAATTTGCACTCCCAGTGACAGTATATTAAGTGTTTCTTTTTCTCTGAAACCTCGCCAGCATTTGTTATTTTTTGACACTTTGATAATGGCCATTCTGACTGGTGTGAGATGGTATCTCATTGTGGTTTAGGTTTGCATTTCTCTAATGATCGGTGATGTTGAGCTTGTTTTCATATATTTGTAGGCCACATGTATGTCTTCTTTTGAGAAGCATCTGTTCATGTTCTTTGCCCAGGTTTTAATTGGGTTGTTTGTACTTTTCTAGTAGATTTGTTTAAGTTCCTTGTAGATACTGGATATTAGACCTCTGTCAGATGGATAGATTACAAAAATTTTCTCCCATTCTGTAGATTGCCTGTCCACTCTGGTGATAGTTTCTTTTGCTGTACAAAAGCTCTTTAGTTTAGTTGGATACCATTTGTCAATTTTTGATTTTATTGCAATTACTTTTGGCATCTTCATCATGAAATCTTTGCCTATGCCTATGTCCTGAGTGGTACTGCCAAGTTTTTTTATAGCGTTTTTATAGTTTTGGGTTTTACTTTTAATTTTTAAATCCATCTTGAGTTGATTTTGGATATAGTGTAAGGAATGGGTCCGGTTTCAATTTTATGCGTATGGCTAGCCAGTTCTCCCAGCACTATTTATTAAATAATCGTTTCTCCATTCCTTGTTTTTGTCAGGTTTGTTGAAGATCAGATAGTCATAGGTGTGTGGTTTTATTTCTGGATTCCCTATCCTTTTCCATTGGTCTATGTGTCTGTTCTTGTACCAGTACCATGCTGTTTTGGTTACTGTAGCCTTGTATAGTTTGAAGTTGGGTAGAGTGATGCCTCCATCTATGTTCTTTTTGCCTACGATTGTCTTGGCTATTCGAGCTCCTTTTTGGTTCCATACGTATTTTAAAATAGTTTTTTCTAATTCTGTGAAGAATATCAATGATGATAGTTTAACCTATTGCCAGCCTGAACGTGCCTGTAGGAGGTGGCTGGAGACTCCAGTTGGCAGGGCTCACCTAGTCAAGAGGAATGGAATCCAAAACCTGTTAAAGAAGTAGTCTAGTTGCTTTTGGGTAGAGCAGCTGTGCTCTGTTGGTGATCCCTTCAGCCCCTGATTGCTTTGGGCTCTCCAAGGACCACAGGTTGGACCAGCTTAGAAGCTTGAATGGTCAACGTGGCAGCAGCTTGCTCCACTCTACAGGCACTCCATCCCAGGGAGGAATTAGAGCACTGCTGGCTATAGAATACAAGTGGGAGTGGCTGGTGGTGCAGGCTGGGAGGACCCACCCTGGTGATGAGAAGTAGATCTGGGTCCTGGTTGAAGAAGCATGCTAGCCATGATCTGGCAAAGCTGCTGTGCCGTAATTGGGGGAGTCTTCCTTATCTGGACTCTTTGGGCTCTCCAAAACCCACAGGCAAGAACTTGACCAATTCATCCGATTCAACCAAACAGCAGAGATGGTGCCTGCCCCTCCCGCCGGGACCTCTGTTCTGTCTCAGGCAGGCTCCACCCTGTTGCTTGTGGCTGGCTGGAATTCCAAACCACTGGATTTTATCTTGTGAAATGCTATGGAAGTGGGGCCCACAGAACAATGCTGCTTGACTCCCTGGACTCAACCCCTTTCCCAGGGGTATGTGGAGACCACCAGCCTTCCCTGAGTTGTAGATACATTTGTTGGGGATACCAGGAGCCAGAGTATGTAAAGATCATGGGTCTCTGTGTGTTCCTGAGCAGCTGCTCTGCCAAGACTCCAGACAGCTCTGTGTGTCAGATGCAAGGCTGTGGTGACATGGGCTCACAAGGGGATCTCCTGATCCATGGGTTGCAAAGATCCATGTGAGAAGTGTGGTTTCCCGGGGTTGTACAATCACTTACTGCTTCCCATGATTGGAAGTGGGGGGTTTTCTTAGCTTCATGTCGTTCCTGGGTGGGCCATCACCCCACCCTGCTTTTCTTCATTCTCAGAGGATCAACTTGTTTCACTAATCAGTTCCAATGTGAGTACCTGAATATTTCAGTTAAAGGTGCTGTATTCACTCACCACTTTTGTTCCGTTCTGTGAGTGCTGCAGACTGCAGCTGCTTCTAATCAGCCATCTTGGCCCAGCCATTTATTCTTAAAAGCTCCATGAGGCCAGGACAAATCTGCATTGGCTCATCCGTGTGAGACTAAGTTCTAGCACAGTCAGTATGTGAAACATAGTAGGCATGCAGCAAACATTTCTTAAATAAATGATTCAAAAATACATGAACAGGTTTTTAAACAGTCTTGACTGTTGATCATATATTCTTCACTGATACTGAGTGCAGCATTTCTGCTGACCTTCTCTTTCCTTGACTTTTAAATCATTTCCATAGCAGTCTATAAATGTGCTGGTGATTGTATTGTTCAAAGCTATAATCCACAAATTAAGTGTGTCTTAGAGCATGATTAAATTCAAAAAAGCAAAATTGCTGGGGAAAATTCTCCATTATTATTTAGACAGCTGAACCACTTTTCAAAGTATTTATAATACAGACTTCTCTTTTAAAGGGCAAAAGGAAAATCAATCACGGTCTACAGAGGCCACATCGAATTTAAAAGTTATCAAAGCTTAAGAAGACAAGGATAATCTCTTTTCTGTATAAGAGCATTTTAAAACTCATTTTAGATATATAACGATTTATAATGTGAAAAAATTTATTATGTATGGGAATGTATTTAGTAAGTTCATTTTGATTAGTAAGAATGAGGTAAAACCTGTAATTTTAAGATTGTATTCCGATTAATATTATAGATACTAACTTTAATTATGCCTATTGAGAAAAACTGGAAAGAAAGGCACGCTTCAAACACAAACACAGTAGGGCATACTTGATCTTTCCACTTATGTTCTCTGTTTTGTAGTTGCATGTATTTTCTTTATTACTTGTTTATTCTTAATTGCAAAGGATAAACATGCTTGTGGCAACAAGTAAAACTATAAAGATAATTATTTTAAAAGTTAATGTATATAGTTAATCTATATACATATACCTGGATATCCACTACCTTGATGCAGTCCCTTTATTCCTGTACATAAAAACATCTCACATATCATATATACCTCTAGTAGTTATATGTATGCCTATGTGTTTGTTACTTTTGCAAATATTGGGTCATACCAAATCTAATAACCTGAATTTTGCTTTTAAAGGTTTATATATATTATACACCCAGTATATCAAAAGGATAGCTGACCTTCATGTTTATTGCAGCTCTCTTCACAATAGCTGGGATAGATATGGAATCAACATAAATGTCAATCAACAGACAAATGAAAAAATAAAATGTGGTATATACGCACAGCAAAATACTCTGCATTCATAAAAGATAATAAAATCCTGTAATTTGCAGCAACATGGATGAGCCTGGAGGACATTATGTTAAGCAAAATAAATCAGGCACAGAAAGAAAAACACCACATGTTCTCACTCATATGAAAGCGAAAATAAAACTGAGCATAGTAGTAGGAGTACAATTATGGATATTAGAAACTGGGAAGTGTAGAGGGTAAGAGAGAATGGAGAGAGGTTTGTTAACAAACACAAAGTTACAGATAGGTAAGAGGAATGAATTCTGTTGTTCTGTAGCACTATAGGGTGAATATAATTAACTATAATTTATTATATATTCTTAAAAACTGGAAGAGAAGATTTTGAATGTTCTCAACACAAATAATAAATGTTTGAGGTGCTGAACATGCAAATTACCGTGATTTGATCATTATGTATTGCATATATGTATTGAAATATTACTATGTATCCCATAAATATGTTCAATCACTATGTGTCAGCTAAAGGTAAAGGGGAAAAATAGTATATTATGATATTCCTTCAGTTTAGTCAATATAGATATATTTTATTTTTTAGATCTATTTCACTTTAAGTTAGTATTATTTTACCTACTAAAACTATAAAATTTTAAGTGCCTACTGGTGAAAGACATGATTGTTAGACCAACAATACTTTTGTTTTATGTTTTTTATTATAAACCTAGTATACCGATAATTTAAAATATTTAATATTTCTAAGTAATTACTTGCAACATCTAACAGTATTTATAATTCCAAACATGTGAATGTTGATCAAAGGATATTAAAATTTGTATTACCCTTTATTGTTACCCCCCAAAATTAATAGGATAAATACTTGGATAAATCAATGCCTGCTTCTTACAAATTTTATTGTTAAACTCCCTGTCATATTATATTCATTTTTTCTGGTTGTACAGAGTTTAAAGAGTTTGTCAGGAGCTGAGACACGCTAAAAATGAGAAAATAAAAGAAAGTTAACAACTAAATTATTTTGCAACAGTACCCAAATAATTTCTACAAAATTATTCCACCTACACCTAAAATATATTGGCCAATTATGCCATTTCTTCAGGGATCTCAGTATAATAGCAGTCACAAAAAAATTACAATGATAAAGCCTAGAAAATAGTATTATTTTCTTTTTTGTCATAGTTTCATTGCAAATATTATTTTAGCAGGCTTCATTTCCTTCTACGATAATTTACAGTGAAATGAAACCCTTTTTCTTCCCCCCAACTGCACACAGATACAGTGTTTGAAATGCTATTTATTCTGTCCTGCATTCTAAGGAGACTTAGAGCCTTCAAGAAGACAATATAAAGAGAGATACCTTCTTTCCAGAATTTGTCTCTTAAAATTCTCATCAATGGAGATGAAGAAATAGCAAAGCTTTGAGAGTGCTTGTATAGGATACAGAAATATACTTCATTTGTACTCCAGCTGAGGAAGATGGATGCTTTAACCTTGAGACATCCTATTATTTTGGCTCTATGTAAAGGAAGATCTCTTGGAGAGAGCTACTACTACAAAAGAAATAGGCAAACATTCCAAGTCATATTCATTTGCTGTTGATGCCCATATAAAAGTGTCTACATTCATTGTACTGTACCTTTACATGGTAAGCATTTTTACAAGAAGAGCTCCAGAGCCAAATCAACTGCATTTTATACAGTGACATATTTATCCAAAATATCAAAGTGAAACATAAGATCCACTGTCAGCTATAAGCATCTATGTGGGTCAATTTTAAAAACAACATTATATGCCTCCCTCCATGCCATATTCACCTAGGGAATGGAAACAGCAAATTTCAGTTTACAACTCTATGGAGTCATACTCTGAAAAGAGGTTTACATAACCTGTAACAAGTCATGGTCTGTAAGTTTCTTGCTCACCCTTAAATATATGGTGATGAAAAGCAATTTTTTTTTTCACAAAGAATATTCCACTCCAAGCTGACTTCTCAACAAGAAACAGTATCTATGTTTATATCAGTCAGGAAGAGCTAAATCATACTAAAATAAAAGACAATCTCCCAAATTTCACAGAACTAAAATACCATAGGATACTTTCTGCCTCATATGATGTGTCTACTGTGAATCAAGGTAGTTCTTTGTGCTGGGTTGTTCATACACTGGAGCTAGGCTGAAGAACCACACTCTGGAATATTGCTGGACCCAGCGCCAGAACTGAAGAGCTTTGGAGGATCTTGTATCAGCAATTAAATATTCCAGGGAGGAACTTTCATGCATTTTTTTTTTTCCTCTTCACTCATTGGTCAGAAGTAGTCATATGGCTCCCAATTAAATACAGTCAGACATTCCAATCCTGAGGAGTTACTGAGTGCCCAGAAGAAAGAGAACCAGAAATATTTTGCTAAATATTACTAATGAATACTACAGTTCAACATGCTGTTCATCAAGTACCTTCTTTCTCCTGCAGAAATGATGTGCTCATCCTCTCTTCTAGGGAATCAGATATAAGATGCCATCTGGTCTTGGCATCAAGCGTAAACCCAGTATCTCAGATGTTGTTGATTAGTTTTTTTTATTTTTTCTAGAATGTTATGCACAGTTGTCTTTACATCAAGTGTATACCTAATGCCTTTTGATTTGAAGACCAATGAACTAAAAAGTTCTCTTCAAACCCTCTATCCAATATTCAGCCCTGGAACAAGGACAGAGTAAGTACAATCGCACTTCCCCAAATCACAAGATTTTTAACCCAAGTTTAAAGCTTATGGTTATTTTGGCAGTACAACTTTCCTTAAAACTTTGTAAACTTCTCACCTATTTAAGTCAGCTTCATATGCAAATGACCACACCCACAGTCATTTTCTAGTTATATTTGTTTAGACTTATTATTTTCTTTGTTATCTTATATTCCATCCTACTTTTTTTCTTCCTTCCTTAATTGCAAATACTTGACCCTTTCAGATTTTATCTGGCCAGTCATATGTTTAGTCTCTTTTTCTTTAGCCATTTTGTTCAAATCAATAGATTTCCTGGATATCCTAGCCTTATTTGAGTCTGTACTGGAAGATAGTTTAATCCACTCTGAGATTTCACAATGAATGTGGCAGCCATGTGCTTGAAGCTTGTCAGGAGGATTCATTCTAATTGACATTTATTTGTCAAAAGTTTTCTTGGTTTTTACCTTTCACCAGTTGAAGATGGTAATCGTCTGCCTCTTACAAGGCTCTGTAGCTGAAATTACAAACTATTCTCTTTAATTCCAGCTTGCAAGTTAGCTAATTCTTTTCTGAGCCCCTCTGTCTCTCTTTCTCTCTCCTTGTCAACTATCAATAGTAGCTCACACATTTTTATAATTTTTTGTTTTCCAACTTTGAAGCAGGCTCACTATGCACTGACTACTAACTTGTGTGAATCCAGTGAGTGAGAATATACTCATGGCCACAAGTCACGTGGAGCTGATTTATTATTTACAGATAGGTAGCAGTGGACAACAGAAGCCTATGATTTATTTTAAACCAGTCTTCCTACAGCTTAGAAGAGCTTCCCAGGGAGGGTGGAGTCTTGTCTAAAAGTTGCACACTTGTGCTATAGCTGAGAGACTTCAGAAAGCAGCCTGCCTTGGGTTTTATACTCTGGTTGGGTTTTATACTCTGGGGTAAGAGGAGCTGCTGGGCTAAAGCATTGAAAAACATCTTGTTTCTAGGCTGGTGACTGGAACAGAACCTAGCTGTTCTGGCCAGTACTTCCCTATCTGAGAATGTTGCATTCCCAGCACAGTCTGTAATTATTCCTGAGTACTATAAGCAAGAAAGAGAAAGCAAACTGGGTCTGTTCAAGGCCATCTGGATAACCATTCTGTACCAATCTCTTTCCCTAGACTTACAAGTTCATTTGGTACACTATCTGTGTTTCAAGTGAATGAAAACACATAGATCACAGTTTTATTATGCATTTCATCATCAAATAATATGAATTGTCACCCTTCTAGCTTCAAATACCAGTTCTCTGACATTTTGCTATCTATTCCCCAAACTAATGACAGATATTTTACTGTTTGCTTATGATAATATGCTAATTATAGGTAACAGCATCTATATCAACAGTATGGGTTAGGTTTTGTTGTGATAATTTTTTAATGTAGGGTCTTAAGATCTAAGATCTTATGAAGGTTTTTTTTTCTTTTTCTTTTTTTTTTTTTTTTTTTTTTTTTTTTTTTTTTCCTCATTATAGTAGATGGCTCACCGCAAGACTCAACTGAAAGAACCTGTTTGGCCCCCGCCGCCCTCCACTCTTTATCAAAAAAAGAGCTAAAATTCAAAACATTTCTGAACATTAAGGGGTCTCTGATCAATAAACAAATTCTCTGCCAGTGAATGACACAGGTTGCTTTTGCCTAGTCACTGGGAAGAACTAGCCTCTCTGCCACACTTACATAAATATCTTCATTTACCTCTTCAGACACACACTGCACACTTTCCCATGCTATTTTGTGTCCTGGGAGACTGCTTCCTTATCTTAAGACTTCCAACTGGGCTCAACCAATAGAGGCATCAGCAGGAGATTGGAAGGCACAAGGAAAGCAGATTGAATTTTTATTGTCCAAGTTTCCTCCATTCAGGGTCACAGTGGATTGGCTGTGCTCCTCTTCCAATTGGTCAGCCTTCTCTGTACAGCTACCCTCTCTAGGTTCTATAAACCATATTACCACTCCCTTCCCTTGTCTCTTCAAGCCAAGGGATAGCAGCTCTTTCCTGTTGCTGGCTCTAGGATTCTGCATTGTCATTTATCGGGTTCTTTAAATCCTGCCACAACCTAGCAATAATCTCTTCACTAAAGTATTCTTCTGTTATTTTGTTTGTGTGCGCCCCTCACCTTTTTCTCCCAGGATTTGGACTGATACACACACACACACACACACACACACACACACACACAGATGTACACACCATCCTACCAAGAGGGAACCAAGCAGTACAATATACCTACTTCTAGAGTAGATATTTGACTGAAAGTATTAATAACCACCAGGATGTTTTGTTCACCAAAGCACCAGTTCTATTCAGAATGATTCTATCACTTTATGAATATGTTCCTACCATAGCAGATTTTGCTCAACTAACTACATTCTCAATGTATGTCTTTTAACCTGTGCTTTGGCTACCTAAAAACTCACTTCTTACATAGCCAGTTTAAATTTCCAAGTGAAATAATTTAGTAAGTCCAACTAGCCATTGCATTTTCATTATTTAGACAGGTTTTTTTTTTTTTTTTTTTTTTTTTTTTTTTTTTTTTTTTTTTAAAGAACATATTTCTATTAGCTTCTGTCCAGCTTGATACATAACCTGGTTTCCTTGAGCCTCGTAACCTCTGCCCTGATCTAATCAGCTATAGCTGAAAGAGTCATATAAAATAGGCACAGACCTCTGTGATTAAAGTATTATGTAGGACAGATGAAAATCTACTTATAAGTAGTCTGATGGTAGGACATCCATTCTGTATAGGGCACCCATCCTGGGGTTTAACCTTATATTATAATTAAATATCAGCTATGAACTGACAGAAAGAAACATTGTCAAGAGGCAGTTATAGCTGACATGTTATATAGTAGAGAGTGTAATAAAATATGACAGCCAGACAACAGAAACAGAGAAGTTTTCTTATTAAAATTAAAAAAGAAGAAATGTGGAACTAAAGGGCTATAACAGAGTTTGCATCACTTAGTCTACCGGTTCTCCAAATATGGCCCCTGGGTCAGCAATGTTACTATAACCTACTGGAGAGCCTATTACAAATGCAGATTCCTGGGTCCTACCCCAGATTTACTGGATCAGAATCTCTGAGAATGGGACCCAGCAAACTGTGCTTTAATAGTCATTCCAGTTGATTTTGATGCATGCTAAAATTTGAGAACCCCAGCCCTAGTTCAGTGCTTCTCAAACTAGTGCACATTATGATCACCTGCTTGTTAAGATAAAGATTCTGATTCTGTGGGTCTGAGCTGGGCCCCAAGATTCTGCCGGTGTAACAAGCTGCAAGGTGATGCTGCTGCTGCTGGTGCTTGAGCTACACTTTGAATATTGAGGCTAAATTGCCAGCTCCTTCAGACCAAAGACTCCATTTTGTTATTTTCAGCCTCTGTTCAGAATAAGTCATTTCATGGTGCTGTTAGAAAGAGTATTGTTGGAAACACGTTTGTAGCATTAAAAGGCGATAATCTAAAAGGAGATTTTGCATCCAGACCACTATGTTGCTCTGGCAACTGTACTTTGGCAAATCTATCCACAGCTTTTTTCTAATTCTCTAATACCTTTTTAGAACAAAAACAAAACTTACCTTATTTAGCTTTAGGTAGCCACCTCTTCAATAGAAATCCTAAACTCCAAATCCTAAGGTCCAAGCTGATGATCATATCATGGTGTTCTCATGTGCAGTATAGACATCTGGTTTTCCACACTGCTAAAACTCTGCTACGATGGGCAGCTTCCCCCTGCCCCAACATGCCAGAAGGCAATCGCAATCTCTGACCCTCAACTTCCTTCCTCTTCATACCTCTCACACTAGCAGAAAATACCTATGCAACATAATGAGGTAGCTTAAATTGATCTATCCATCAACGTTTTCTTCTCTCTCACATTAACACTCTCTCTGGTCTTTCTTCTTATTGATTGTACTCAGTTCTCTCCATAGTTTAACAGAATGCCACACAGAAAGGCTCATCTAGACCTGGTCTCCTAATTAACCCTTTCTCCTTCAGGACCACCTTCAGGGATCCAGTTCCTTCAAAACCCTTCAGCATTCTGCCCTAAACTAGAACTAACATGTAATATGCTTTCTATAAGGTGATAGTGGTTGATAATAATTTATTATAACACCCCATCTAGAGATACTTATATTTTAATGTAGAACACTCAAAAGGCAACCAAGTGGATATTAAACTTTGGTGACCATGTGAATCACCTTGGATGCTTGTTCAAAATACAGACTCTCGGGCATTGCCTCATACCCAGTCTACTAAAATCTCTGATGGTAGGGCACAGTGTCTTGAGTAGGGATTTTTTCCTGACAGTTCTCAGAAAATGCATATATTTTTTGCAATACTTAAAAAATCATTAACAAATCAGAAACATAGGAAAGGGTATTGTAATTCTCTTGCAAGAATGAAAGCTTAGCAACGGACATAGAGTCTATCTTAGTTCAAAGAAACTGGACTCCAGTCAAGCAAGAGTAGGAAATTCTTTTTTTATTATTATTATTTTATTATTATTATTATACTTTAAGTTCTAGGGTACATGTGCATAACGTGCAGGCTTGTTACATATGTATACTTGTGCCATGTTGGTGTGCTGCACCCATCAACTCGCCAGCACCCATCAACTCATCAGCATCCATCAACTCGTCATTTACATCAGGTATAACTCCCAATGCAATCCCTCCCCCCTCCCCCCTCCCCATGATAGGCCCCGGTGTGTGATGTTCCCCTTCCCAAGTCCAAGTGATCTCATTGCTCAGTTCCCACCTATAAGTGAGAACATG